>NW_022900930.1:45155248-45184805 GCF_012274545.1 Fukomys damarensis | reverse complement strand
CACACACACACGGGGGGGGGAGAGAGAGAGAGAGAGCACGAATAAAATAGTAAAGCATAAAGATATCTTGCCAGTAATTCACTGGGGTTTAATCCCATACCTGTTAATCCTGCAGTTCCCTTGGGTCTCATAATGTCAACCTTCTGGCTAAAAGAATATATTTGTCCCAGAAAAGGTATCTTAAATCTTACCAGAATGCTCTGCTTTATGGCACAGAGGCTATATTATGGGAGGATGGAAACATAAAAGCAAGTTTAATGTACAGTACAGTCATTAAGGTGCTTCAGGTTTGATTTGGGCTAGAGATGTGGTTAAGTACAAAGGCCATTTGATGATTTTGTGTTCTCAAACATAGAAAAGGGTAGCAGTGTAACTAACCCTGAAAGTTTCAAGAAAAAAATGTTAAGCAATGAAAATTATGCAGCACTAGGAATGGCACAGAGAAGGAGAGGAAGAAGAAGGGCGCATTCAGATAACAAGATCCTTTCTCTGCATACTTCCATTTTTCAGTAAAAATCCACTTTACAAAAGGCAATTTTTAATTAAGGAGCTTTTATTGAGGAGTGTGTCTAGCCAAGTTATTAAAGAAAAATAAAAACCATTTAAGTAAGGTAGAAATAGCTTTTCTCTTTCCTATTAATTCATAAACAGAAAATGGTCTGTTTGATTCTCATGCATTCTAAGAAATGACACACATTCAGAGCAAGCTTTTGTGAAGGTTCAAAACTTTTAATTTTTGGAGTTTGTTGAATCCTCCAATCTGCCCTTCTCTTGTCCCTTTTTTTTTATACTCTCGTGCTCTCACCAAGCCCAGCATTTTTTTTTTAGTGAACAATCTGGTATTCATCCCTTACCCTTTAATGAGAATGTGCATTAAAATATAAATCCTATCAGGCAGTGACATTCTAAGATGCCTGGGTTTGAAGTGGGAAGACATGGTCTCTAGCCTCTGTAGTAGCGTGAATAAGAGGAGGAAATGGGCAGGAATTTCTAGTGGGCCCCACGGGTGTAATCCTGCTAAGGGGAAGCTTCCAGAAGGTACCACCTGAGTTACACAGGTGTGACTTGATCTGGTGACAAACTATCTCAGGGTGAGTAGCTCTAATCCATATCCAAAGTGCTGGAATACTCCAAATCCTGAAACTTTTTGAGTCACTAACATAATTTCACCAGTGGAAAACTGCACAAAGTTATTAAAAATATTATATAAGTGACTTCTAGGCTATGTGGATAAGGGGCATAAGTAGTAGAAATGAATTGTCATATTTAGATTTGGGTGCCATCCCCAAGATCTCATTTTCTCTATGCAAATATTCAAAATTCAAAACAAACAAAAACAAAGACCCCAAATCTGAAATACTTCTGGTGCTGAGAATTTTACAAGGACACTCAGCCTATGCACTGCTGCATTTATTTGACTATAGTATGAGCATTGGTATCCGGCTGGGATGAAAAAAACCCCACTCTGTCACTTGATAGGTGTTTTTTCAGTAGTAGGATTTGAACCCAGTGCATTCACATTGAACTAGACCCTCAGCCTTTAATAATTTTTTTTTTAAATTTTGTGACAGGGTCTTACAAAGTTGCCCAGGCTGGGCTAACACTTAAGATCTTCCTGCCTCAGCCTCCCACAGTGCTAGGATTGCAGATGTGCCTTGCTGCCAAGTTGAGATAAGGCTCCATTTCTCAGTAGCGATACTGTGTTCCTAGCAGTCCTGATGTCACACAGCCTCGTGACAAGGTGAGCAGATATGTTGTATGATTCCTTAGCACACATCTAAGCTTAGCCTTTAGGAAAACTTAACCTTTATTGTTTTTTCTGTGACATCTGGACACAAACCCAGAAGACCAAGCTGCCTTTCTTAGAATTTTCTTCTTCATAATTCTTCAACTCATTTGACAAAAGTGTCAGCCCAGTCCACCCAGTGCTTGTGCTGGTTGCTGCAGTAAATTAGATTCTGGGGAGGAACCTTGAAACATGCTGAAGAACAAAGAGCCTTAAACTCACTTTGACAGGCTGGGATTGAAAGATTTCTGGGGGCCCTTACTGTAGCCACCTTCCCTTAAATTGAAACCCAACATTTACTGGGTACCTGTTTATTAGAGCTCTGCCCTGGGAACATTATTCGTTCCTGGAGTCATCACAGTGGTAAATCCCAAACTGTTGCCTGGCTTTGTAAATGAGGAAAGAAAGCTTAAAAAGCTGAGGTCTCTTGTTAGCAACCTCCCAGTCTTGGTTCAGTAAAAACAGAGGCTTTAAACACATAAATGCTCTTAAATCTTGAAGCTGGATATTTCTCCCCCTGCCCCTGGTTCTCTTGGAAGACCTGTTTTAAACCTAAAATAACTTGAGATTGCCTGGATCTCAGATCTTGCAAAGAATAAAAGTGATTTCTCCTTTTATCCTGTGTTCAATCCAGTACCAGAAAGAAGGGATGGTTGAATTCTGCTTCAGATCAGATTGGTCCCAGATAGTCTTAAAGAATGGAGACAACTGAGGACTGTGTGACCTACCAGGGGAGAGGCATCTGGGAGTGTGTGCACACACACGCACACGCACACACGCGCACACACACGCACACGTTGGGGTGGCATAGGAGCGTTCACACCAAGCTCCAGACTGACAGAAGGGAGAGGAGAGTTTTCTGACAGCTTGAGCAGGCTGAATCTTAGCTCATTTGCAAACAGTTACAAATAACAGCTTCCAGACGTTAACAAGCAAAGCTAGAGTAACACGAAAGAATGTACTAGATCCAGGCCCTGTGTGCATGTGTGTGTATGTGTGTGGGGTTTCTTTTAATAAATAACAGTAGTGATGTATCTTATCAGCAGGAAGCAGTAATTTTGTAAAAGCAATAAAATAAATTGCAAAGGGAAAATATCTGCCCACTTAAAAGTTAGTTATTATCATAAATAGGGTAGAGAAACATTTAATTAGAGATTGAGAAGACATTAACAATTCAAAAGGGGAAGAAGGAAAAGACATGAATGCCCAATTTTGAAAAATTGCAATGGTCATGAAATTAAAAAAATCATAACTATTTAGTTCACTATAATCAGACAACCACAAATTAAAGCAGTGGCAATATGTACTTTGCGTGTCATGCAATAAAGGTTTAAATAAGGATTATGTTTAGTGTTCGTGAGGACTCGGGCATTTCTGTACTCTTGTGGAAAGAGTACCGGCTTAACAACTGCTCCTGTGCACTGAACTAAATAATGTCTAGGGCTATGTGCCAAGGAAATAGTTGGATGCAGCAAAAAATTTGTGTAAGACGTGTTTACTGCCTTTTATTTATATTGATTAGAAATTTGGAATATATTTCAATGTCCAAGATGAGCTAACATCAATGTATTAAGGTTCTCGTGCATGGGAGAATATGAAGTAATTTTTCAGATGAGTCATGAGACATTTAATCACTGGAAAATACACTTTTTGAATATACTCATTAAATAAAGAAGCAGGATAAAACATCAGAGAGCGATCCCAATTTAGGTGAAAACTTAAACATACACAGATGCATTGACAGATCTGGCAGGGAACGTGGCAAGATGTCAAGAGTGATTTTCTGTAGGAAGAAAGACTTTTAGCTTCATAAAGCTTTAAATCCTCTATGGTAGACGTTTAAGATTTTTAATCCCCGCCCCAGGTACTTCTTCATTTCCCCCAAACCTCCACTAAGCGAATCTAAGGAATTCACAATTATTATTCCCTTGCTTTTGGATAGGAATTTGTATCTGTGTGACATTAAAACCGACCCTGGACTCCAGGGCCTTTTTTTTCTGAGTAAGAGGGAGCAGACTGCCCCGTCTTCTGTTGGTCTGGTGCCTTGGTGGGACATTTATGTGCCCTGGATTGTTAACATCGGGCTTCCTGGCTGAGAAGGCTGATCAAGTCCTATTTAATGGGCTCGTCTGCATCTGAGGATTGTATCCTCCCGGTTCCCCAGTCTCTTTGGAGAGGGGTTAAGAGGAACACCAGGGACAGCACACAATACCGGATGGCTGCCGCCACGGAAGTCTTAATTAACATAGTACTGTGATTAGGTGCTTTGCGGTTTTCCTGCCTTCCGCCCACTTACTCTGCATACACTCTGCCCCACTGCATGCGAGTTTAGAGAAAGCCTGGTGACATCACAGGATGTCAGAGAAGGTAGCAACATGAATTTGATGGAGAATCTTCTGTGCAAACCGGATCTATGTAAAAGATATGAAAATCTCGGGTTCTATCCTTTACCAAGAGCCCCTTTAGTATTTCAGCCTAGAAAAATACTATCTATAGCGGCAAAATGGAAATATCATGTCTGCCCCTCCTTTCCTCATTCTCAATTTCAATATCATATGGATGGATAGAAACAGCAGAGGCTCAGATATAATTACTTTATAAATAAGTAATAAGGCACTATCATCATGACTTTAAAAATCCCATTTTGGAAAGAGTCTCCTGATAGTAGCGGAAGCTTAATTTAGCCAAATAACTGTTCTGCATTAGCTAATGTGGCCCATTATTTTTAGGCTCAGAAGATATTTCCAGATGTCCTGAGACAGCGGTGATCAATCATTCTTTGGTGCGGGCCACTCCCCATGCCACAACGTGTATGCGTTTAATATCATTTTCCATGGTAGTCGTGGCAAAATTAATTTAGTATTGATGTATCTGAGTTTATAATTATGTTCTCCGGTAATAGTAGCAAAATTAGTTTAGTACGCTATTACCCAACTATCCGCAGAATAGCCTAGGAGGTTCAGTTCAATGCTGTCTGCATTTACAGCCTCCCCTTCTTTAAATAAACCTCTTTTTAATATTAATGATGTGAAGGAAAAATATATGGAGGTAGATGATCAATACAATAGACAAGGCTATATAAATGTCTCTGGTTGATTATAATCTGCACGTATTTAAAGAAAATTTACCAAGAGAGATTGATTATTACCGAATGAAGAATTATTTAGAATCATAACATTTATTTTCTGCTATATACATTTCTATATATTTATTCCAGCTATAGGTGTATATAGCTTTTGTAATGAGAACAAAAGAGTTGGCTAGCAAAAGAAATTTATCTTTTGGAGGCCTTTGCCCTGGTCTCAGAGCATGCACTAAGATTCATTTCCACTGTGTACAGAGGGGTTTCAGTTTGATGACCTGACTACCGGTATATCATTAAAAATGACTGACTGAAGATACAGTCTTCGGGGCTGTCGCACCTCCACCCTGGCAGCTGCGGCTCGAGCAGGGAAGCTGAGCCCTGGGCAGTTGCAGAGCCTCTGATATCGGATCTCCCGAAAGACCTCTGAAGACCGGGGCAAAAGCCACACAGCCTAAGTTGTAGCCAGGAGATGCAGGGCTTACCTGAATGTAAACAAATCACACAGAGGTTCTGCTGTCCTCAGAAGCATCTTTAGCATTTGTTCTGCCGATGGCAGAGCCCTGTACCGCCCCGTCCCCGCCCCCATCTCCGTTGCAGATTGCCCTTGGACTCTGAAGTGGGAGACCCCGAAGCAGCTCCCACCACGCACCAGTGTGACTTGCAGCCATAGGTCAACCCCTGGGTTAGGGTTAAAGGCCACGCGTCTTCTGCCCAGATTGTTTCCAGCACTCGCGATGTGGGCACTTTTGTGGGTCAGTAGCTCCCCTCCACCTGGTCTTGACTTGAGGATGTCGGGAATTTCTGAATTTCCTTCCTGGCTGTACCCCGTCCCTGTGCATCGGCCTGCCCCACCTGTGAAGACGGGTCCTCTTCCCTCCCGTCACATTGTTAGGTGATGGAATTCCACAAGGCCCCGCCTTCTCAAGGCGTTCTCACTCTATCCTGTCACAGGGCACTCTAGGTCCCTGGAAGATTTCTCCTCTGGTCTGACGCCAGTCTAGACCTGCATCAGCCCTGCTCCCCTGTGGCCCTGATCTGTGATGCTCAGTGCCTCAGTTTCTGCTTGCCTTCCAACTCCACGCTGGCAGCGTCAAGCCTCCTGGAGCTTTCTCCTTCTCCCTTCTCTCAGACGCAAAAACTTCTTATTTTTTCTGACACAATTTCCTCAAAATGGCACCTCACTGGCCCATCTTTTCCCACCTTTTTACTAAAATACTATTCACTTAAGAGGTGAAAATACACCGCCTCCAAAAAGTGCAAAGAGGTTCAGCCTGATGCCAGGACCCAGGAGGATGAGGAGGCTGAAGGGTGGCTGACGGGCTCCTGTCTATCCTGCCCTCTCCCAGCGTCAAGCTTTTGGGAGCTCATTGACAATGAAATGTTTATTCTACCAGAAATAAATGACAGTCATTTATCGCACGCCAACAAAACCATTTTTTTAATGTGGCGAAATGCTTCTCGTGTTCTTGTGGAAGAGTAAACACTTAAAGACTGAAGACATTTTGGAAAAGGGAAATCATGGCAGGGGCTTCCAGATCAAGTTTTAGAGTGAGAGACATGGAAGAATAAATAAAAGCACAAACACAAACTCTATTGGATATAATGTATTGGTATAGGACAAGAGTTGCAGTTGGAATCAGTTCAAGAAAGAATGGATTATTTGATAAATGGTGTTAGGATAACTGGTTAACTATATGCTTTTTTATATACAGTCATTTCAGACATTTTAAAAGCTAGACAGATGAAACTAAAAAAAATTTCTAAAACAAAATAGAAGCTTCTTAGTTTCTTCCTTCCTTCACACAACTACAAAGAGAGAGACTGATTCGGGTAAGAGGAACCTTTGCAGGATATTGATTTAACTATAATAATGACAAATACAATCATTAATAGATTTTTTTTACATAGTGCAGGACACAAAGTAAGCAGGAACTATTAACTTTTTTAGTATATGTGCTGCTGAAGAGAGCACGTGTAACTATTAACTTAAGAAATGCAGATTAATTCATTTTGTCACAACAGCGCCACAAGGTGAGTAAATTCTTTGCCCCATTTCACAGACGGAGAAGCAAAGGTGCAGCTCTTTGCTAGGTCGCCTGCTTCGCTCTGATGCCAGTAAGTGGTAGGATCAGCATCTGGACCGAGGCGCCGTGCTCTTACCACAGTGCTGTACCAGGCAGGTCGCCGATTTCTGGCAGAGATTTGCAGGGAAGTCTGCAGGCAAACATTTGGGATAATTTTCTGTCCCTCAAGGCGAGCTGCCAGAAGACACAGTCCTCAGGTTCTCCTGGGATGTGGTTTCTATATTGTGTTATCAGCAGAAGGATGCAGCGAATGCTGAGCACGGGAGAGCAGAGAGAGGGAATGATTTTTGTGTCTTTCAAGACATCGCTGAGATGCTAAAGCCCACAACAGAGAGAAGACAACTTCTACGTACGCTGTGTGCGGAGGAGGTACCATCTGTGTAATGTCTGTTTTGGAAATAATTCTTATATTGCTCCTTAGGTTTGGTTTAGGATTTTAAAAAACAAACAAAAGCATCAAAATAGCCTGAACACGAATATTCATTTTGACTCCTTCAAGCAGGAGGGCTCCTGCACTTACCATGCCCCACCCACTCATCTTGGTCTCTAAGCCCCCCTTCCTCTCCTGTGTGCAGTCACTGAGGGCTATCACCCCTCGAGGTCTCACCTGGGTTTGTCTTTTGTGCCTCACAGATAAGAGCAAAGCAGACATGCAAGCGGCATTACCTGAATATCACGCTTTGGCTGTGTGGGACAGAAAGTTCACGATTCCTCCAACATTAATTACTGTCGGTATCATTTCCCAGCGTGTTTCCTGAGTATCTTCCAGATGCCAGGCATTCAGCTCAACAGTGTGCATTTGTGGGGAATCAATAATTGTGATCCCTCCCTCCATGAGTGATGTAGTCATTGGGAGAGAACCAGGGTGAAAGAGGAAATGGACAACAGTAATTAATTACAAGTTTTACTAGTTGTGTTCAGGATGCAAGATATGATCAGAGAAGATGACAAGCAAGAAGGAGATCTTGCCACTGGTTGAAGGGCCATAGAAATCTCCCATAAGAATGAGGAAGAACACAGTGCATTACTGTTCAGGGATGCTGTGATACTGGCTACACCACGCATGAACTCTAAGGGCGCTGTGCTTAGTGAAATGAACTAGTTGTAACAAGACAAGTACTGCATAAGGCCACTCTCTTGAAACATTCAGAGTAGGCAAATTCACTCAGAGGGAACACAGGATGTGGCTTCTAGGATGTGTGGGGAGTGCGTAACGTGCAGTTGGAGTTCAATGGGAGCAAAAATCTCAGGTTGAGAAGATGAGAAAGTTCTGGAACTGGAGAGTGGGGATGGTTGTGCTTAATGTGGTTTTATACCACTGAGCTGTACACTTAAAAATGGTTCAAATGGGCAATTTTGTACTCTTACATTTACCATAGCTAAAGAAGAGAGACTTAAGAGATGTATTTAAAGACTGGGTTTAAACAGGTCCCATGAAAGTCCCACATGGACACATCTCTCTGAGCACAGAAGCTCCCCTGCATTACTCCACAGCTGGCCTCTCCTCCACAGCCAGGGTACGTGGCTTCCAATTCCTTACAAGGGCCAGGTTGAGTGATATTCAGAGCGGCTTTGGGTGATGTCGTTAAAGGATACTACCCTATCAAGGCCACTCTTCAGGAAAGAAACAACTAACCAGTCAGAAGTGGCCGTTGTCATCTCCTGATGAGACCTGGCTGAGATCTGCTTGCCTTACTCTGTTAGGTGTGGAAGGCTGACCTTGGAGAGCGCTCCCAGCGGCTCTGGGTTCCGCCTCCTGTTACACTTTGTTGTTTGAGTTTTGGTGTTCTTCTAAGGAGGGTTCTGATGATGCATCCGGAGAACCAACGGCAGAAGGCAGGAATCTAATTCTATCAATCAACACAAACCTCTTGCAAAAGCCCGGGCTCCACGTCTTCGTGGAGCAGACCAGTTTCCTGGAGGTCTCCTTGCCTTGCCGAGTCCCTGCTCTCCAATTCAGCCCACTCTATCTTCTGACATTAATGGACGCTCCCTGGAACCCACCTGAATACCTATTGGAATAACCCTTGGCTCTTTATTAAGCTTCTAAGAGCAGCCCTCCTGTCCTGTGTGCCAGCACCAGCCCTGTCCAACACAGTGCCCCTCCCGGGGCTGCCCTCCTCCTTCCATCAGGGCTTAGCACAAATGCCTGCTCCTTCGTGCCATCTTTTTAGGTCCCCACCCAGAAGCAACCTCATCCTCAACCTCATGAGTTCCTTTAACTTGTTGGTTCTGCCTCTGTATTCTATTTTGACCTAACAGATAACACATATACATACTGTAAGTCATCTCTGGATTAAATTACTGGAGGGAGATGTGCTCACCTCATTAACTTTTGTCTTTACCAGACAGCAGGCACATGGTCAATGCCAACAGATGTAGAGTAAATGTTGAACAGAATGTGCAGAGATCCAAGAGCTGAATTATGGAGCCACTTGTAGGGTACATGTTCAGTTAGAATCCTTGGCCAGAAGTATGTTTTTTTGTAAAAAGAATACTTCATAATCTTGCTATGTTGGCATCTTCTACTTCCTTGATGAGTAATTCTCTCCTTCCCACCTACTGTTGGTATAAAACCATAGCAGGAAGAGCTGAGCCTGAGATGCAGTGGAGGAATGATGCCCACGCACAGTGCGAATAGAATCACTGGAGTGGTGGGAAGCAGTTAGGGTGCAGGGTGCAGGTCAGCAGCACCTTGGAGCTGCGCAGCTCAGTGCATGAGTATTGGCTGTGGCGGGCAAGTATGTGCGTGTGTGTGTGTGTGTGTGTGTGATGACACAGTTCACATCTGTATTCACAGAGAAATGTCTTTGGGGACAGGGACATGTTTTGAAGACTCTGTGTGGAGCTGATACTGTATCGTCACAATGTAGGGTCTGGGATTCTACATTGTGACTGTGGCTATGTAATTTCATAATAGTAATGGTTGTCACTGGCTGGGCCTTTATGATAAGCTGGGGTGCTGGGGTTATGTTTATTATTGTCAGTCCTGCTCCCTCTGAAGCAAGCAATCATGGGCCCCATTTATGGACCTAGAGACTAAGCCTTAAAGCAGTTCAGACCTGAAGTGGATCAAACCCTACCGGGTGAGTGGGAGAAGCCCACATCGAGCCAGTCCGGCTGCTGCAAAGCCCAGGCTGCTGCAAAGCCCAGGCTGCTGGCTCATCAGCATGCTGCAGGTGCAGCCATGAAAAGCCCCAGACAGAGGGGCAGGACCCTGGCGACTCTGAGCTTGGTGGTGGAGCGGAAAAGTGCATTAACAGTGAAACCTGTCAAAATTCTGTCTGCAGAACAAATGCTCCAGCGATCCAGTGTTTTATGTTATTCCTACACCTGCAATTTCAGGACCTGTGTGTTTGCCTCCAGTGGATCTTTCACACCGTACTTCAAGTGACAGCTTTAGGGTTTTAGGACACTCAAGGAGAGAAGCATACCAGGGTTCTAACTCATTCCCTCCTCTTCAGGGGTCTCAGGACCTTTTCTGAGCAAAGCATGCTGGCTTTATCTGTCAAAAGCACCAGAGAGGCCTGCTTTGTCACTTTTGTTCCCAAGAACTGGAAACACAATTAAGTGTCCAGGAAGGCAAAGGTTCTTAGCTTTGAAGACTGTAGTCAATGGTTTGCTATCTATGTCTTAACAGCTAGAAGACAGCATTTTCAGCAGACATAAAGAAAATTCAAATTCAACACTCAGAAGTGATCAATGTCTGAAGAGCAAATTGCTCCAGTTGATCATTAGGCATTGCATGCCTGAATTGAAATGTCACAGTGTACCTCGAATACGTGCAATTAACGTGTGCCACTTTTCATTTATTTAGAAACAAGTTCTCATCATGTTGCTAAATTGCCCAGGCTGGGCTCGAACTCCTGCCTTCATCTCTCAAGATGTTGAGACTCTAGGCCTGAGGACCAGGCCAGAACTCAGGTTTCTTCTCACTCCCCATTCCCCAGCCCTGGAATCTCTCCATACTCTCAAATGCATTCTACGCTTCCTGCAAAACTGGTCTCAAACTTGCCCAACTCTCACTTCCACGCCTTCCTGCACACCATTGTTTTTATTTGAAATGCCTTTCCCTGTTGGTCTGAGCCCTGGCAGGATATGCATTGGTCAGGACCCAGGTTGTTCCTGGCCTCTGGAGAAAGGGAGAGCTGGAGAGGTGTGGGGCTGGAGAAAGCTGACTTCAGTGCCAGAGAGGCCCTGCTGGGCGTTCTGCCTTTGGGACCTTGAACAGCAGGGAAAGGAGACTTTCACATGGGCCAGCTACTGGGCTCAGCTATGAGAAGCTTTACCATAATTGGCTGCAAATCGGCAGGACCCTGTTGAAGGCTGGCTCTGAGGGAAATGGGGAGAGTCTGTTCTTGCCACTCCCTGCCCACCCTCAGGCCGAAGCAGCTGGTTTGTGGCCCCAGCATCTCTTGTGCTAGTGTAGCTCAGAACCAGCTCCGGAAGTGGTTTGTGTCTCCTTCTTCAAGAGGAGACTGTGAATTTAAATTCTTCATTGCAAATCACAGTTCAATATTTCATATACAGTAGGAGTGCAGTAAATAAAGAAACTGAGAAACGTTTGGACTGAGGGTCCTTGATATGAAAGTTCACCCCTTCTTGTATTGCCTTTTGCTAATGCAATCCCCACCAAGGTAGGCACAGCAGAGCACAGTGTTGGGAGGTAGCTGAGGACAGAATGCAATGCTCTTTGGAAAATGCTCTGGGGACAGAGCTCAGGCTCCTTGCATGTGCCCTGACTCTTTGTCCAGGGCTCAACCATGAAGGCTGAGGGGCAGATTAAGAGAGTGGACTTTGAAAATCACCGGAACAGACTTCAGAGTCAGCAGCTGGGCCCGGGACCAAGTTATTTAATGTCCAAGATGTCTATTCCCTTGTCCTTAAGTGTGCACCAAAGGACTCACTAGACAGGACAGCCTTGACCTGGAACCAAGCTTGCAGTGAGAGCCCCATCCACACCTCCCCGTGATGGGGAGGACAAAACCACATCTTTCAGCACAGTGTAGATGCCAAAACCCGAAGGATGCATCATGATGCCTAACAGTGTGTTGAACAGAGCAAGACAAGCCTGTGAGTGGGCTTCAGCCCTGCAGACCCACATCCTGGGCGCTCTGGTGCAAAGCAAGGAAAGACAGTCTTCGTCACCCCTTCCCCTTCTCGTCCCCCACCAGAGCTCTGCTGGGAGCTCTGCTGCCGGTCGGCACCGCGGCTTCTTTCTTTACTGCTCCAACCATTGAATTCATAGCAGCCTTGCGAGTTCCTTCTATGTATCTCCAGTTCAGCTCCTGTGGCCACACTTTTACTTGGGGTGGAGGCAGAGAGGGTGAGACCCAGTGCATCCAGGATACAGAATGAGACACTGCATGTTCCCCAATAAAGAGGCTGGGGACTCTTCTGTTTTTACACTGCAGCCAGCACTTTCAAGAGGACACCTGCCCTATAAGAGGCCTGAGAATGAGTATCTCAGGAACTTGGAAAATGTTTTAAAAGACATTTTGCCAACAGATTCAGCTTTGCTTACTGCTAGTTCATATCACTCTTGGTGGGGAATTCAGAGGTAAAAAGAGAAGTATAAGCCAGGTAGAGAGGCACATGCCTGTTATCGTAGCACTCTGGGAGGCTGTGGCGGGAAGAGGATAGCATATTAGAGCCTGGAAACTTAGCAACTTAGCAAGATCCTATCTCAAAATAAAAAAATGACAAAGAAGTGGGGTTGTAACTCAGTTCAAAAGCCCTGGGAAAAGATATATACATGTGTATATCCCAAGCAGACAGTCACATAAAAGGAAAGCGAGACAGATATAGAACTCACTTTGGACACCAGAGAAAGCTATGGGTGATGTGCTGTCACAGTTCAGAGGAGAGAGAGCGACAGCACTGGCCAGGCTCGTGGGCAGCCAAAGATGAGCTCAGGACTGCTCTGAGCAGGGGCTGGTGACACTGGCAGAACTGGGCCCCAAGGAGAAGACTTTAGAGGGGAGCTGAAACTTGGGGGGACTGAAGCAAAGAGGCCTTCGCCCGGGGTTTGCAAGAAGGCATGGGACACGAGCACCCACGCTCTCACGAGCAGCCCATCCACACTCCCAGACTCCTCTCCCCGGCTTTTCCCTCGGAGTTCTGGTGCTAACTTTAACATCAACATAGACATTTTAATACTTATTAGAGGACTGATGCTAAGCCAGGTGATGGCGGAGTCTCAGCTCCACTGCCCTGGAGTAACTGAAGCAGGAGGAGAGGAGCCGCACGTCTAAGGCGCACCCTGTTTCTTTCCAGAAGCACTGACGGAACCAAGTATGCGAACCAGCCCTGCAGGGTCCTTGCCAAACAGTGGCTCGCGCACATGACCTGACACTTCTGACAAGGAAGCGTCATCTTCTTGTTCCTGGAAGGTTGAGAAGGAGAATGTGAGACCCAGAAATGCAGGTCGGCTAACCTCCTCCAGTGCTCGGGTCCGGGCCAACGCTGGGACGAGAGCCTGGAGTGGAAATTACCTCCTGGGTCCTCTTCACCTTGGTCCTGGGACGAAAGGACAGAGCTCTGTGTCTTCACAGGAACCGGATCGGATTGTGCTGGCCAGCTGCAGGAGGGTTTGCACAGGTGTGTGAGGACAGCAGGGACGGTCACCCCACCCACTGCTGCTTGGCCTGGCCGGGGATCTGGAGCTGGCTCTGAGAGCTGAGGTCTGTATTTTATAGCCAAGAGAAAATGAGCCTGGAAATGGGTTACAGGTGGCTAAGAAAGAGAAACGGCCTGAAAATCCAGGAATGAAGAAGCAGGGGTAGTGGGGACCGTGTGGCACATTTGGGCCCCTCACATGCCACCCTCTTTACTGTCCTCTGCGACCTCTCCAGTGTGACCCCCACCCTGTGAACAATCTTATACACAGGAATAATAACGATCCCTAGGCCTAAATTATAAAGAGCACAACCGTCTCAATGCTCCAGATGAGTTTCGTACATTCTGGAGAAAAGACTTATTTTTTAAAAAGAATGTATAAACTAATTTCGGCATTAGAAGCTCATCTTTACATTAAAAGTTAATTTCAGTCATTTGTGATACTGCTCCATGCTAGTAGCCTCAGTAAAAGACAAAAATGAAATTCAAGTGATATAGTCTACACCAGTGTAAAATCCCGGTGAAGTTTGTCACGGTAGCTTTCACCGTGCGGAGCCTTCCGAGGTGGGCCGGTCAGCATTAGCTAACCCTAACCACGGAAATGAAGTGATGTCCCATCCTCTCCCCGGAGCCTGTGCTTGCGAGGCTGGCAGCAGCACCGCTGAGCTAAATCCCAAGGCGTCCAATCCGTGGAATTCTACTACTAACAATTCCACTGGGAGTTGGGGGCGTGTGACTCCCCGGGGATCCTGGGCTTGGAAGCAGCCTTAAGTGGTCAGGACTTGGCTTACGTTGAGGGTCTGGAATTCATCTTGCAGTACACGATTTTACCACTAGATGGCTGGTCCGGTTGTTTTGCTAACTTCGAGACGCTCTGTCCTTCGGAAATCAGTATGAAATATACTTGAGGTACAGAAAATACTTAAATGATCTCAAGAGCTACCAGACTAGTTATTTATAGATCTATTATATCGACAAATTGGGAATTATATAACAATGAACCTGACGTGTTGGGTGCATAGTTTAGCTACTCGGGAGGCCGAGACAGGTGGATCACTCGAGCCCAGGAGCTAACAGGTCTGACTGGGCAACACAGAGAGACACTGTCTCAAAATAAATAGATAGGTAAGTAATAGTAGCCCAAGAGGTTCAAGCCAAGGCATTCCTGGCTACTGTTTTGTAAAACTATTCTCAGAGCCTGACATAAATTAAACTGTGATGGATTTAACAGAAACTGAGCTTTTGATTCTAAAATCTCAGAGCTCACAAGTTTGTCCAGAAGCTAAGATCTTCTCCCTTGTCAGCATGGGGTTTGCAGTTAGCTAATTGGTGCTTATTTGAATTAAACTGTCCTCCATTCACTTAATGAGCTTGCATTTTTAATATCTTTCTGCTTCTCTTCAGCAAGCAAATGGAACTAGAAAGACAAGTCAATTGTAAAAATAAATCCATTCCCGATTCTTTGTTGTTCTGACCGCGTAGGCCAGCAGTCTAGTTCCTGAGCAATAATTATATCTGTAGTTCCTGGAAAATTTAGCAAGCCAAGCAAAACTGGGGAAATGTTAGTGGTCCAGACTGGAAGAAGGGAAGCCCCCATTCATCACACACCCCTGTCCCAGTTTTAGAAGTTGATAGCTTGGCAAGTAATGTTGACTTCTTTTAACTAAACAGAAAGTAGAATGACTAGTAATGCACAAGGAAAACAACATACTCTTACGTACAAAGGAATCAAAACAACATCATTCCCACAGAATGAGCCAGGACTCAGGATCAAGGCTGTGCACATGAAACAAACCAAAAGAGAAACTGCTAAATGCTGATTGTCTACCTGTAACCAAAGCAATGCAGTAGATTTTTTTTTTAACCTCCCAGCAAAGTTATGTCCATGAGATGGACATACTGGTCGATATGGACAGAAAATGAAAACTCAGGGAAGTGGTTTGCTCAAGACCTGTAGTTAGTTTTGTCGTGAGGCTGAGGTAAGAACGCAAGTCTTTTGACTTGAAGTTCAGGGAACTTTCCGAACATCATCCCTGGCCACACGGGAATTCTCGTGGCAGGAAGGGTGTAACGGGGACACAGGTGACTGCCAGTGACAGGGGAGGAGGCTACCAATGCTAACTCCAGTAACTCTTGCTGTTGACCCTAGGCACCAAGTAGTAGAGCTACATCTCTCATCTTTCAATGCAGAAGAAAACAAAGGAAAAATAAATGATCAATCTGAACGAAAGTGTGTGTGGGACCACAAGAGAAAAATAAGGGTAAACAGAGGGATAAAACAAGATGGAAGAAACCAATTCCAAGTAATTTGAATAGGTTTAATTTAGCAAGAAAAAGCCAAATATTAATAGCAAAAAGGGGGGAAAAGAGGATAAAATTCAGTTATGGAATCCAGTTATGTACAAAGTTATTAAGGAGTAAAGATTATAAGTATACAATGAAATGTAAGAATTTTAGACATTGATGGACTTACTACATAAGATGAAACCTATATATATCTATATTATCTATCTGTAAAAAAGAAATAGTCACAACCTTTAATACCTGTCTCTTACTTTCTGATTTGATTTGAAGCATCCAATTATGAAGTCTAACAGGCAGGTACATAATGGCATAGTCAGCAAATAGAAGACAGGCACTCCTCAAGGACCCATGGAATGTTTATAGAATTGGCCAGATACCAGCACACAGGGCAATTTTTAAGCAGCAGCCCCCTCCCCCCAAAATCAGATAGACCATGTTCACTAATCAAAATGCAAATGAATTAGAAGTCAACAAACAAAATGGAAAACTCATATGCTCAGAAATGTTGATAGACTTCTAAATAACCTTTGAACAACATTAAATACTTATTAATGGTAAAAAAAATCTTAGCACATTAGAAATTGGAGCAATGGAAGATAATTTATTTTCTTTCTTCCTCCCTCCTGTTCCCTCCCTCCCTTCCTCCCCTTCTCCTTCTCCTGTTTTGGGGATTGAGGCCAGGCCCTGTGGATACCAAAAGATAATTTTCTAACCAAGAGATTCCCTGAAACCTACTGAAAACAAAATTTTGAAAGTATTTTCTTTCAAGTCAAGAAAACAGCAAAGAGGGCTATTATTACTGGTTCTATTCTAGAATCGTGAATCAGATGGAAAAAAGAATTATAAGCACTGAGGATTTTAAAGGAAGGAACACAATTTTGTTGATTCATGATGAAAATAACTATATTATTATTATTTTTGGGGGGGGTACCAGGGATTGAACTTTGGTCCTTGTGCTTGCAAGGCAGGCCACCGAACCGCTGAGCTAAAATAACTATATTATTATAGATATGAATTTAAAAAAAACATGCAAGGGAATAAGTAATACTAAATTAAGTCTGCTGGCTGCCTCTGGGAAAGAGAGGAAAGCTGAGGGGAGATTTTTATCATACCTATAATTTTTTAAGGTCCTGAGTAAATCTTTAATAGCTAAGCAAATATATGATGTTTATTATAATATTCTTTATGCTTTCTGCAAGTTGTAATAAAAAAGATTTTTGTCAAGAGCTGGCCATACCTGCCTACCTAATAAATATTTTTTCAATAAAAATTTGTTATTTGTAGGCCCAGGGATTTGGCTCAGTGGTTCCGCTGCCTGCCTTTCAAGCACAAGGTCCTGAGTTCAATCCCTGGTACCCCCAAAAATTTTTTTTTCTTATTTGTTTTTTTAAAGGTATATTACCATCGTGTAATCCTGAAGGAAGCAGACTGTAAACAAGTTCGGCTTTAAAACTTAGACACTAAATATGACCCATGGAAAAATTTATAGATGCTAACTCTTGATATTTACTGCTTCTGATTAGTAAATCTGATCCCAATTTTGGATTGTTGAAAATATGGGTACAGACTTAAATGCTTTGTATGCAAAATGTCCTTCTACATTTGGAGTATAATATTAGCATAATAAAGCTATCTGATTCTAGATGTTAAACTGAACATATTCATCTCTTCTGCTAAAACGTTAAAATGATAATTAAGAAAACAAAAGGAACATAATTTCATAGGAATTTACAGGACATGGAACAAAAGGGTTCCACAAATTCCTGAAAGTTAGCTTCTGAGAAAAGAGCTTTGCCTGTGAAACAACATGATGAAGGGGAAAATCCATGAAAGGCTCCTGCGGGGGGAGTCACTGAGCTGGCAGAGGAAGAACCCAGAGCGTTCAGGAAGCACAGGCAGAAGTTGGGAGGGAGCAGAGCACCTTCATTGATGGCTGGCTTCTGGAATGTTCAATTCCCATCCAACAACAACTAGGGAAAATGGAAAGTGTTTTTCATTTGTGTTTTATTTTGTTTCCTGATAATGGGGATTGAATGCAGGGCCTTGGCACTGAGCTACAATCCAGTCCTTATTTATTATTACTATTTTTTAATTTTGAGAGAGGGTCTTGCTAAGTGACTAAGTTGCCCAGGCTTGGCTCAAACTCATGCCTGAGTGCTGGGCTCAAAACCCTCAATCACTGCACCTCTCAGAAATATTTTTTTTCTTTCTTTTTTTTTTTTTTTTTTACCAGGGATTGAACTCGGGTCCTTGAGCTTGCAAGGCAGGCCACCCAACCGCTGAGCTAAATCCCTGGCCCTAAGATTTTTTTTTCTTAAGACTCTGACCAAGCCATCTGAGGGGAACTAGAGAAGTGTAGGTGTGGGGGCCTTTGCATCAAATCTGCCTTGCTTAACCATTTAAAGGTGGTGGAGGGAGGTCGCTGAGAAAGGGCAGCTCCCATATGCTCTTGTGAAACTCATTCAGCTGACTCCCACCCAAATGCAGGGCACCAAGGGGTCTCTCCAGCTCACTAGAGTGGAATCTGAAGAAGCCATCATGGACCAACAGATCTTTGAGGACAGTCATGATAGAAAAAAGAAAGCCAAGGAGATGGAGAATCTAACGTTGGAGGAAACAGTTGACTCAGTGGACAGAAGTCAGTTTTGTAGTTACTGTATCAAGGGAAACTTAAGGCCATGTTATCTGTGGTGAATCCCCATTTAGTGATCTCCATTAAAATGCACATGATGAAGACCTCAAGTTAATGGGAGGAAGAAATAGATCGTTGGAAACTGATTAGGTCCTTAGGTGGGAGGCCCTGTGAATGAGATTCACACTCTAATTAAAGAGGACCCAGAGAGCATCCTCATTCTCTTCAATTTCTTGAGGACAATTTACAAAAAAAGGTAGTATTTGTAGATATGGAAATCTCGCTTTTCCAGCGAGAAGTATCGCAAATACTGGTGGAAATTTTCTTTCATGAAATATCTTCAGACCATGTGTTAAATCGCATTATTTTAAAATTACTATGGGTGGCACATTTGTAGTTTGTGATTGTTTAGACATAGTCAGAAGTCAACAAGAAACCACACTAGGCAAGAAAGCCAAAGATCAAACTGGGCGACTCCTGGAAAAAAAACATCATTTGAATTTTAAGTAAAAATAACTGGCTTCTTGGTATGGCTCATAAACTGGGTATAAAACAACAAACATGTTTCAAACAAGAGAATAGCTAGATTATGCACATAGCCTCTTAAGACTGTTATCCTATAACAATCCAATGTACATTATGACTCCCCATTTCATTTCATTTCATTATGCTATTCAACTATGAGGGTGGATATTTGGAAAGGGAATGCTCAATACATTCTAAACTTAAATTGGAAACTGTGGTGTAAAGTGTTTCTTTTCAACTAAGGTGTACCCTCAAAGCAGCCTTGGTTTGTTGGGGTTAATCGCTTGTCTGTTTGTTTTACCACATTGTTTGATGCATACTAACCAGGTACCTTTGCTTCTAATTATTGATCATCTGGCAGAAATTTCAGCCTCCTTACTTATGGAGGGCAACAGAAATAAATTATGTAAGTGGGCGTTACTGTATGTTGAGTTTTGTTTAGCTCTGATCAGAGAGCAGATAGTTGGTTTTATGGAATGAAACTCATGTCCCTTGACATAAAACATGAAGCAATGGGGCAAAGGGCTCAGAGGGGCCTCTGCCCAGCCCTGTTCCACCCTGCATTTGCCTAAGCTCCATGAAGGCTTGGTTGCCTGTCCAGTTGCCAATGGAGGGACAAGCAGCATCATTCTTCTCCTGACTCACCCAAAGGATCTCAATTCTTCTTTCTGCCTCCATGGACAAAGACTAATGAACAGCCATTTATTCCTTTTAATCAGGATATTTGTATGCATACATGTACGTACATGCTGCACTGGTACTTTTAGTAGCTTTGTTGAGATGTAAATTGTATATAGTAAAATACACCCAAAGTACCAAATCCAATGGTTCTGAATATCTTTGAGTTGTGCAACCGTGTTGCAAATAATCTAAATTTAGAACACTTTCATCATTCTAGAAAGAAGCCTGAAACCAGCGCCTCTCCACTGCCTTCCCAGCCTTCAGTCTTAGGCTACTGTAATCTATTTTCAATTTCTAGAGATTTGCTTATTGTGGACACTTTAATTAAATAAATAATACAACTTATGCTTTTTTTTAGCATGATAAAATGCATTCATTAATACTTAACATGTATCAATACTTAATTAATTTTTTCCATTAATTTTATTGGTACATTTTAGGTATACAATACAGTGGCATTCATCCTTGGGAATTTGAAATTTTACATAATTTGTCTTGGTTCTTTCAATCCTGAATGGCATTCTTTTCTGTTTCAGTTTGACCATCACCAGCTGGGAGACATTGGGCTTGGTACTACATTTTGGCTAATAATTCATAAGTTATTATGTGGACTGCATTCAGTAGCGAAGGTGTGTTACCACGGCAACTCCTAGAGATTGTTTGCCTGTCCTCTCTCTAAACCCCACACTCCAAGGTCTAATATTCCCTGAACATCGAGTTCAAAATGGTTTGGTTCCTTTTTCCAAGGGGAGATCAGCAATACACAAATTTCAGGAAAAGATGAATCTGAGATATAAAGAGGGAGAGGAGGGACAGGGTGACAGATTCTTCGTCAATATGCTGGAGTCTGTGTTCCAGATAAGAAATGTAAATGAACCTAAATGCTTGCTCTTTTGCAACACTTAATTCTGAAGCCAGAGTACAGAAACATCTGCTTTTCTCCCCTCTCTTTAGTAATCAACTCATGGATACAAAGAACTAAGGGGTGGGAAAATGAATTTCACTGGGGAATGGGAATGGAAACCAAATCAACTAACAAAATACTGACGATTTTCCAACCGTTCATTACATAGCTTTATTTGGTAGGAAAGACAGATTTTATGCACCTACACATTCCCCAAAGACTTCACTTAATAGGCTTTTCTTTTTTCCTTATAAGATCCCATTCGGCTGGTGCTTGTTCATACTGTCTTTGGCTCTAGTCTGAATTAAGGTATTCACAAGTCTCTGTGTTTGTAATAGTGCTATGCTGTCAAGTCTTCATTTGTGATCAGTGTGTTACAATATTGCTCCTTGGTACTCGCTTATGCAGTACTTTTCACCTGTTTAGTACTTGGGAATAAGAGATTATTGGGTTGGCTAAGCACCTGAGAAGTAGTGCTGACTCCTTCCGGAAATGCTGTGGCCTCCTGCTGGGCTGGAACCGTCCCGCCTTTGGACAGCTCTGCATTGCATATGGCTCTGAACTTCACTCCTTATGGCTACCACCTAGTAGTATGTCTAAGACACAGCAGAGCTCTGGGACTTAAGTAATGTTTCTGAATTTCACTCTGGAAACTAACTTTGATGATAATTTTAATTTGGATGCCTTCTAAAGGAAACATAAATCAGCATAATGGGCAAAAACTTTTTTGGCATGAGAAGAAACAAAAAACACTTCCGAAATTGAAATATCTGAGGTCCATTCAAAAGCAGGTCTGTCATCCTAATGCGATTTGGTAGTGCAGTTTATTAAATTTGTAAAATAAAGTAAAAGGTGCAGGGAATCTTTTTTGCTGTTTGTTCTCCTCTTCCAGATAATGTAATAATGAAGGGAATTGCTGGTTAGCAAGATGGCATGGAGCCTCTGGTATGATTTCACTCTTATAAATTATTGCAGTGATGGAAGCTGTTAATAAAACAAAATGTGGACTTATTTGATCTGTGTTATGGTGTTCTGTCTATATGATGATTATTTGGATTGCTTTACTTGTAGGTGATTTGAACTGTGACTGTTCAGCCTTTTTTTTTTTTTTTTAACATCAGGATACAAATTTAAACTTTGTAGAAAAAAAGAGAACAAGAGATCGGTGTCCATCTCTTCCCATGAACTCTCCTGCAGGAGGTGTGAGATCTCAGGAAGACTTCTGCGCCTCTCTGTAACCTTGACCAATAGTCTTAAACCCTCTGGATCTTGTTTTCTTCATTGTAGAATGAAAACATTTCTTGCTTCATCTAGGTTCTATCAAATAACAATATAGCTGGGTTATGTGGGCTTACTGTGCAGACAGACTGCCATCTAATTTTTTTTTTTTTTTTTTTTTTTTTTTTTTTTTTTTTGGGGTTTATGGGGATTGAACTTGGATCCTTGTGCTTGCAAGGTAGGTGGCAAAACCACTGAGCTAAATCCCCAGCCCTGACTCTTATCTAATTTTAATACCTGGATCATCAACATTTTTTATGATAATTACATTATCCAGGACAATGGCTTTGCACCAGTGCTTGACACAGAGCTATCATTAATACTGTCGCACATATTTATGCTTAATAAATGTCAATTCCCCTTTCCCTCATCTTCTTAAGTTATAAGATTATGGTTTCCTTTCCCATCCGTCCGTGTCAGGATACATACCTGGTGCGTGGGCTTCTCTGCCCTGTGTGTCCGCTTCCTCTCTCTCTCTGGCTTTCTTCCGGTTGCTCAGCCTCTTCCTGAAGCAGATAAGAAGGGGGAAGGAGTTCCAATGACTGTCTGTTCGTGCACGGAATTTCTTTAGCCAAAAGCCAGGTGAGATAAAAGGTCTAAAAGTAAAGTTTTGACGTTCTCTCTGGATTTTAATGCATCCCGGCATTCATTGGTTGGAATTAACGAGGGTTCTATCCCATTCATTGTACCATGGCCTTTGCTGTAGGGTTACTTACATCTAACTACACGGAGCACTTCGTTTTCATCCTTCGTATCGTTGGTTTATTTTCTGACACTCCACTTCATCTCCTCTTTCCTTTCTTACCCTATGCTCACGGCTCAGGTCCTCAGGCTTTCTTTCTTTGAGCACATTATGAGCCTCATATCTGATCGTCACTATAAAGCACAGGAGTATCTGCTTCGGACCCACTTCTCCCGCTGACACTGCTCTTTTATCAGTCACTGAATCTAAAGGAGTGGAGCTCTATTTCCAGTGATTATGCATCAGGGATCATCAGGAAGTAAGAGGGCACGAGGCTTCCCTACCTTTCTGGAAGTGCACTATCAAGAGGTACGGAAAAGGCCCGGCTTGATGCATCTAAGATTGTGAGGGAAATCTTGGAACCATAAGATTTAGAAGGAAAAATCTCCAGTGAGGTTTTTTTTTTTTAAACCAGGGATCAAACTTGGGTCCTTGTGCTTTCGAGGCAGGCAATGGAACCACAGAGCTAAATCCCCAGTCTTCTCCAGTGATTCTGATGACAGGAAACCTAGGTCATGTCCCTGGTCCCATTGCTTATAGGAGACAGGGTTTGGGGTGCATCCCTTTATCTCTCCAGCCTTCTTGCTCTTTTTTGTTTTATTTTGTATTATAATGAGGACTGTAACACCCGCAGGATCTGCTTCTGCCTCACAGGACTGCTGGAGGAGGCCTGTGCTCCCACTCAGGGATGCTCAGAAAACTTCAACTTCCCACTGAAATACAGCTCTATCATCTCTGTGAGATGAGGGTGCTGTTGTAATCCCATGGAGAAGAAATTGAATAAGAAACAAAGTGAAAAGTTAAAGCTTATTTTTGAGCACCAGCTCCTCTGTCTCTGCCGATTGCTTCTCCTTTGGAAGTAGTGTGTGACGGCTACAGTTAGTGTAGTAGGACAAAGGGGTGGCCCTCTGTAGGGAAGGCGTAACCAAGCTGAAGATGAAAATGCAGGGAGAAAACCTGCCTATAGAACTGTTAGAAGAAAATTACTTTCTGATCACTGATCACAATAGTTTATAAGACATCGCATGAAAAAATTGGCACATTCATTCATTTTACCTAAAGTTGAAAGCTTTTAAAACTATTTCTTCAGGGTTTTAAGACTATTTCTGAAGGATTGGACAATGGATCAGAAGTATTTATATTAAAGATTCTATTTAAAAAAATAAGTAATAGCTTAGGTTTTAAAAAATATTCTGAGTATAAGTGCCTTTCAAACTATTTTTTAAAAGTTGATACACATTTAATATAAGGCAGGAATGTAAAATTGCTAAAATATCTTAATTATGTAGTAGTATGGATTAATAGAAATACAGTACCTACTCATCTTTAGAATAAGAATATCTACCTCACAGAGCAACTGAGAGCCAAGAGGATTAAGTGCCAGCCACAAAGCACCTAGCACAGTAGTCAGCCA
This sequence comes from Fukomys damarensis, assembly GCF_012274545.1. Lineage (NCBI taxonomy): Eukaryota > Metazoa > Chordata > Mammalia > Rodentia > Bathyergidae > Fukomys > Fukomys damarensis. The sequence continues at coordinate 45,160,752 of NW_022900930.1, read as the reverse complement.
CAGAAATGGCAATGTAAGTCCTCAGTCACTTGTTTTCCAAAACCATAGCAAATTCTTCTCTTCTTCGTGATACCTCCTAGGATTTTGCCTTTCATGATTTAACTTTTGAATGGTTCTTCAGAATTTTGTGCATGGGTTTTATCTGCTGAGCTTTTAAAATGATTTATTATATATTTAAATTGTATAATACTTGTTTTTGTAACTAGGCCATATAAATGTATCTTTGGTTCATGTTTTTTTTTTCTTTTGACGTAAAATTTAGATGCAGTGTAATGCATGGATCCTAGTACACTGCCTGCATCTTGGTATGCGCACACAGCCCATGCAATCTAAACTTCTCAAGGCACTGAACAATGCCATCATCCTAGAAAGTTCCCTTGCTATATCCCATCCCAGCTCCCTGAAGTAATCACCCCTCTGCTTTTATTTTCCATCATAATTTCCTTGTTCCAGAATTTCACATAAATGGAAGTATACAGCATGCATCCTTTCCCTAAGATTTCTTTCACTCAGCACAAGCATCTTTTTTAGTTGTATTTTTTGTACCGGGGATCAAACTTGGACCCTTGTGCTTGCGAGGCAGGCGGCGGAACCACTGAGCCAAATCCCCGGCCCAAGCATATCATTTTTGAGATTCACTCACGTCATATGCAGCAGTATCCGGTTTTGCTTTGCTGTGTCCAGATATTTTGCTAGCCCTGCAAAGACTGGGAAATGTGCTGTGACTGTGCTCCCTGGGGCACTTATATAGAATACTGCACACTGTAAGGGTTCCACCAACATTGGTGGCTCAGTGGGTGACGGAACATATGTTATTTAATCAATCAATGAGCTAGTTAGACACAGGCAAGTTTTGCTTTTCTGATCCAGTCTCTTAATGTTCACCTTACCAACCACCGGTACCTATCCTGGCTCCTGCAGCCTGCCGGCTGTGCTGTAGGATCCAGGAATCCACCCCTTCACAATTCTACAGCATTTGCTGCATTCCTGCAGCAGTGAAGGGCTGGCAGGGAAGTGACTGCTGTCCTGGATGGGCTCCAGGGAGACTGTGACACAGACAACATCGGCCTTTGTCTCCTGCACGCGGAAGTGCTTATCCTCTTTCTTTGCAAACATGAAAGCTCACATTCCTCCCGTTGATTTGTTCAGCCACGGTAAAGGTCAGCAAAGAAATCCAGGTGCTGCATGCAACGCCATGTGGCTGCTTTGTTCCCAAACTGCAGGAGCAGATGTGTTTCCTGGCAGTCAGGAGAGAACAGTGGCCAGGGTTGGTACTGCTGGCTCGGCCTGATATGGCCGTGACCTGCCTTCAACGGCTGTGCCGAGGGACCTTCTTACCTCTCACGGTGACTGTGATTGAGGGCAGGGCTTGGTGGGGCAGGGCCCTAGGGGAAAAATACGTTCCCTTGGCTCCTTCTGTGGGGCAAGCATTGAGGGACCTGGACTCACCACCATCATTTCTGCATGGACAGCAGTAAGTTCCTATCCTTTCTAATAGCATGTGTGTTCTGAATGTAAACGTGCCTTTTTCTTCTTTAGCCCATTCAAGAGACATTCTCACTTCTGCTGCACTCTAAATTTTATACGGCTGCAGAACACACTTTATTCTGCATCATCTTCAAAGTGGGGGGTTGTAAACATAGGCATATTTTATACTAAAATGGAGAAAATTTTCTTTCAAATATATTTCCTAAGACATGGAAGATTCATGTGTGAGTCCTGTGGTCAGCATAATATATATACCCATTTCAAGGAAAAAAGAGGAAAGACTTTCATACATTGCTGTAGATTTCATTCATATTTGAAAAAATTAAAAATTTGTAGGGAGCACGGCAAACTCAATAATGAGATGCTGAGGGCCAGCATTTCTTCTTTTGTTCATTATAGCAATTTTTAGGGTCGCTCCTTTTTCAAAGTAGACCCATTTATACATGTGCAAAATGAAAATAGCTTAATTAGAAAATAGCAGAAATTGCAGGGTCATTATTTTAGAGTTTACATCACCTAAGTTGCATTTTAGTTTATTAATTCCTGAAGAGGTGCTTTGTAAAGTGACGTTGAGAGCTGTGTCTAAAAAGTCACACTGCCCATGTAAATGTTATACCACCAGTGAATGTCCTAGAGTACTGGTGGCAGTAATTTATTCTACACTGATATAGTTGTATCAATCATACAGCTGTCGCTGCCATTTGCTCTCCCAATGGAACATCCACTACCAGTTTCCTCATGATATAGACCAGTTCCTATTGGTGTCTTCCATACAGGAGAGGTTTATTACAGTATATGCAAGCTAGAGTCTGCAGACTGCGGCATGAAGTTTTCAATTTCCATGGAGACAGAAAATGCATGAGCAGAGCACCGCTCTATCTGGAAGCAAGGAGAGCTCAGGCTTGAGGTAGCTGAGTGATTTGGCAAATTATTTAACCAGTTGGCCTCCACTGTTGGCTCTGAATGCCCATCTCACAGGGATTTTGTTACTAAACAATAGACAGCAAGCGCCTGAAAGTGTTGGCTTCATTTCCCCTTTCCTGAGCATGCTGAAGCCAGCTTCCACAACACCAACTAACCTCCCCGACGGTTAGGTGCATGGAGACCCCTCTGCTGTTCTGACCCAGTTCTATCCCCACACGCCACTGTTGGGGGACAGAACTCGGCTCTCCCACACCCAGACTGAAGCTTCTCATGGGCTCTGGCCTGTCAGAACTTCAGCCTAAAGCCACACCTTTTAAAGCAAATGCCAATACAGAAGGCCTGTGCCAGTGGGTTTCAGAAGGATGAGTGGAAAAGACACCAGTCACCGAGTCTGAGCCACCTGAAGCTCTCAAGCTGTACTGACAGTGGAGTGGAAGTAAAAGTGGTTCTAAAAGAGTTAAAAGTTGTGAACTTTATGGTAATGCGTATCTATTTTTCTTTTCAACAAATGACCCGAACCGATCTATTAGACGATCACAGAAGTAGTAAGAAATAACCAGGATGGTAGGAATACTATTAATGAGTGTCATCAATAGATTTCTGTATTTGTTTTTTGAATAGTTTTTATCCCGAGAGTGTGTTTTGCTGGTAGCCCTCAATCACTTTCATGTCCATGGAGAATATGCTTAAAGGGGAATAAATGCACAAGTTCATGACGGGACGCAAAGGCCTCCGCCTAGGGCAGTGACAATGCTACACATGACTCTGATATAGAAACGTTGCTGGTGAGGGTGAGGAAAAGTCAGGTTCTTCTTGCTAACCGGATTTCCTAAAGTTGCTCACTTTACCATTGCTTTGGCACAAGGAGCAAATGGTATGCGGCTTTCAGAGCAGAATTCTGGGAAGGGGCTTTAAAAAGGAAGATGGCTGGAGAGGGCCTTGCAAAGGAGGCAGGCACCCAGCAGAGCAAGGCCCAGGGTGGGGCAACCGAAACCCAGCCCCTCAGCCCCAGAGCGAGGCCGCACTGCAGAACCAGGTGGCCAGCATGTAGACATCTACTTCCTGAATCTCACTGGGTTGGTTCTGCCCCACACGCTGGGCCAGGGGCAGTAAAGGAGCCCCGTGCTCCCCACTCTCACCTTCACCACCTGCGCGAGCCTCCTGCAATGCAGGGGCCCCCAGGTGTTTCTGCTCTAGAGCATCTTACGACCTGCAGCCGCACCACTCCCCCCAGGCAGCCTTCTCTGCAGTCAAAGCCGTCAGCGAGGAGCCGGCAAAAATATTTAAATAAACCTAAAAACGCCGATAAACCTAACCTATCTGTGCGTAGGATGAGATAACCTGAAACTCCTGGGGAAGGGACCGGTACAAAGGAAAGGGACTCACGAGTCCCCCAGGGTGTGGCGTGTGCAGGCCCACACACACTGAGTGTGAAAGGGTATGGTTTATTGGCACAGGCTCAGGATAAATCCATTCCTAACTTGTCACCTACCTATGGGTAACCGCGGGCAGAAAAACATATGATTTCCCCGGGTCTCCTTCTGCCCCTCATCTCTGGCACCAAAGCATCTGCTACTGCTGAGTCGCTGGTGAATGACAAGGGTTGCAGGCTACAAAGTCATCGTAGTAAGCGCCCTGCCAGGTCTGCCTGGGCCAAGGTTGTGGGCAGCCCAGGACCGCAGGCTTGACATCCTTGAGTGTGCGAGAGCATGGACGGAGCTCGGAGAAGGCACAGCCCACACGGATGTTTCGGAATGCGCATTACTGCAAGTCCTAGAGTGACTGTTTAGAAATCCCCGGGAAGTTCTCCGGGCAGTCCATCCCTCTGCCTCGAGAAGGTTGAGGTATCAGAATGGAGCATAAACCTCACCCCGCCCTCTTCACCCGGGCTCCTGTGCTTCGTCCTCTGCGGGTCACCGGCAAAGCCACTCCGACCTGTCTGCTGAAATGTGTGTTTCCTCTTAGGGCGCCTTAAAAAAAAAAAGTTCATGTTAAACTCTGTGTTGCACAAATAAAAGCTAAATACAGGCTTAGAAAAGTCCTGGTGTCTTCTCTAAACCTGCGCAACCCCTCCTTAAACCCGAGGCACTGCTGACAACGCGAGAGCAAGCGCCCAGTGCACAGGGGCTGCACACCGGCGCCTTAGGGCCCACTCGGGGCGCGTCCTAAGGGACCCACGGACCCTGACTGCGCGCGTTACCTACTTACACTGGTGAACCGGGGCGGAATCACGCGGCTATTCTCTGTCAGCCCCAGCGGGGAGCTCGGTGCAGAGTTCTCCTGCGAGGAGGCCACACCCGGTGACCGCGGCGGCAGCAGCGAATTCTCTCCGCAAAGCAGCCACCTGCACAGCTTGTCGAAATCATCGGGTTGGGTGTGAAATACCGGCGAAAAGAGAGGTAGAGGCTTTCAATGTGGTGGAGGTGGTGGTGTCCAGCAGGATTTAGCTTCGGAAGACAAGGCAGCCGAAGGCCCCCGCTGCAGCCCGGTGCCAAACTCATTCCCTCCCCTCCTCTTCCTCTTCCACCACGCCCTGGGACTCGCTGAAAGCCCCGGAGCTCCATCTTCCACAAAGAAAGGGGAAAATCTAGGAAACCTAGCAGGCTGATCATCTGCTCTTAGAGGTTTAGAAATGCTGAAGTGACCACCTGCAGTACTAGGGGTTTCCGCGCGTGAGAATGCGTTGGGGCTTAATCTCCGATGTTGAAAAGCAAAACAGCCAGGAGAAAGGAAGAATTAAAGAAAGTACTAGAAACAGCCATAAAGAGAAATGCAAAACTTCCCCTTAAGTGCCGCCTACTGCGACCTTTGCCTAGGGCTCCCATCTCCAGAAGCCGCCCCCGGAGCACAAATGTGTGTATGGGGTGGGGGCTCCCGGATGGGGAAGGGTCACGCTGGGGGGTCAGGGCGTATTCCAGGCACCAGGTATGAAAAGCTGAGGTGTCAGTGCAGAGTGAGAATCATCCCGGTGACACAAGGTCCAAGTCTAATAAGCAGGTGGGGCTGGGTTGGAAGGGAAAGGAAATGAGTAGGGCGTGTGTGTGTGTGTGTGTGTGTGTGTGTGTGTGTGCGTGCGTGTGCGCGCGCGCGTG
>NW_022900930.1:45129830-45154923 GCF_012274545.1 Fukomys damarensis | reverse complement strand
CTCCCGCGTATAAATAGGGGAGGCAGGACGACGCCCAGCCGCACACAGCCATCTATCCTCCCCTGCCCCTCTCTCCCCGTCCTCCCTTCTCTCTAGGCCCCCATCCCCGCCGCGGGCCGGAGGGGCACCGGCCGCCGCCATGAGTTCCTTCAGCTACGAGCCGTACTACTCGACCTCCTACAAGCGGCGCTACGCGGAGGCGCCCCGGGTGCACGTTTCCAGCGTGCGCAGCGGCTACAGCTCCGCGCGTTCCGCGTATTCCAGCTACTCCGCGCCGCTCTCCTCCTCGCTCTCCGTGCGCCGCAGCTACTCGTCCAGCTCCGGCTCCTTGATGCCCAGCCTGGAGAACCTCGACCTGAGCCAGGTGGCTGCCATCAGCAACGACCTCAAGTCGATCCGCACGCAGGAGAAGGCACAGCTCCAGGACCTCAACGACCGCTTCGCCAGCTTCATCGAGCGCGTGCACGAGCTGGAGCAGCAGAACAAGGTCCTGGAAGCCGAGCTGCTTGTGCTGCGCCAGAAGCACTCCGAGCCATCCCGCTTCCGGGCGCTGTACGAGCAGGAGATCCGAGACCTGCGCCTAGCGGCGGAAGACGCCACCAACGAGAAGCAGGCGCTACAGGGCGAGCGCGAAGGGCTGGAGGAGACGCTGCGCAACCTTCAGGCGCGCTACGAAGAAGAGGTGCTGAGCCGCGAGGACGCCGAGGGCCGGCTCATGGAAGCGCGCAAAGGCGCCGACGAGGCCGCGCTCGCCCGCGCCGAGCTCGAAAAGCGCATCGACAGCCTGATGGACGAAATCGCCTTTCTGAAGAAAGTGCACGAGGAGGAGATCGCCGAGCTGCAGGCGCAGATTCAGTATGCGCAGATCTCCGTGGAGATGGACGTGTCCTCCAAGCCCGACCTCTCCGCCGCGCTCAAGGACATCCGCGCGCAGTACGAGAAGCTGGCCGCCAAGAACATGCAGAACGCCGAGGAGTGGTTCAAGAGCCGCTTCACCGTGCTGACCGAGAGCGCCGCCAAGAACACCGACGCCGTGCGCGCCGCCAAGGACGAGGTGTCCGAGAGCCGCCGCCTGCTCAAGGCCAAGACCTTGGAGATCGAAGCGTGCCGGGGCATGAACGAGGCGCTGGAGAAGCAGCTGCAGGAGCTGGAGGACAAGCAGAACGCCGACATCAGTGCCATGCAGGTACCGCGCCGGCCGGATGGGGGGTCGCCGCCAAGAACACCGACGCCGTGCGCGCCGCCAAGGACGAGGTGTCCGAGAGCCGCCGCCTGCTCAAGGCCAAGACCTTGGAGATCGAAGCGTGCCGGGGCATGAACGAGGCGCTGGAGAAGCAGCTGCAGGAGCTGGAGGACAAGCAGAACGCCGACATCAGTGCCATGCAGGTACCGCGCCGGCCGGATGGGGGGTGTTACCTGTTGTTCTGCGAGAGAGCAACGCAGCCCGGCTGGAGGGGTGGGCGGGTGAGGAAAGGGTATGCGGTGACTTCCTCTCTCTGCGGACCTGAGTCCACCACGACCTCTTTCAGCATCTGTCGGACCCTCGGGTTGGTAAAGATGGCGGCAGTGCTCCTGGCCTCTGAACCAGCAGGCTTTTGGACTGGGTTTTCTAACCACCTCCTCCCCTTCGCAGGTACCCAAGAAAACAGTCCGAATGCTTCAGGAAATGGCAGGTGATATTCACAAGTCAGCTGTCTCTTTTTTAAGGTTCTCCATCTTCGAGAGAGTATAAATGCACAGTAATTATTATTATTATTATTGTTACCCAGGATCGAACAAGGCAGGTGGCAGAACCACTGAGCTAAATCCCCGGCCCAGAAATTATTCTAAGAAAAATTTTCTCAAAAGTGACCTGGCTAGAGAAGAGTTAGTGAAAAACAGTTTTTCTGTCAATTTGGATTTTTTTTCGTTTTTGTAGACATTTTATGGTGATCGTGAGTCTATATTAACAAAAAATTTTTTTAAAAAAGAATTTTATTCCATCGTTTAAAATATATTTTTTCTTTCTGCTTCACGAAGCTGGATGTTTTAGAGCAGAAAGATTTTTTTTAGAGAACAAGCAGTTTTAGGGGAGATTTTATGGAAGGTGTGTGTGCACTTTGGTTTGAGCTGACTGTAGGTCTTTGCAGTTATATTATAGTATAATGAAAGCAGGAGCGTTTTATGCTGGACTTTTTCTTTAATCTTCCAACAGGACACAATCAACAAATTAGAAAATGAACTGAGAACCACAAAGAGCGAGATGGCTAGATACCTAAAAGAATACCAAGACCTCCTCAATGTGAAGATGGCTTTGGATATTGAGATTGCAGCTTACAGGTGAAACCAGAGGGGTGAAGGAAGCAGCCAGTTAAGCCTTAGGAAGAAAGTCAGATTCTATTCAAAGTTACATTGAATCAGAATCTTCAAAATTAGTTCTTTGAAAATAATGAAGTTAAGGTTTTTTTTTTTGCTTCTTCCAAGAAGAAAGTATCTAAGCATGTATTTAAGAAGTAATGAGTTCTTTTCTTAGCTTCCCGTTATGTTTTAAATTTAATAGGACTCTTTAGGGGTTGTTTGTTTGGTTTTGGTCGCAAAATCCCAGTCACTGAGTCTTGATGCTGCCTAACCCTGCTCCCTTTGGTGTTTTCCTCTAACAGTGGCCTTGGGGGGCGGCAGCGGTGAGTGGTGGGCTTAGAGAATGTCCCCACCTGAGCACACCTCTTGTGGTGGTTGATGTTTTTAACTGCCCTTCATCTGCCCCCAGGAAACTCTTGGAAGGCGAGGAGACCAGGCTCAGTTTCACCAGCGTGGGCAGCATCACCAGCGGCTACTCCCAGAGCTCCCAGGTCTTCGGCCGATCTGCCTACAGCGGTTTGCAGACCAGCTCCTACCTGATGTCTGCCCGCTCCTTCCCCTCCTACTACACCAGCCACGTCCAGGAGGAGCAGATCGAGGTGGAGGAGACCATCCAGGCTGCCAAAGCCGAGGAAGCTAAGGACGAGCCCCCTTCTGAAGGGGAAGCTGAAGAGCAGGAGAAGGAAGAGGGTGAAGAAGAGGAGGGAGCCAATGAGGAAGAAGGTATGAGGACCACAGACCCCTGCAAGTACAAAGTGGGTGTGGAGCTTTGTTAGGAGGTGGATGAGCTACACCAGGGCCTGCTCATAGGTGATTTCAGAACCTTAAACACCTTTGCGTTTATTCCACATAGCTTTATTAAGCCCTTCTTTATTATAAGTGAAGCAATTGGTCAAAAATTTCTCTCTTTGGATTTATTTTATTTTGAATTGATGCACAAAACTTGCAGAATTTTATTTTTAGTGAACCCCTTTGACCCAGCAGTTTGGTGTGCCAAAGAACAAGAGTAAATGCCACACACATCGTAGGTCTGAGGTTAGGTTTTGGAGAGGAAGTAATCTCATTTCATTCGAATATGTGTTCCCTGGCAAGTTGTTCATGGCAAGACCCGTGTGTTGCATGTCTTTTGGGAGAGTGGAACGGAGCAGTTTTTGGTGCGCATTCTGACCGTGACGCTTGGTAATCCACACTTGGTAATCTCTTGGCAGAGATCTTTGGACTGGATTTAACCTGGACTCAGGTCTTGTAAATTTTCTTTCTGTGTTTAAGCTGCCAAGGGAGACTCTGAGGAGGCAAAGGAGGAAGAAGAAGGAGGAGGTGAAGGTGAAGAAGCAGAAGAAACCAAAGAATCTGAAGAGGAGGAGAAGAAAGACGAAGGTACCGTCGAGGAACAAGCAGCGAAGAAGAAAGATTGAGTCCCCCCGTTTCCTAACTGTTCCAGGAAAAATTCTCCCGAAACTTGGCCAACCTCATCACCAACCAACCAGTTGAGTTCCAGATCCTACATGAATTAAGAAGTCAATATATGTATACTTCTGAGATGACCTAGGCTGGACCTTCAATGTCGTGCTATGAATTTTCTCCTTATGCAGAGTATCTGTTTGCTTGCAGAGTGGCTTTCTGGCTTGCTGCCAGCCTGTGCATGGTCCACGCGTATGAGTTCAGGATCTATGGCAATGTGAATCATTCAGATGTTTACAATAAAAAAGTGAATAAGTGAATTTACTAATGTTAACATTAAACTTTATGGAAAAATAGTCCTCTGAGCCTTTGGTGGTTAGAAGTTAAAGACCTCGAGTTATGTGCAATAAATAGTAAATAAAGTTACACTGAATGACATAGTTCTTGCTGTGGTTTTTGGTTTAATTAAAATACTTTAAAACATGGCATCAATAAAAACAGTATACAAAGGGTCTATTGACCTTCAGTTTTTTTAAAAGCTAAAATTTTCACAGCTACAATACCTTCTTTAATTGGAAATTCTGAGGGATACAGTTAGGTCATGACTACAAAATCTCTTCCCTCAAAAAAATCTTACTGATGATAAACCTAAGGAAGTGAGAGAGTCCATAAATAATGATATATTCTATAAATTGTGCTGTGTTATGTTGAAAGGTGACTTTATGGAGCAAATTTTGAAATTATATGACAAATATACCCTTTATGGACAACTGGTATGTGATCACGCAGTAAGGGTAGAATGTGAAGTCTATGTGTTCATCACTGTGGCTGCATTTTTAATACACTCTAAATATGGGCAGGAGTTGACACCTGAGCACATGATATGATGAAAAGGAATGTTTTTATCAATGTATAATTTAGAGAGGATAAAGGGCATCAAAGGTTATTTGCCACTGTAAACACGTTGCCTGCAATCCTGAGCTAGTGATTCAGTGTGTTGTAAGTCTAATTCTATTGCCTAACATAAATAGCATTTAATGTCACACATTTCAAATCTTTAAAAAAATTACAGACACTAGTAATGAAATTATTAGCAGTCACGTAGGGGGGAGATAATATATTTGTGTGTTACATCGGCATTGCTCTGCACGTCTTAATTGGAAAATACTTGGATTTCAATAACTGGGTGGTTGGATGTTGCATTAAAAAAAAAAAACCCCGGGCTGTCTGTGTCCACTGTAAAATTATGAAAGCTCTTGACTTCACCTTTGGTGTGGAATAGAGATGAAATTATTGTCTCTCTGCTGCTCTGCTTCTGTTCTTAAACAACTGCTTTGTCAGCTAACTTTGTTTAGTATCCATTTTCAAGATGATCTTTGAAAATTATGAATGTCACCTGAAACATTCCTAGTGATGTGATCCCTTTGCACTTTGGGAAAGACTAGGCATCTCCTCAGAAGCCAAGCTTTTCACATTTATGCTCTATAAACATGGGAGGATGCTCATGGCTTAGTGCCTTGCCGAATGGAAACAGCTGGTTGATTTGAGAAATACTTGGTTGAAGTAAGAACATTGTTCCATATTCTATCCTGTGTGCCATAATAAAATACTGAAAAACTTAAATGACTTTGAAGGCTTTTTAAGAATTTCCCCAAATGTGGTACTGTGGCCAGTACCCACTTTCTCTCTGTTCCCAGCCGAAGTCAAATCCTTCTTCCCTATTCCTGTTTTCAGTTATCCTGTTCTGTAAACCATACTCCTCCACATGACATCACATCACCCTTTTCCTCAGCCCCTTGAGTCTAATTGATCATACTCTCATTGTGGCTTGGATCTGGATGTCCCCCCAAAGCCTCCTGAGGTGATAGGGGGCTTTTTCAGAGGTGGCTGAATCTAGACAGTGTGATGCTGGGATTAAGGGTGTGTGATTACTAAACCAGCACAGTGATGGGTTTGGCACCACACTAATCCCCATAGGCTGGATGAGACAAAAGGGGCAGAAAGATTAATGTTCCCTTGTTGCTTTTGCTCTATGTGGGTGCCATGAACTGTTTCTTCTCTACGATGCCTCTCTGCCATCTGCCACCCTGCCTTGCAGCCAGCTGGTTACAGACTGAAACCTCTATAAATTGAGCTAAATAAGCCCTCTGCCCTTTGATTTAGGTATTTTCTCTCAGCAACAAGAGAAGAGAAATGAATGCAACTCTTATTGATTTTACGGCCCGTCTCTCCCTGGACACTGCCATTATCCTAATGGTTCTCTCAGTATCTACTCTTCCTCTTCCTCAGTGTGCACACAATTCAATCAGGGAAATACCCTGGTTAAAGCCCTCCAATAACTTCCTGCTTGTTGATGCTTCCGCCACCATGATCCTCTGTTCTCCCACACACCACAGGGTTTGTTTACTTATTTATTTTTTTGGTTCCTCTTTCCGGAACATTCTTCTTTTCTTTTTCTCTCCTTCCATCAACCTCACCTGGCCAGGCCCTATTCACCCTCTCGACATAGACTTTTGAGTGTCATTCTCTAGATGAAGCCTTCTCTGACCTTTTTGGTAGGTCAAATTTGTACATATGCATATAAGGCTTTGTAGACCTTTTGTGTTTGCCATGGACATCCACTTTACGATCACTTGACATATGTCTGCCAACCCCCTACCTTGTGACCTTCAGAAGTGTGGGCCTCTGATTTCTGTGGCTATTTTCACTCTAGAATCTAGATTAGTTACCGCTGTAGTAGAAGCACACAACGTATCTGTTGAACGAATAACTTCTTGATGGATTAAAAGTTCTGCAACATGACCAGAAAGCCAACATTACTCAATAATCTAGCCTAGTTCAGCTCACATCTTGTTTTGAAAGAGCCGAGGTAGCATTGTTGCTCTGTGATGGAGCACTGACCATTTTTACCCCCAACCTGGCTGCAATTTGCTCATTTGCATAAAGGTTTAGCAGCAGCTGTCTCCTCCTGTCTGGATTCGTGATTCAAAGTCTCCTGCAAAGCCCTTGCTGCTTAGACCCTCAGGCTAAGTGGAGAAATAGGAAACTGTATGCTGCCTATATGTTATGACTTGTATCCTTGCTGAAATCCTTCACCTCCCAGAAGTTGCTGAACTCAGTGTAAAAGTTCCATTTCCGGCATCAAATTGGCAAGCAATGAACTTGGTCACTTTTTCCCCCTACCTGGAGATTCCAGTGCTGTCCGAGGAACCTTGTGTCTCAGGAACCATCCTAAGTGCAGTATCTGAATTAACCCCTCCCCTTCTTATATACTGCAATAGTGTGAGTCTGTTGTCATCATGATCCTCATTTTACAGGCGAGGAGTTAAGATTGGGTGACTCAACCAAGACCACAAGCTCAGCCACGTGGCAGGGCTGGGATTCAGACCTCAAAGTCCAGTTCTAATATCCACCCCTGAACCAGCCTGCCCCAATGGCTGTCTTTTTCACAGGTGTGCTTCGTGAAAATACTCAGGGAATTTGTACACAGTGATCAGAACTCTCACTCAGTGCTCATACTACTTGTAGGTCAAGGGCCATCACAATGGTCCATTGCCAGTTACCTAGGATGCTCGAGTGTTTCTTCTATCCCTTTGAATATTCATGTCTGTATTTTAGTCCTTTGGCTTAATGGCATGCTTTTGCAAGGCAGGAAACAGGGTCTTAGAAACAGAGATGAAGTGAAAATTTATCTTCAAGGATCACTCACTCCCCAGAGGCTAGGTCTGCAGTTGTTGCTGTTACCCGATCAGGGCTGCAGGTTCTATTTCAAGGCGGTTCAGCCAGGTGAGTGAAGATTTCCTTTCCATGTGGGCCTTTTTACCCAAATGCTGTAGTATCTTATAGCATGGCAGCTGGCCTCCTCCAGAGCAAGGATGCCAAGAAACCAAAGCAGAGGATGTAATGTCTCCTAGGACCCAGCCTTGCAAGGGATGCACTACTCTGACCAGCCACTGGGTTCTCCTGGCCACAGGGTCAGCCTGCCCGAGTCAGGGTGGGAGGGATCCATCTGCACAGTGGCCTAAACACTAACAGGGGACGTTCACCAGAGGCTGCCACGAGACAGCCGGACGTGTGATTATTTCTTTGATGAATAGAAAGCATACAATCTAGAATTTCTGAATCAATTCCAATTTCAAATATTCCTCCACTCTCTTCTCATCAGTATGTTCATTCTTCTCACATCGCGGGTTTCAATTTAAGAATGTGTTTGTAAAAATTGCAGACAGCTTGGCAATTAATATTTTAATCTAGTGGATATGTTCACGTTTGGCCTCCTATTCAGGTAGTTCTTTAGGCCTTCTCCTCAATAAGATTATGTGTTCAAAGGGTGTCATCTGCAGACTAATAATTCCTGATACATATCCCGTATTTATTTTCTGCAATTACTGCTATATATCAAGGTCTTAGATTTCCTGCAGTGATTCATTTAAAACGAAATATGTATTATTATAGTTACTTGGCACAAATATGATAGCAGCTAGTAAATGGCTTATGACAAAATAATAGCACTATGTGTTGTTTTGTTGGGTTTTCAACCCATTTCCATTAATACCTTATTTACTTTTCAATATCTTGGGTTTGAACGTGAGTTTAAATGAGAAACAGTTTTAGTCACTTTCTTCATCCCTTGGACAAACTCACCAACACCTGCAATCTAAAGCAGGAGAGGGCGGATTTGGGTCACAGTTTACAGTCCATGGTTAGCTGGTGCCAAGGCAGGAAGTGGCCCAGGAGAGAGATGTGGTGGAGGTGAGCTGTAACCTCATGGTAGTCAGGAAGGAGAGAAGAGGAAGGAGCAGACAGCCAGGGAGAACAACACTTAAAGGCCAAGCCAGCGACTCACCTCCGACCAGGCCCCAGCTCTTAAGAGCGGCAGCCGCCCATGGTAACATCACCTTCCAAAAGCCCAGCCTCTGAGCACAGGAGGTGCCCGGGGGGACATGTGTGAACTAAACTATGACATGTCTATTAAATGAAAAAGTTATGTGGACTAAAAGCTGCCCTCATAGAAAATGTCTTTTAAAATATGCTGAGAAATTGTGGATGAGGCTCAGGTTTCTTGTGAACATTAAAGATTTGCATTTGTGAATTGATGGCCAGCAATCCTTTTGCTCTTAACTAAATGTGATTTTTTTTCAACCTTTAACCATCCAGCTTCTTCCTAATTTCATGTGCCACACAGGCTATTCCCTGACATTTCGACTAACACAGCTAGTGCCATGCCCTGATGCAGCAAAACTAATGCTTTACTCTCTTTACCCTAGTAAAGACAGAAACACACATGGAAAACTCTGTGTACCTGGTGAAAGTAGTTAATGATCAGATCACTCTGACTACCTTGTTTCTAATAATTTATTCACTGAGGAACTCCACATTTTTAGCCCAGGACACCACGCACACACCACACACACACACACACACACACCTCACAGGCACATACATACAGACCCTGGCTTCCTTTCTCCCCTCTTCCCCCTCCTGAATTCACAGGAAGGAGAATCTCACATTTGTAAGCGACCCGTCATTCATACAGTTTAAAGCAGGGAAATCGTGGTCGGACGCGTGAGCTCATAGGCCCTCGGCTGGGGTGTTCCTCAGTGGGCCCCACAGCGCGCAGGTTCCAGGGTGCAACTGGGGCTCCGCAAATGCTGAGCTTCCTGGGAGAGGGGTTCCCCTGGCTGTGTCCGCGGAAGTGACCTCAGGGCATGCATCATGCCCCCAGGGGCACCTCTAGCACTCGGGAGGGTAGCAGTACCTGGGGACTGTAGGAACTTTGGCTTGGCAGTTCCGCTGTTTCCCCTTGGTGCTCTTCCCCACCCCTCCTGAGCCCTGGAAGTGCTTTAGCCTGCAGAGAGATCAGCCGCAAGGTCCAGGCGGCAGGTCGATTTCAGCCAGGACCACAGGGGTAGCTCCCCAGAGGGGCCAACCCCAAAGTCCTGCCCCTCTGCAGGCAAAGCCAGTCACGCGCCTGTGTTATTCAAACACCATGTCCTTCTCCACCCCTTATTCCAGGAAGAGCCAGGTGACACAGGCAACTTGTTGCTGAGGCCCGAAGCTGGAGGGGATTGCGGCCCTGCCCCTGCTCAGGAGACCCCTCACTGGCTCCTCCGGGTGAGGGCAGCACTCCAGAGTGAGGAAGGAGGACCCGGAGGACTCAGGGAGCTTCCCCCACTCAGGCGCCCCCATCTGCGAGCCTGAAGTGGGCGGGAAGTGGGAGGGCCAGACCTGGATTTCATTCAAGATTACCCAGGAGGTGCGCAGCTCCATTCTAGTCTATCCAGACAACTATTTAAAGGCATCGCCCTGACCCCAGCAAACCGAGATATTTTTTGAAAAATCAAAATGGCCAGATGTCACTTATTTTTTTCTTTGCAGTGAAATTCTGCTCAACGTCCCCAAGGGTTTCTGCACACGAACCCCCCACCCCCTTATCTCGTGGCCTGGCCTCCATCAGATGTGTCTCCAGCCACAGTTGTGACATGTTTTCGTGTTTTGTGTCGACTCTCTCAAGGGGCGAGCCCTGTCTGACTGCCTACAGTTTTTCTACCCAACTTAGTTGTCTACAACACCAGGAGGAGCCTTAGCCCGGGCAGGGATCTGCAGACGCAGCAGCTTAACCCTACCAGGCTCAGGCAATTGAAGAAGGCAAGATATCCAAGAAGACTCAGGGCCTCAGAGCCCAGCACTCACTGGTCAGTTTTTGTCAGCGTTGACCTGAACCTGTCTCCTGAGCTGAAGGCCAGGTTTGCACCCTTCACAGATCATATCTGCTAATAAGAATTTCAGGAAATTTGTACTGGCAATTTATTTCATTCACGCACTCTTCCAACAATGACTTCATAAGTATTTATTATGGACCAAGTACCACCCCGAGGCCTTAGAGACACCGCATTCACAGTATAAATTCCTTGTTTGTGTAGAGGTGGGTGCTTCGTAACAAGCATATGTTATGTCATGTGATATGAGTGTGATGCAAAGTGAATGAATGGGGGTTGTGTGATATTTTTTGTTGATTGGTCCAGGAAGGTTTCTCTGTTGAGGTGGCATTTGGGCAGGAACCCAGAACGAGGGCAAAGGAAGTCATGCATGCAATAGGTTATGTCCAGTCCAGGGGTCTTGAGGTGGGAGCACGTTCAGTGCATGGAGATGAGCGCCTAGAGGCTGGCGTGGTCAGAGCAAAGTAGACAAAGAGGACAGTGGTGGGAACTGAGGTCTGAGAGGTTGCGGGTAGACAGAGGGAGCTTTGTAGAGGTCTGGTAAGGGCTTTGGGCTTTAGAGTATGGGAGGCCAGAAGTCCTGGAAAGCCATTGGAGGGCTTTGGATAACCCAGTGAACTGATGGGACTTGTGTTCGAAAGGGATCATTTTGGCTGCTGTGTTAACAAAGAGCTGTAGGGACAGCCATGGACCCTGGAGAGCCAGTTAGGGGGTTACTGATGTGGCACTGATGAGAAGCCACAGTGACTTGTGAGCAGGCAGTTGTGATGGGGATGGTGTGCTGGTGTTGACAGATGTTTGCATGTGGTGTGAAGGTAGATGGTGGGGTTTAGAGACGAGATTGACTCCAGAGTTTTCAATCTGAGAGACAGATTGTATGAATGGCTCTTCAATTTCTGTAGCAAAATATCTGAGATAATGAACTTAAAACAGGAAGAGTTTATTTTTACCTATGGTCTCAAAGGTTCCATTCCATGGTCAGGTGGCCCTATTGCATGTGGGGCAAGCAGCCTGCTGTGGTGGAGAGAGGGTGGTGTACCGAAGCTGCTCATCTCACGTCGGCTGGGAGGTGGAAAGGAGAGGAAGGGGTCAGGGTCCCAACTTCTATTCTAAGTCTTCAAATGACCAAACTTCCTCCCACCATGCCCCACCTCTTAAAGATTCCAGAGGCACCATGGGCTTGGCCCTTTGGGGGACACATATCCAAATCATAGCATTGATGGAAGGGGTTTTTGTTTCATAAATCCTAGAAGATTGAAGATGTAGCAGATTGTGGAAACAGTGTCGTAAGTCACTGGCCAGCTTTTGTCCATGGTACAGTTGGAGTCTGTAGTAAAAAATGTGAAGGTGGGGAGAGTCTGGTCCTTGGAAACAACTCGTGCTAGTGTGTGTGTGTGTGTGTGTGTGTGTGTGTGTGCTTGTGTGTGTGTTTGTGGTGCTAAGGACTGAACCCAGGACTTTGTGCATGCTAGGTAAGCATTCCACTACCGAGCTACACCCTCAGCCCTGTATTTTCTTATCTTATCTTAAGACAGGGTCTCACTAAATTTCCCAGAGTGGACTTGGACTTGTGATCCTCCTGCATTAGCTTCCCAAGTGGCAGGATTATAGGCATGCACCCCCATGCCTGGCTTGCTAGTATTTTGTAGTGCTCCTCTTCAGTACTCAAAACCTTAATGAATACAGCTTTAATGAAAAGGTGTTTGAATGTAAAGTATCAAAGAATTAGAGAATTTCAAAGTTATAGAAGCTACTTAAGAAATAAATTGTTATTTTATACACAAGGAAACTGACATTCAGAAGGGAAAATGGCTTGTCAAATGTGCTGTCTTTGATTTCGCAGAGTTGGAGCTAGCTTTTAAGAATCCAATGTATTATTCCTGCATTGTACAGCACTGCCTCCTGAGAAATGATTCTTCTTAATCTTGCTCTTTCTTCATGCTGGAATTATGGTAGACACTATGTATTAGAGAAAAATAGTCATTATGTTACAACAACATCGGTACAGCAATGGACAGGTCTGTACCATTTAACATCGAGTCGTCTCTTGGTCCTTATCTTTCTTCCTGGGATTTCAGGCTTTATTACTTTTCACTTGGTAGCTAATACATGCAGTAGTTCAGTCAGAGTTCACTTGTTGAAAGTAAGTTGGAAACAGGTGTATAAAGCTGGAATACTCCAAATATTGTGGACCTCATCTGTTAGAGAACTATGAAATAAAATCAGTCGTTTCTGGGGGAATAAAGGCAGATCTTTCTGGCCAGGGACAACTTGATTGTGAAGCCTCATAATAAGAAAATTCAAAAGATGTAAAAATCACATGGCTGATGTGAGCAGCGCCGTCATCTCCAGTGCCACATTCCACTGCCAGAGTCAACAAATTCATTTCCCATCTCTGGTCTCAGCCTGGTTTTCTCCTCGGTCCTCATCCTACTATCCATATGGGGACAGATTCCCCATCTGTTCATTCTTTTCATTTCTTCACAGTTGATATTTTAATTTTAGTGATAATAAAAATTATCACAAAATGAGAACCAAGACCTGTCATGTAAAGGTACAAGATCTCAATGATGAATGTAACTGTACTGTACACCTGAAATGTACCAGTAAACTCAATGAGGAAAAAAATGATCACTATCTTTGAGTTTGGATTTGATAACGTGCATTGCTTTTCAAAGGACTGTACTCTTTCTCACAGCACTAAGAGGTGGGGAGACACATATTACACACATTTTATGGTAAGGTGAGAGGCAGAGTTTCAGGCAATTCTTTTCCCTGGAGATGCCATTTCCCCCACAGGGTCTCATGACCATCAGCTTCCAGTGGCAAAGCCAGCATCCTCATTTCCCTTCTTTCCTAATCCTGCCCATTTCTAATTTTCCCTGTTTCCACATCAATAGGTGGAAGAAGCTCCATCCTATCAAATGGAGTGACTTCTGATTTCTCTTTGTCTTACTCTCTCCAATTTTCCAACAGAAAGCCTTACCGACTTTACTTTCAACATATGTCAAAGGGACCGGCTCTTCTCACCATTTTCAGTGCTACCATTTTGTACGCAGCAACACCTCTTCCTGAGATTATTGCAATAGCCTTGTAGCTGGCTCTTTCACTCTCAGCTCCTCCTGTCTCTGACATATATTCAGCATAAGAGAGTGATGCTTTCAACATTTGCCTTTGCTCAAGACCCTCTGAAGACTTGTGTCCTTCAAGGCCCTCCCTGACTCTGACATCCAACACCCTCTGTTGATTCTGTTCCTACCAACCAAGCACATTTTTGCCCAGAGCATTAGCACTTATTCTTTTTTGTTTCTGGAATGAATTCTCTCATGGATATCTGAGTATATTTGATAAATATCAGCTAAACATCTGACACAATCAGCCCTCTGTATCTGTGGTTTTTGCATCCTTGGGTTCAACTAACGGTGGATCAAAAATATTTAAAAAATTATATTTGTATGATTATGTAGACTTTTTCTCATCTACATATATTCCCTGAAATATAGTGCAACAGCTATTTTCTTTTTTATTAGCGCATCTTTGCAACATATAATGAAAACATTCATCATAGGAAGTTGTACATAGACATATTGCATCTTAATCTTTTTTATGTCACCTTCCCTCCCCATCTTTTCTTTATCCTCTCCTCCCGAGATCCCCTTCTCCTTTTCCTAAAGTGTACCCTTGAACTTTGCATTATTCATCTTTTATTTGGCTCTTTAAATTATTTATGCTTTGGGTTTCTTGTATAAGAGAAGCATTTTCTTTGTCTGTCCATCTGCTGGTGGGTATACAGGCTGCTTCCAAGTTTCAGCTTATGAATTGTGCTGCTATAAAAATGGGCGTGCATGTGTCACTGTCATATAATGTCCATAACTCTTTTGGGATGATACTGAGAAGGGGAATAGCTGGGTCAAATGGAATTTCTCTTTTGAGTTTTTTGAGGAATCTCCATCCTTAAGGTCATAGAGATTTTATTAGGTTACATTCCCACCAACAGTGTAGAAAGTTTCCTTTTTCCCCTGAAACCTTGCCAGCATGGTTAATATTTGATTTCTCGCTGATAGCCATTCTCTCTGGAGTAAGTTGGAATCTCTGCTGTGTACAACTACTATTTTCACAGCATTTAAATTGCATATGTTAGGTATTATAATGTATCTAGAGGTAATTTAAAGTACATGGAAGGATATGCATGACGTGTAATGATCACAATCTCTTTACTCTCCCTTCTTCTCTTCCTTCTCCTTCCTCCCTCCCTCTCTCCCATCCTTTCTTCCTCTGTCTCTTCCATCCTTTCTCACTCTGTTCCCTGGCTGGCCTCAACTCCTGGGCTCAAGGGATTCTACCGTTTCAGCTTTCTGTGTAGCTGGGACTTTTTAGGAAAGTGTCACTGCACCTGATCTCCTATTTAATTCTTTTGCGAAGCAATTTTACCCCTTGAACACTTCATAGTTTTCTCTTGGCTTTCTCTACTTTCTCCTGTAGCAATATCAACTCCACATATGTGGGGAGTTTCTTCACTGCTACGTCCCAGGGCTTGAAACTATTCCTGCTTTACCACTACTTTTGAACAAATGAGTTCATGAATTCAGAGATATTAACAAGTGAAATAGGTTTTCTTGGTTGTCCGTAGTTGCCATTGCTAAAGATTTTCTGGCACAGGCAAATTGTTTTTAATAAACTCGAAGATCCCTAGTCCTTTACAAAAAGCAATGTGGTGTAGACCAGGGCATGTGTCAGAGACAAATGAATGAGTCTGTTCTGTGATGTTTTCTCATTCTGTAACATTGGATCATTGATTTAACTCTCTTAATCTCAGTTTCCTTAGCTGTTAGGGATTTGGTGCTTTTGTTTTGTAGAGTGGTTACAATGATGAAATTAAACAAGATATTACATGAAAAGTGTTTAGCCTAGTTCCTGACCTTTAATAAATACACACTAAACCTATACTTCTATATAAAATACAGTGTGAACACATTTACAATTTATACATATAGTATGATAGCAACAATGTCCCTTGTAGCCTCAGATCCTGAGAATCTCAAAAGAGATGGAGCCACAGATACCCAAAGGGTGAGTTTCCTTTGGACTGAATAATAGACATGTTTTTCCCACCAAGCTACATCGTCAGTCCTATCCCCTCAGGCTTTCTTCTTTAGTTTTTGTAAAATTCTCCTCTCTCTCTGCATCTTTCTTCATCTCTCATGCTGCTTTCTATTTTGGATTTTTTCTCTCAACTTCATGTCACCTGCTTCTTGACCTTTGCCCCTGCTATTTATTTTACAAGGTGCCAAATTTTGAGCCCAAAACAAATTCCATCACAGATTGCTTAAACTGACTCAGATTTAGATGGGATGACCCAAATATCAGTTCACTCATTTCCAGGGCTGGAATGCATGCCCTTTGCCCCCTCCCAGCATCTGTTGGATATTCGTAGTTAAAAGCCTTCTGAGAAAGGACCGGCCATCAAAATCATTGTCATTGTGAAGATTATTATTAATCAATTTTTCTCATTTTCATAATTTAAACAGTTTGAGGCTACACCATTAAAAAATCGAAACTATTGAAATAAGTGGACTACTACTGTTCCCAGGGAAAACCATTTGAATGGTGGGATATGATAAATGCTGAGTGTCCATGTAGTGTGTAATCATGGTGAAAATTTTGAAAAAAGAGAGGAACAGTTATAATGTTACTGAGAGAAATGGGTATTTTTAGATATTGATATTTTCAGAATGACCACAGCCTAGTCCATTTTATGCAAAGAAAGGGATTAGAAGGAAATAATCTGGAAGTTAGGAATAGGGGTGAATACTGTACAATTTTAATGTTCTACAATGAACAATTATTATACTTAGAATTTAAAAAATAAAATATTCTTTTCATTTAAAAGCTATTTTTAAGTAATCTGTATGTTAGGGCCCACTTTGCTGTGGATAAATCACTTCTCTCAGTTTCTCTTTCTGGAGATTGAAAAGAAAGATTGCAATGTCTGTCTTGTATATTGTAGTATTGCGAGGTTTAAACAGGAGGTTGGTGCATGTGAAACTACTTTCTAACCTGTGGAGAAATGTGCGAGCTTCAGGTATTTTAATGGTATTGCTCTATAGACAGATTTTCCTGTGACAGAGACCTGACTGGTTATCTCTGGCCAGACTTTTCGCTGGTACATTTTCCAATCTTTTGTCTTTTTTTTTTTCAACATAAACACTCATTTGGGCCTCACTTGCCTCTTGGGTGACTACTCTTAGTGTGTTCACATTGAGCTCTAGAGGAAAAAGAGCTGAGAATAAAGAAATATAATTGGTTCCTATAAGAAACTGTGTGTGTGTGTGTGTGTGTGTGTGTGTGTGTGTGTGAATTAGCTCTAAAATGATTTCTTGTTGATCATTGCCTTCCAGTGGATAAAAACTGGATGTTGAATTGTTTGTGCGGGGCTTCTGGACCCCAGTCACCTGGCTCTGTTCTGACTACTTACTATTGCTGATGATGTGTATCTACTTCCTATCGTTTGCTGTTCCCCAGGCTGGTTGATGCTCTTACCCTGACTCAGGTGGGGAACCACCCCAGCCTGCTCTGGGGGCCTTGGTTTTGCTTCTGGCTGTCTGTCTTGGGCCTCTGTGAGTCTGGAACATGCAGCTTTTCCAGAGTGAGAGAGAAAGTAGTGGAGATCCATTCTTCTGAAACCAAGATCCAGTTCAGCACCAAAATCTGGATTTAAAGGCAAAATTGTACTTGCTGTATTGTTTTGTTTGCGTACAGGAATTTAGGGGAAGAGCCCATTACTGAAGCTGGGTTTTGGGGCTCAGAAACAGTAGAAAGACACCAGACCCAGAGCAAATGGAGGCCCCAGGCAAGGCTTTTTATTGAGACTTCTGCTTGAGTCAGAGAGGACCTGCAGTTCTAGCAAAGGGTTCTCTGAACAAAGAATGACAACAAGGAGTAGCTAATACAGAAAAGGTTCCCGCCAAAAATTGCCATCCAGATTCCGCATGCAAATAAGGACTTGCAGCAAGTGTCTGGACTTGATGGTTAGCATCTCAGGTGCGAGTGGCCCACTGTTATATTTGACTGCTAGGGTGAGGCAGGTTTGCAGGAGGCTGATCCTTGCTTGCATATGTGTCAGGGAGATGTGTTTGTAGCTATTGTATTTTTAACTCTGGGACTGTGTGTTATCCCTGGGCCCCCAGTTACTTCTTTAGTTCTACTATGAAAGCACAAATGAGTTACAATTCCTGCAGGGCCCCTTCCCAGGATTTCATTGTTTTACTCCTTTTTTGGGTGACCCCTGTCTCAAGCCAAGTAAATGATGTGAAACAGAGGCTCTGTGTGACCAATGGCACCAAAAGAGATGAAACGAGAAAAATGTTTTGAGTTTGTGGAGGATCTCAATGTGACATTTCCCGCGCAGCCTTTGCAGTAACAGGCTGGAGGATAGTAGCCTTGGGGTCATAGAGCACCAAAAGGGCCGGGAGTTTGCACTGAGAGAGCAAGTCATGGGCTTCCCTTGCCAGTGTCATGAAATGCATTGCTAATGGCACACTGAGCTCTGAATTAAACAGAGTGCTGGCTTGGCAGTAATGTAACTTTACATTTTCTTTTTTGACTACATATGGAATTATAGGGTTAATGTGGGCAACATACTGGTCTTTGATGATATTACCTATTTTCATTCCTTAACAAGTCTTCCTTTCCCTTTCAGTCAAGATCTTGTTCATTTTTTATTTTGATTTTTATTTTACCAAATTTGAGAAGGAAGCAGATACTTTGGGTGACCCCATCCATGTTCTTTCTTTGGCCTTGAAGGGCTTCTCCCTTCCAGAGCAAATGCTCCAAGTACACCAACCGCAAAACAGTGGCAAAGCAGTTTGCTAATGGCCAAGGAAAAAGTGAAACTTGGGGAGACTGACGGCCTATATTATGGGTGGCTGGCCAAGAGCGCGGATGGGCTTTATGCTCTGAATTTCTTCTAATTGTAAGGCTCACCCTCATCTGTGGAGTGAGAGAGCTCAGGGGGCGGACACGGTTAGCTGCTTTCACAGGACACAGTGATTGTTAAGCTTCATAATCAGTGATGCCTCTCAAAGGAAATTCAGTCTCAAATTATGATTGTAACAGATGACAGTGGGTGGGATGTCAAAGTGACATTTCCAAATTTGTCCAAATTTCTAACACGTTATATTCAAGGCATGCTTTTTGAGAACTGGCGGGACCTGTCTAATTGCTGGTGCCCAGACAACATTGCTTGACATGCAATCACTTACTACAGTTTGAATATTTTCCTTGTGGCCATCACTAAAGAACAAAGAATTTGTCAAAGATGAGAGGCAGGTTAATGTAGCTGTCCCAGATGGGACTAGTTCTGCACTGTAGGTGACTAACAAGTAGAAGAAACACTCAATTTTTTTTTTTTTAGTTTCTTTTGTCCTCTTAATGTTCTGAATAGTGGAAAAATAGAGACAGAGTATCCCATGAACCAACCAAAATCTTAAAATAATAAATTCGACAAAGAGGACTCCATAAAATAATGTTTCATGTACAGACACAGAATAGTGGAACCTAACCATTAACCCCAGGGAATGGATTGTTAAATGTAATATTGCTGCTTCTTACAGTTCTTAGCAATGAATTTTAAAGGAACATGCCCAGGAAGTAAGTTAATTTCTCTGTAAACTAAAAAGAGGAGAAAGGAGTCAATTCATAAAAGGGTAGGCCCAAAAAGTACAAGGATCATTCCAAGGAGCAAATATAAATTATATGCATTTGCTGTCTTGTCTATAACAGTATTTAGGTTAAAAGGCATAGATTTGATATAGAAGGCCTAGACTCCTTTTGCCCAAAATTCTTCAGAAAATAGTGCCCAAAATAATATCTATACATGTGTTTGTTATGAGAATGATTTGCTAGAGAGAAGACAAATGCCTGGTAGGTAGTAAATACAACTGCTGTTTCACTACTGTTAGGAGTTACTTAAATTTGGCCACAGGACTTTTCCTCTCTGAAGTTTCACTCTGGGAAAATGGGAAGGATTCTGGGCCTCCCCAGAATTTGCATGACTTATAAGTTCTAAGAGGTCAGAAGTTAGAACACTGTGAGGAAGGCTCTGCAGGCAGTCAAAGCTGCCCATGGGGATGGCCTGCCACACAGGGACTTTCTCTCAGGCAGATCTTTAATGATGGGCCGGGCAACTACTTTTTCAGTGTGTGAAAAGGTGGGTTAAATATTAGGAGCTAGTCCAAACTTTAGGCTTCTAAGCAGCACAGAGTAAGTAAAACAGTGCAAATATACTTACATTTCTACTTCTTGAAACTCCGTTATAGGCTGAATCTTTGGGCAGAGGACTGTAATGTTGATTATGCCCAGAGAAAGCTGTGAAGAGTTAACCCCACAACGGGTTTATTTACAGAAATCAGTCTGGCTAAAGCCTATCTGCCTGCCAAGGTCAAAGTAATTCACACGCAAATTCCATTCGTACAACTGAAACCTTCTGATTAGAAAGACAAAACAAAAAACAAAAAACAAACAAACAAAAACAGTTCTAATTACAATTGCATATTTTTTCCATTCTGTTCCTAATTTGAGAAAGTTTTGTCTTGTCTTTTATGATCCTTGTTTACTTTAATTTTCATAGAAACTGCACGTAGCTGTAGCTTGCCTTTATCCCAATTGATTGCCAATAAAAGTAAGAGCCTGGAACCGACCAGCGATTTTATTAGATGCACTGGCATTGGTTGTCCTGGAACCCTGCCTTCTCTCTGTTAATCCTGTCTTTTAGCTGTATTTCTCAGGCCTGCCTTGTACTGGGCAGGGTACTGGAACCTAACTGTGGGGTCTCCAGTATTCTTGCACGTATTTCCTATAGACAGGGCAACTTAATGAACTTGACTATTGTAATTATTTCCTTTTAAACTAGTAATGGCAATGAGAATTTAACATCTACTAGGCATTTGCTACTGTTTGTCAGACTATTCTGTGAGCTCTGCATCTGTAATTGTATTTAGGCCACTTAGAAAGCAGTTAGACAGCACTGAATAGAAAGAAATACACAGAAGGGGGAGGAAGTCTCCTTCTGCTTGTTCTTCCAGATATTCAAATATTAGATAATTATATTTACATGAATAAAAGTTAATCACTTTTAACTTTTCAGTCTTTCAAATATTAGTGCCCACTTTCTCAAACTCCTTTTTAGCCAAACATTTCTTTTCTCAGCATAATGTTTGACATATCAACTGAGGAAGATTGTAACACTGTTAGCTCAGGATTTCACGTGCACTTGAAATTTCCACCCCAACTGGGAGGGGCAGGGTGTTATCATTTGTACCAAAGCCTAAGTTCCCCAAATCCCAGGGCAAAGAACGCCCTTTGCTTGATACCCTTCTGTGTTTCCAACCAACTTGTGGTTTCCAAACTACACTGTGAACAAAAAAAGTTAAGGATATTCAGAGGTACTAATGTGATCCGGTAAATATACTCTCTGCCAAAATTCCTTTCGAGAACCAATTCAACAACAAGGCCATTTCACTGCTATCTATTTCAGTTTTCATGGTCTGCTCCCTTGCGAAAGAGAGAAACCCCAAGATATAAGGTGTGATCAAAATACACACTGAGTGCTTAAAAATAATTATAGCAAAAGACATATTGACATTAACCTCCCTCCCTCAAAATATTCTACTTCTTTTTAAACATCTACCCCATTATTCTGGACTCTTTTTGAAGCAATTCTGGAAGTTCTCTTTTTTGAGTGTCTTTACAAGATGTGATAAAAAATATTTAGGGAATGTTACTGCTAAGTTCCATCCAAAGTAAAGGTAGGCTCATACAAACATTACGGTGTATCCTCATTGACCGGATTCACCAGTTCTGGCACTGTGTGACTTCTGGCTCTTCGTCAAAGTCAAAATGGCCATGAAAGGTAAACATTTTGAATTGATTCAGTGCATCAAGGCAGCCTCGATAGCATAACTGAAGACACTCACTAAAGAGGGCTTCCAGAACTGCCTCAGACCGTGACGAGAACAATGGGAGAAGCATGTTCAAGGTGAGAATATTTTGAGTGGGATTAATGGCAATGTGTCTTTTATTGTACTTAAAAAAAAAGTTGAAACACTCATTGTATGTTTTGTTCACCTCATAGAAACGATGACATTTGGAGCTGGCCCCTGCTCTGTGGTCTCAGTCCAGGATCAGGAGTTTCAGTGTCACCATTTGGAGCTGACATTGGCACTCAAGCTCTTGGGCCCTTGATTCAATGCTGAACCCAGGCATCTGGCCTTGCTGTACAAATGTATAGATGCGTTTGCGTGTGTGTGTGTGGGGGGCAATGCAAGTGGTTTAACTTCTTACTGACATCTTTACAATAATTACTTTCCTTATAGGCAGAGGACGGTAACACTGTTTATCCCCAACGCAGGCTGTAAAGAGCCCCACAGTTGGCTTGCGTATAGAGGTGAGTCTGGCTGAAGCCTGCATGCTCAGGTCAGAGTAACTTGCACTCAATTTCTGTTCCCACAACTAAAACCTTCAGACTAGAAGGACAATATTCTAATTACAATCATATATTTTGTCTATTTATTTCCTAATTTGAGAATGCTTTGTCTTGTCCTTTATGGGCCTTGTTCACATTAATTTCCACAGAAACTACACATTACCTTTACCCCAATTGATTGGCACTAAAAGTCAGTGCCTGGGACTGGCAGCACCCTTGTAGGCTGCACTGGCATTGGTTGTCCTGGCACCAGGCTTTCTTAGTCCTGTCCCTTGGTGCATTTATTTTTCAGGCCTGCATTGTATACTGGGCAGGTGGGCACTGGAACCTGACTACAGGGGTCTCTAACACTTATAAACTTTTTTTTAGAAGAAGGTTTTTGATGTCAATTATTAAGAACAACTGTTCTCTTCTAAGACAAGAACATCAATTAAAATTATAGAAATGATCGAAGAGTGTTACCTACAGTTGGTAAGTTATTGACGCCATAATGTTATCATTTAAAAAAATACTTTACATAAGAAGTTGTAATCTCAGCACTTTGGGAGACTGAGGCAGGAGGTTTGCAATTCAAGCCTAGCCTGGGCAACTTGGCAATTTAGTGAGTTCCTATCACAAAATATAAACAGGAAAAAAAAAAAAATGAATGGGCTGGTAGCCCAGCTTGCAGCTCAGTTTGAAGGTCCTGGGTTCAATCCCCATTACCACCACAGGGTGGGTGGGGGGATGAAGTTGCAGAGAGAACTCTGGAAGGTCTGCATCGCAGTGTTGGGCCTAGTGAGTAAGGCCTATCACAAAACTATTTTTTGTTGTTGCTTTGCAGTTTTGGGGATTGAATTCAGGGCTTCCCAGCCCACACTAGGCTAGACAAGCACTCTTCCATAGCCCTCCACACTGTTTTAAATAATTTGTATCCAGAAAATTGGAAGGTCTATGAATACGTAGATGAATTCTTGGGTGTCTATGCAGCTTCTGTTGATTAATGCAGGGAAAAACGAAATGATTTTCCACTTAGTTCTCTGTATGGATAATGGTTGTAGGTGTCTGCTGCCATCATGTGTACATTTCTATTTGTATTCTACACATATTCAGGGGGACATTATAATTACAATTTGTGCGAAATTATAACTGAGGAAATTAATGTACCAATGTAGTCCTCACTGCCAAATAAAAAAATCTGTGCCAGTAGTCTTCGTCCTATTTAAAGTTGAGTGTGTTCAGTACATGGTTTTGGTCACCTACTGTAGGCCTTTTGCAGTGTGAAGGTCCTTTCCTAAATGGTATCTCACTGAATCACCTCAGTGGGCCACCTTATATATAAAAAATTGGAAGAATACAGTGGTAATGATGGACCTACGATATGTGTTGGATACAACCCAAGATTTGAACTGTAATCCAATGCCTTCATCAAAGCTCTATACTTTGAAGAATAGAGGAGCCCTGGAATGGGAGAATTTCATGTAGATCTAGTAAGACAATTCCCTTAAAAATAGCTTCTGTTTTCCTTTGGGCACATTATATAAACCATCAGGAAAAAAGAACTTGTTCCAAACTGGAACAACCAACCTATTTGTTGTGGAAACGAATATCCTAATGTTTTAATACTGTCTGCACTGACTGGCAGTAGAAGGGAATGCACTAGAAATAACACTTTCCTTTTTTGTTGAATATGAAAGTTGCTATGAGAAAAGGAATTGCCACATTTTTTTTTGTACACTGCAAGCTGAGGGGTAGGAGGAATCACCACTCATTTTTTTATCTGGGTTTTTATTCTGCTAATGATGCAAACAGTTCTGTAAAGGGAGATAGCATATCATTTATTACAATATGAAGTGATAGGCATACTCAGTGGAATATTCACAGCATGGTTCTGTGTTCTGTCAGCCTGGAATGAAAGATGAATTTGAGGGATAGCACAGTATAGGGTTAAGAGTGTGTGACCTGCAGCTGGATTCTGGGTAAGATCCCAGTTCACGCACTAGCTGTATGACCCAGAAGCAAGATTTTTTTGGTGTTGATTTTGAATTATGTTTCTTTATATTTAAAACCTGAGCACCAGTTAGCTTTGATACCTCTCACAATATTTAAAATGAAATAATATCTCTAAGGCAAGATTCTTCCAAAGTAGAAATTGTCTTTTCAGTGGCTTAATGTCATTGTAGCTAGAGACTGCAGTCAGAGAAAGGTTCCTCTAATTTCTTGTATGCTTGGAGGTTTGTGTTTAGTTGAAATGAAGTTGCTTCCTGTCATTGAATATATTTGAAAACATGAATTTCAAGTTGCTTCCTCTGTAAACAATAGTGTAGTAGTTGGCATGGACAACAGAACAATTTTAGAAGAGAAGACCTTTTTATCTCTAGGCCCTTGCTCTGAATAAACATTTTTTGGCTAAGTCAGCTAAGCAATATGATTTATTTAGAAATATTTCCATGGCTTATCAAAGAAATATTCTACCTTTAAAGAAGTCAGACTAATGATTGTCTTTTAGAATACACAGACATCCTTAGAAAAGAAAATGAGACAATTGAAAACTGAATGAGAGCTGATGGAATAAATCTCTAGTTCTGGCTTTATAGTTTTTCTGATTGAATCTGACCATTTAAAAACTGTGTATACTATAAATAGAAGAAAAAAGAGGTCTCTATGTCCCTGAGAACAGTAATTATACTCTCATCTAGTGAGGCGATTTTAGGTGCAAATGATTATTTTCTGCAGTAGTGTTTATATGTTTACCAGATAGGTACAAACATTCATATAGCTCAAATCATGTAGATCCAGCCTCTATTCTTACTTCTGATAGCAGCTGGAGCCTTTTTTGGAGAGAGCTGCTTCCAGTCTTTGGCTTCACTTGTGGTGGGAATGCCAGTCACTGTGGGCAGGTGGCAAGGAAGGAAGCAGATGTGATACTCTCTTTTTGAAATTTCAGTCAAGCAACATGAAGTTTGAGTTCCTTCAGCCTGTGGCTGCGTGAGGCTTCCTTGACTTCTGTCCCTAGCAGGCTGACCCAGCTCACCATTCTCAGCATCTGCTTCTTTTGCCAATCTTTCCATTCCAGAAGTTGCTCTGTGTCTTTCCTTTCTCTCTCTTTTTTTAAAGTTTTTTTTTTTTTTTTTTTTTTTTTTTTTTTTTTTTTTTTTTTTTTTTTTTTTTTTTT
>NW_022900930.1:45123424-45128584 GCF_012274545.1 Fukomys damarensis | reverse complement strand
TTTTTTTTTTTTTTTTTTTTTTTTTTTTTTTTTTTTTGTACTGGGGATTGAACTCGGATCCTTGTGCTTGCAAGCAGGCCACCGTACCACCGAGCTAAATCCCTGGCCCTACTCTGTGTCTTTCCAACATGCTCTTTTTATTTATAAATTCTACCTAGCTGGAGTCAATTTTTGCTGATTATATTTTTAAAAATTCTGTTTTACCTTGGGTGTCATAGATATTGCTTTAGAAAAATCAATGTTTAAAAAAATGAATTTTCTGAAGGAAAGACATAAATAGGTCTACAGATGATATGCAGATATAATGAAATTTGTGGCTACCATTAGTAAAAAAGCTAATAACTAAGATACATCACCACACACAAAAAAATACCATTGAGCTACCTGGGTACATTTAGTCTTTAAAATTGGAGTATCTTGATAAATCATTGAAAAGAGTATTGAGGATTATATCATGGGGCTGATCCTTTTGAGAAGAATAGTAAGGGTATGGAAAAGATATATGCTCATTAGTATCTTAATGGTTATAAAGGTTGAAGGCAAATGCATTTTGAAAAGGGAATGGTATTTTTTCGCTTTGTCAAGACCAATGCTTTTCATCTAAAATCACTTATTGCCTGTGTCAAAGAATCTCACTTTATTTTATTTCTGACAGTTTATTTTATATTTTATTTATTTCTGAAATTATGTTCCATATTGACAATATTTTATTTTTGACATTATTTTCGCCACTTTGTAAAATACCAGAAGCATAAGTCTCTAACAATCAAATCAAGAATCAGTGATTTAGATAAGCGTGCGTGTGTGTGTGTGTGTGTGTGTGTGTGTGTGTGTACCAGAGGTGCATCTCTGAGAATGCACATTTCTTGTTGGGGGTATTAGTGGTTTCAGGCCTGCTCCTTCTGGGCACAGTATTATAAAGGTTCCACAACTTCCTTGGACTAGTATTCAAATCCAAAGAACAAATCGTGACTCCTGTTCTCCCCTCTCACCTGAAAGTTCTCTCCACTCTGGTTTGAGAAGGAAACAACTGGAGATGGAACACTTCTCTCCTTTCACAACTCCTTTTTGATCTGATGCTTTTTATTTTTATTTCAGAAATTTAAAAAATTAAATTGTGGGATGAAGCTTGGGCTAAGTAGATTCTGACACCTGCAAATGTCTTCAGCCATTATATTTTTAATAATGAACACCCTTGGGGAAATAGATAAGAGAGGCAGGTTGGCTACAATTCCTGCAAATAACTGATTCTAGGGCAAGGAAGCTTTGGGCAGCAGCGGTTTCACTGGGAAACAATACCAAGCAGCTGATTATGTTTCCAGCATGACCTTTATTGAGCAAAGACTGCTGTGACGTTTAACATTGATCAACGTAAGTTTGCAGACTGCGCGTGTCAGCGAGGTTCTCCCATGAATGAAAGTCCATTTTAAATGCACCAGTGAGGTAAACATAATTATTCATAGATAGCTTTCTTAAGGCTAAGAGACTTCTGTGTTTCACCTATTATTTTTGGCTCAGTTGGTACTTTGCATAATACATCTCAAGATATCCCTCCCGCTTAGTGCCCCCTTCCAACAGCTTAGGAAATTGGCAAATTCCCCAGATACATACCATATCATGCATTTGGGTCCCCCAAAGACTGAGGAGGGGGCACCCTGAGCTTTCATGCAGTTCCCTCATATTGCACAAAGTAAAATACAATGCCTGGAGCCCCCATGGGAGAACCCGTCCTGTTTTGAAGCTGTCAATCACATGCATTTTGAAGTTGTCATATGGCTTAACCTTTTTGCAGTGGACTCAATTCTTAGTCACTCTGCATGACTTCCTTTACTATAGCGTGCGAAGTGACTTTTTCTACCTTTTTTGTCGACACTAGTTTCTCCTCAAAGGTCTCTTCATGCTCTTCGACCTTTTGAGTGACGGTCACAGATTTAGTGATGTATTTGGTAGCACCATCACCCCCCTCACTGGTGATTTTTTCTATGGTTTTTGTCACCACCACTTTCTCATCGCTTCTGTCACCCCCCGTCTTCTCATCTGCTGGACTCACGTCTAAGCCATTGGTAACCATACCCTTTTCCTCTTCTCTCCCACTCCCCTTTTCCTTAGTTTCCTGCTCCTCTTCCTCCTCCCCTTCCTCCTCCTTTCCTTCCACCTCCCCATTGACAGCTATGTCTTCCTTCCTGGATTCCTTTGAGCCTTGATCGCTCCCTTCCTCCTCCCTCCCTCCCTCCTCTTCTGCCTTCTCCTTCTCCTTCTTCTGTGGCTGAGGTTTCTCCTCTTCTTTGGCTCCCTTCTCTGCGCTCACCTTGACTGGTTTGGTGACCACCTCCTCCACGGCTTTCTCCTTCTCTGGGGACTCTGCTTTCTTCTTCTCTGGCACATCTTTTGGCTTCTCTTCCTTTTTCCCCACTTTTTCTTCCTGGGGAGCTTCCTTGGCGACTTCTTTCTTTTCTTCCCCCACTTTCTCTTTCTCCTTCTGCTCACTTTTCTCTGCTGCAGCTTCCGCTTTCAGCTTCACCTCTTCCACGGGTGACTTCGGCACAGGGGACTTGGCTTTCTCTGGCTTCCCTACCTTGGCTTCTGCCACAGGCTCCTCCTTGGCAGCCACCGCCTCACTCTTCTCCTCCTCTTTCTTCTCCTCTTTAGCTTTCACTTCCTCTTCCCCTTCTGTCCCTGTTGCTCCTTCTTCTTCCTGCTCACCTTCATCTTTCTCACTCGAGCCTTCCTTCTCAGATCCTCCCTCTTCAGCTTGGTCCGACTTAGCACCCTCGTCTTCATCCTCTTCTTCCTCCTTTTCCTCTTCTTCCTCCTCTTTAACTTCAAGTGCTGCAGCTTTCACTGGGGACTTTGTGGCCGCCACCACCTCTTCTTCCTCTTCTTCAGCCTCTTGTTCCTCTTTCTTTTCTTCTGCCTCTTCTTCCTTCTCTTCTTCTCTTGTGGAGACTGCCAGCTCCTCTGTAATGGCTGACAGAGCATCTTCCATTTCCGACTTCTCATCCTCCACTTTGGTTTCTTCTATGATCTCCTCGACAAACTTGTGCTGGACCTTTAACTTGGGGGCCTCCACTTTGGTTTTCTGAATCTTGCTGGATATTGTGACTGAGGGCTGTCGGTATGTGTATATTGGCCCAGTGATGCTTCCTGAAAATGTGCTAAACCTGGTCTCTTCACCCTCCAGGAGTTTCCTAAGAGGGAATCAAAGGAGACAAGACATAATGAAAATCCCACCAGGCCCTCTGGTTCCATCACACTATGGGGAATGGAGTACCAACTTAGGGATAAACAGAATCACATGAGGAAAAACTCTGCCAAGACAGGGTAGTGCCTACTATTGTTCCACTGGTGTGTTGTGTCTTACTCAGGGACAGAGACAGATTCTCCTGAACTTTGGCAGTAACTAATGACACCAGCCACACCCAGCCTCAAAGGCCCACCCTGCAGCCCTGATGCATTTAGTGCAGTGTAAAAGTGATGCAGAGCTCTCTAGTGTCCAAAGCGCCCCTAAAGCAAACAAAACAAAACCACACCCCCTCAAAACACATCACATCTTCATGAGCATTTGGACTGTCAGGATATGTACTATTTTTGGACGCAAATATAATGTTCAGAATATTTTGTAAAACTATTAAGCCTGCTTTTATAATGTGGGTGGTATCAAATTATAGCTAGGTGCTAATAATTTATGTATCATTATAAATTGGTTTGCAATTTTAATCATAACATGTCAACTTAATATCCAGTTTCCCTGAAAAAGGAGAATGCAATTTATTCCTGTCATTATCACTTATTTGTAGTACAAACTGCTTAATTCAGGATTTTATACTTTGGATTTAGTCAACAGCAAAGTGACATCAGGAAACAGGGTTAGTTTCTCCATCTTAGAGGGATCATAGCTATATGTGTCTATGTTTAGTTGTATATGTTTTCATGTATAATGTTACTATAGATCTAGATACACAGAGCTAAGTTGCATTCGTGATCTATATTTAGACATATAATCTACACTGTAGTCTAACATAATACATCTACATTTCCTACATATGTCAAACAAATATGCGTATATTCTAAGTATTTATTCTCAGCCACATGATGGCAATGGTAAGCTATCACAGGAATCGGATGTTCCGGTGTTTGTCCTTGACATTATTATCTTGAAAAACTGAAACCACCGGGGGAAATATTAAAGATTACAACTTCCTTTGTGCTTCAAGCATTCAAAAATATTTTTCACTAAACGAAAAATTTTAAGCGTAAGCATTGAGCTCATTTGGTGCCCCCCCCAAGTATTTAGGGCATTATTTCAACTCCTCTTAATTCTTTTGAAGCTGAACAAAAAGTGATCAAAACGCATTTGTAGTTCTGGAGAATAACTTCTTCCTCATTAATTAAGGAGGCCAGGCGCGGTCTCAGACCCTGGGCCTGTCCACTTCCACCTAGGGCCGGGATCTCTTCCTGAGCCACCCCCCGCAGTGCGGAGAGCGAGACCTACCTGTAGGCGGCGATCTCTATGTCCAGGGCCATCTTGACATTGAGGAGATCCTGGTACTCTCGCAAATGACGAGCCATCTCCCACTTGGTTCCCCGGAGCTCGCTTTCCAGCTGCTGGATGGTGTCCTGGAACAGACAGAGCATCTCGGTAGACCTGTCCTGGGGCAGCCGCTTCCTTCACAAGCCCCTTTCCCCCAGCCCCCTCCTGGCCCTGCAAACCTTGCAGACCTCGCTCCTAGGGCCCTCTCCTTTTCCTTCTAAAGATAAGGGAGTCGCAAACAAAATCAGCAAGACATTTCCGAGACACCACACGCCCTGAGGCCCGCGGACGTGGACCGCGTCTCATGCACAGGAGAAACCCCGGGGCGGACCTGGCCTCCCTCCCGTCCAGGCCCTTTGGGCTGACGCCAATTCCGAGAAGTAGAAGATGCCTGCGTCTCTACAAAGCTATCCTAAAGTTGTTTATCAACTGTTCTTTACACTCGCAAGTGTGCAAAATTAGACCATCGAGGAAAAGAAGCAGGGTTTTGCAAAAGGTCAGGACTCGTGGGCCGCTGGGGCAGGTGGACGGGAAGAGGAGAGGGGCGGGGGGACCCATCGCTGCCGCCAAGTTGGGGCTGCGATGCTCGCGCCCTGGAGAGCGGCCACCAGGGAGCGCGACAGAGAGGG
>NW_022900930.1:45122445-45123339 GCF_012274545.1 Fukomys damarensis | reverse complement strand
CAGGCCGGCTGCGCAGCCGCGGTCCCTACCTACCTGGTAGCTGCTGAGGTCGTGGTTGTGGCGCTCCTCGATGTCGCTGAGCTGCCGCTCCAGGGACTCCTTGGTGCCGCGCACCGACTCGAGCTCGATGCTCTTGGACTGCAGCTGGCGCCGGTACTCGGCGATCTCCTCCTTGGCGGAGCGGATGGCCTCCTTGTTCTGCTCCGCGGCCTCGGTGAGCTTGGCGTAGCGGCATTTGAACCACTCTTCGGCCTGGTGCATGTTCTGGTCGGAGTGGCACTCGAGCTGCGAGCGGATCTCCTTCAGCGCCGTGGAGATGTCGGTCTTCAGGTAGTCTTTGCGCTCCACCGTGACGTGCGATGCCTGGATCTGCGCCAGCAGGTCCGCCACCTCCTCCTCGTGGTTGCTCCGCAGGAAGGCCACCTCATCCTGCAGCGACTGCACCTTCTTGTCCAGCTCCACCCTGACCAGCGACGACTCCTCGACGTCCTTGCGCAGCGCGCGGATGGCCGCCTCGGTGTCGTCGCGCAGCCGGGCCTCCTCCTCGAAGCGCTCCTTGAGCCGGTGGATGTCTTCCTCCAGGTGGTCGGAGTCCAGCTGCACCTGAGCCTTCTCGTGGTTCACCAGCTCCAGCGCGGCGCGCAGCTCGCGGATCTCCTGGTCGTACGCGTCGCCGAGCTGGGCGTGCGAGGCCTGCTTCTGCCGCAGCGCCTGGATCTCCGCCTCGATCTCCTTATTCTGCTGCTCCAGGAAGTGCACTTTCTCGATGTAGCCGGCGAAGCGGTCGTTCAGCCCCTGCAGCTGCTCCTTCTCGTTGGAGCGCGACAGTTTGTAGTCGCCGCCCGAGCCGCCGTTGAGCAGGGACGAGGACTGGCTGAAGTCGAGGCTGCTCTC
>NW_022900930.1:45099275-45121971 GCF_012274545.1 Fukomys damarensis | reverse complement strand
CCCCACCCCTGCCCCAGAGTCCCTTTTGGCCCAGACCCCTTGGCGCCCCGCAAGCCCCTCTCCGACTTTCCCCTTCAGATTTTAGTTCGCGTCCCGGGTGCGAATATCGACCCACCGCCCTTGCTTTGTGCGGCGCCGTCCCCCCTCGGGCGGCTCTTTCTCGCACTCCGGGTCCCCCGCTCTCCGCTTCACAGCCGCACAGCACCGCTTCCTGTGCTCCTCCCGTCCCCGTTACTTTTTGTCTCACCACTTCCCCGTCTTCGGGGTCCCTCTTCTCCCGCCTGCTCCTAGCGATCTTTAGTCCCTCTCACCGACCCTTCCCCCTGAGCCCCTTCCTCGGAGGCCTTTGCCTTTCAGTCTTTTCTTTCCGCCTCCCCCCCATCCCTTGTTTTAAAGCAGCCAGAGCTGAGCGCAGAGGAGTTGTGTCTTGAAGAAGAAAAGACTTTGAGGAACGCTCGGCCTGAACGCTTCAGGAAGGGGACAAAGAGGACAGGCCGGGTAGTTCTTTATATTAAAAGTGGGACGTGGTGCAACACGCTACTTAACATTTGGGGGACGTCCGCACTTCCGCAGGGGCAGAAGGTAAGGCGCTGGTGCTCCCAGGCGTCGGCAGCACCAAGGACAGCGCCCAGTCCGGCGAAAGGAGACTGCGCTCCGCGAGGGCTTCCGGCCCAGGCTCCTCCGTCAGGCTGGCATGGGGAGGGGTTCCCTGACCCTTTCTCTCCCCCAAGTAAATACAGTTAGAGCCTGCCTGTGGTGACGGTCTTTCCAGGAGCCAAGCTGGAATCCCACGCTAAGACCTCTGCAATGCAGAGTTGGCACAATGAACAGAGTGCGGGTTTTGAAAAGAGACAAAATTCACTCAAGTCAGTTAACAGGAATATATGCTTGAAGCCCCATTTGAATTTTCTAACATAGGGTAGATGTGGGGAATCAGTACATTGAAGACCTGGAATTTGGAGGTCAAATATTGCTTGAAAAGAAAGCTGCAGAGAGGTCATGCCCAGGGAAAGAGTTTATGATAAATTTGAAAACAAATAATTGTTATCTGTTGGTTCAGTACTTTTTATGTGTAAGTGCAGTGACTGAAAGGGCACTTGAATTAATTTTAAATTAATTTAAAAGTTGCCAAACAGGCTCATCACAACCTTGACTGAAACAAGATATTTTTGTCCTCTGTCTTAGATTTTCAGAACTGATTTGGGAGAGATTTACCTCATCTTTAAACTTGTTAATTTACATAAGCACTTTATGCAAACGTCTTGCTGTCTGGTGCATCCTTAATTGTTAAATATCCTTTTCTTTTGGATAGTGCTTTTGGGGGGTAATTCAGAGTTTAAAAGGTCCAGAATCTCGTAAGACAACATGAAAGACAGGTGCAGGACTAATGACAGTGTTAGGTCCATGCACACAAGGGACTGACTGTGAAATGCTTGCTGTAGGTGAGAAAAAAACCACCGTTTGTAAAAAGTAGAGGCTTGAGACTCAACTCACTTCTTCTCACAGTGAGCTTTCTCTCGTCCTTCAAGTGGCAGAGTTCTAGTAATCAGTAGGTTAATCAGAAAAGGGTTGAGTTTCCAGAGGGCTTAATTGAATTGTTTCTAAGAGCCCTTGGCCCATTTGTGTTAAAGTGTTAAAATAGAAATAATGTTTTAAAACCAAGGGGCTAATTTAGGGAATGACTTTTGTTTCACTGATGGGAGACTGCAGCATTGCAGGCTGTGTAAGGAAAGCTGGCTGCTCTGGTTTGCAGAGTGACAGTCATCTCTCTGGCAAGTAGAACTTGTGTCTCAAGTTCCTCAGAGAGACAGATGCCACTTGGGGGACTGACTTGTGAATACTGTAAAGATTAGGCTTTCTGGCTTCATGTGGAGAGATAGAGGCAAGGAATTAAAACTCATTGCTTCTGTAAAGTACCAGATCTGAGGTTCAGCCTCAGCAGGGTGCTGTCTAGATAATGCTACACCCTAATTGTGGAGTGATTTCGCCTTAGTTATGTATCACTTCCTGTTTCTATTAAAATAGAAGAAAATCCTTGGTAGTTTCTTTTGCACATTCACCAAAAGCGCCTTCTGTGAGGAGAGCACATGGTTAACGGGCAGGCTTCAGCTGTTAGTTTTCTTTAGGGCTTTGGCAATGAGATGACTCTGCAGAGAGACATTTACAAGGAAACACATGTCTAATTTCACAATTAGCCTGTTTTGCCTTGTATCTAAACTAGCTAAAAAATTGTTAAGCTTCCAACTGGTTACAGAAGGAGGAGAGCGTTGTGTACAAATAAAATCACAGCCAATTACTTGGGCTAAATCTAGTGCCTGTAGCTTAAATTTTAGCTGCAATGTCACCCAAAGTATAGCTTATTTTGGGCCCTACGAGATAATGTACAGAATTATAACAGACACTTTATTAAGGATAAAACATTTCTGTGGCTTGAAAAATGATGGCTCCACGTCCTCACTTAGCAGAATGTTTCCATTTATATTACAGTCTCACTTTGACATTTCTGGAGGTGATTTGAAGGTTATAGCCATCAGTGAATTTAGTATGAAAACTTTTTCAGAAAAAGCTATCCCAGACATTCTTTCTTTTTTGTCTCATGGTTTTGAAAAATGTTTACCACCTTAATATTGTTTATAGGCCAAAATGTTTTTTGTATTTTTGTAAAACCCAGTGGCACTAAGGCTATGGAATCTTCTTAAAATATTAATGAGAGAAAATAAGCGTGAAAATATATCTGAGTTTATGACACTGCATTGATGGCCTTGAGTTTACTACAATACTTTTGTCATCTATCTAAATAGGGAAGTTGCACAGAAGACTTAGATGTAAGAGTTTTAATGGCATTATCTCTGGATCATTGTTTCATAAGCTACTGTCTATTTGAATCATTTTATAGAGAAGTACAGAACATGTCAGAGGGAAAAGTGCAAATGTTCAATTTGAGATAAGAGGTAGCCACTGTGAGGTTTCTTAAGGGTATGTCTCATGTAATGGGAAAATATTCTTTTGTCTAAGAAGTTTATTTACTGGATCAAAGAAATAAAGATAAAATGAGGCATTTTCTCTCTTATTTTCTTATATTTCTTCTTTCAAAAACTCATATTATACAAAAATGCAAGGAGGATGGTGTGTGGGAACTTAGCACCAAGTGAAAAGCTTGGAAAGGAAGATACTACTGTCTAATTTGTAGGCTACACCAGAACAAGACTAGGTGATCTATACTTTTGCACAGCCTGCCGTGATGTCCTGAACTTGATCCTTTTGCCTGGGATCTGACTGTAAAACTCATGATGAATAATTATTTATAAGTTGATCTTTGCTACTTATTTCAGGTGTTATTGATGTGGAGGAACAGAAACTCAGTTTGCTGTTGTGGAAACATAAGGGAAAAGAAAACTGTAGGACTTGTTCCTACCTCGGCCTCGGGAGGTCAGACTTCAGATGCAGATTCGACCTTTTTTGTTTGTTCTTTTATCAGATGTAGAAAGCAAAATAAAATA
Organism: Fukomys damarensis; assembly: GCF_012274545.1. Lineage (NCBI taxonomy): Eukaryota > Metazoa > Chordata > Mammalia > Rodentia > Bathyergidae > Fukomys > Fukomys damarensis. Next base: position 45,118,471 of record NW_022900930.1, on the reverse strand, counting down.
TCATCTGAGGAAAAAGGGCTACTTCTGGTCAGGAAAATTGGGTTGTGAATAGATGTCCCTATTGTTTTTATTTAAAGTGAATCTGTCTGAACCAGTGACCCTTTTCTGACAGGAAGCTACCAAAATAGAGTTTGTTTCTGTTGCCAAATATTTTGTGCATTGAATATTGCTTTATGTTTCTGTCAGTGACTGATTTTTATTATTGCAGAATTTAAAATGCTTAATACACTTCATCTCTACATGTTCCAAATATTAACAATCAGTTTTGAAACTCTACCTGGAAATTTCATGTTTTATGGGGTAAAAAGAAGCTTCTCAGGTTTAACATAGCTTGCTGAATTTTTTGCTGTGTAATCCCTTCACCTGTGAATCAGTTCTGTGAAAGCCAGAGGAGGAAGACTCAGAATTTTAAAAAAGTAATACAGCCTTGCTAGAAGTGATTTTAAAAATAAATCTCAGTAGATGCATTCAAATATTGCTGTATTAATTTTCTGCATGTTTTTAATTGATCACATTGGCTTTAACTCTGACACGGCAGAGCTTAATGATAAGCACAGTGTTTGAATTTTTAAAACTCTGCACAGCACATGACTTGCACCCATTCAGCCATCTAATAGTCACTGCATATTTCACTCGGAGCTTAGCAAGGCCGGACTAGCAAGAAACGTTCTTGTATTAGAAACTCTTCATTAAAATGAGCTTTGTTAAGCGGCAGCAGATCAAGGCTCAAATATCCTTGGATCAAATATCTGAAAAGAGTCAAACCCAGGGACATAAAGGTAAAAAGTCCCATCTAATAATTAAATCTCCTTGTCCCAGGCCTGGGTTCTTTTTTCACAACCTTCGCAATTCTGAAAAGCAGGATTTTTTCTCAATCCTCTGACAATGGCCACACTGGGATAGTTCCCTCTCCTCCCTTGCTCTGTCAAGAACCTCATATAATAGTTTAGGAATAAATTTACAAAATGCACAGAAACAATAAGGGATGTGCTCTAGACTTTTTTCTCTGTAATTTAAACATAGGATCTTTCTGTTTCTAAAATCCCATGCCCCATTTTGTAAAATATATATATCTGAGAATGTAATCTGCTAACTTTAGAAGAAGGAATGTGGGGCTGTATAACCGTGAGGTCTGGGTTCTACCTGGGTATTTGGCTTGAATTTTCCTCTTTGGAAAAGACTTTTAAAGTCTCTTTAGATGAAAAATAATAAAGTAATAACAATATAATGATGATGATGGTGATGATGATGATGATGATGATAGATCAGGGCCTGATAGTAATTTCTGTCCCTTCTCCTGCTTGCCTCTCTCTCTCTTGATGGCTGAAATGAAAGTCATTCTGAAGCTAAAAACCAAGGTGTGACTCATGGCATGCCTGTGGCTGTGGCACCTTGGGATTGGGTCTGTGAGGCTGAAGCACTATTATGAATGATACACCGAACTCCAAAGCCATCACCATCTTCACCGCCATCAGACTTCTGCATGGGAACAATGCTTTATCAAACAAAAACCAAAGATGAACAGACCATGTTCTTCTTTTCTGGCCTGAGTACTGGGGAGAGATAGGGCAGGGTCCAAAGTATTATTCTCATTTTACAGTTGATTAAATTGATTAATAGATTTGTCCAAGACCAAACATCTGCTAAGTTGCAAGGCTGGGACTGAGACAAATGCTTGCATTAAAAAATTCTTTTAGTAGGGTACTAAGTCTAGTCTCCGTTGGCATGAAAAAATTAAGAGGTGGCACATTATAGGAATATCAATAGCAATAATTAAATAAATAATTAAGTTCTTAGTCTATGATGGACGCTATGCTAAGACTTGGCTGAATTATCTCATTTAATCACCACAACAGCTTTTGAGATGACGGTATTACTATCTGCATTTTACAGCAAAGAGATGAAGTGCAGTGGCACAGAGAGGTTAAGGGTCATGGAGCTAAGGAAAGGAGTTTAGGAAGCTAACTTTGGAAGGTCGTCCTCACTACTGTCATCGGAAGGCAGGCGGTCCACTGTAGACAAAAGCTCTTTTAGAAGCTCATTGCTTAACTATTAGGTCATGATAAAAAGACCCAAAGCATACTTACTGTGTTTTCTTTTGCTGTTTTTTTTCTATTTGCATTAAAAAAATAAAACACTTAAAAATCTTCTCAGATGAACTTTTTTTCTTGGCTTTTGACTGTATTAAAGATACTAAGAAGAAAAACTGAATTACTTGTCTGTTATATTTTATCTTTAATTTAATTTCTGTGTAACACGAAGCCCATTTAATCAGTCTTTGTTGCCCATTAAGAACCATTTTGAATAATGTCCTTAATTGTGTATCTGTTATTTTGTCTGGTATCTATCAATCATTCACATTTACATGCATTTTCTGTTTAGTTTTTAGGAGACTTTAATGGGTAGTTCACATTAATTTTTCAACCTGTCATTTATTTACTACTACATCTATAAGTTTATATCCTTTTATGTTCAAAGGAAAATCTTGTAATCATTTGTTTACATTTTTTTCTACAGATGTCTCACTGTTTAAATTAAATCTACTCTGAGAGACCCAGTAAGAAAGCATTTGATTCTGGGTCACAGCAGTAGTTTGGTCCATAGTCTTCATTAGTGAAGTCTTACAATGGCACAGCTGGCAAGGAAGCTGCTTTCCAAATCTATTAAGACAGTAAAGCGACAGCCATGAATAATTTTATGTGACTCTCTTGATCATCTATTTTATAAGCTAAAATCAGGGTTGCTCCGTTGTACTTACATAGGTTGCTTGGAGACAAGTCAGCCTGAAATCCATTTTTTAAATTTATGGGATAAAGTGCTCTGACTCAGCCCTATTTTCATTTGTATAAATCTGCTTTGGTTTCTGCATTATTAGATGGGGTCAAGGAAGAGAACTGTTTCCCATTTTTCTTGAGCCAAGCTGACCTTGGGAAGAAGAAATGTGCATCCTGTGTTAGTCATGGTGGCCATCAGCTCCAGGGTTTGGATTACATAAAATTATTGGGAACTGCACGTCTAATGATGAAAACCCTCCCATAGCCAGCGTGACTCATTCAGTATAATTGGTTCCGTTTTCTCCTGCTTCCTGGTAGTGTGCAAGGCTCCATCTTTCTCTCGTGTTCAGTGTACCCTGGAAACCTGATGTCCTCTTGTGTACGAAGGGCTAGGCACCTGTGCCAGTGCACACCCATACTGTCCTGTATCATGGTATCAACAGTGTCTTTGTCTGGATTCCCAGACTCATTTGTGCTTCCATGATCAAGTTTTGCAAAACCACTTATCTAGATCCTTCCCATTTTCCCTTGTGTGAATTCTCTCCGTCCCTGAAGGCTATTATTTGTGGGCTGGTTAGATACTACTACGGCTGATCATTTAACAGACACACCAACATGCTGATTACCCGAAAGAGTCTAAATGGCAGACACTAAGCTAACATATATTTGTATTCCCCACATGGCTTTTCTGATGGTGAATCCTGCAGAGATATTTGTTGTATGAACACTCGAGTAGGTGAAGTTCTCTCTTTCTTCCTCTCAAACTTTCATCTGACCAACGTTTCATCTCTTTAGTATCAGGCCCTGTGCTGGACCCCGGAGAACCATAAGGAAGACGGACCCCAGCCTGGATGGAAAGAGTCCAAAGCAGGATTCAGCTGGGCTGGACACCGAGGAGCTGGGCCTAGCATAGCCAGAGAGAGAGAGACACACAGAACATCACAGGAGCATGAGCCGCAACGAAACCCACCTGTGATGAGGGTGGATGAGACTAGGGGAGGGCTTTCAAGAGGAAGTGGCACCTTTGAGGCATAAAGAGAAGGGAGGGAGGGAGGGAAAGGACCCTGTGCTCAGGCCTGCAAGTGACTGCCCTATGCAAGGAGCATTCAGCCCCTGCTGGAGGAGAAGGGATATGCAGCCCAGAATAGAAAAGTTCAGAGGCCAGGACTGGCCAGTGAGAGGATGAAGCCCTGGCTGTAGGCGGCAGCAGAGAAGATACCTTGGAGGGGTCGCTGTGTTGGCAGCAGCTTTGAATTTGTTTTATTGCTGGTTGGAGGCAGTGAAGCATTGAAGTACAGTAGTGACCTGTTCAAGCGAGTATTTAAAAATGTTTATTTTTATGCAAACACGTTTGCAGAGTGGTCACATTCTACACGCAGAGTTGGTACACGCACTTAACACGTCTCAATCTTTTTAAAGTCCCATTTTCCTCCTCTCCGCTACCCTCCATCTCTTGGGAACCTTCTCTTTTTCAAAAGATCTATGTCCCTATCTCCTTGTTTCTTATTCTCTTCTGTTGTTTCTTGATTTATTTATACTTTGGGTTTGTCATAGAAGAGAAACCCTGTGATATGTAAGCTTGTGTGTCTGATTTGTTTCACTCAACACTGTGGTTATTTTGGGAAAGCACTTTGGCTGAAGGGAGCAGGATAGTTTGGAGGAAAAAAGAGGCTGGAAGCAGAGAGATAAGTTTGGAGGCCACTGTAGTAATCCAGACGGGATTCCAAGGAGGAGTAGACAGACTGGGGGACCCTGTGGAAGGAGCACAGACCCCTGTGTTCAGTCCTGCTGCAGCCATAACACATTGCCACAGACCCAGAGCTCAAAAGAACACTTTTATAATCTTATATATAGTTCAGGGTCAAAAGTCTAAAATAAGTCTTAGTGAGCTGAAATCAAGGTGCTGTTCCAATCTTACCCTTTCGTAGCTCTTTGAGGGAAGGCATTTCTTTGCCCCTTCTGCCTCCCAAACCCCACACAGACCCTTGGCTCACGGACTATTTCTCTGTTCTCAGAACTAGCAGCACAATGTTTTCTCTCAGTGAGCTGTGCTTCATCATGCACCCTTTTCACTCTGAAACTTCTGCTTTCTCTTCATAAGGGGCCATGCCAGACTCTTCCAACAACCCTGGTTAGATCCTTCATTTTGTGCTCTATATGCTGCCATTCAGAACCACATAGAACAACAGAAATTTATATTTTGATTTATAATTTTGAAATTAAGCTTATTGGTACATTTTAGGCACATAATATGATGACACTCATCCCTGGGAATCTGTACCTTTACATAATGTATCTTGATTCTTATTTTTTCCCCATTCCCCTGCCCTCCCTTCACCCCCTCCACCCCTCCCTATTTACACAGACTTTGTTTTCCATATTTCTGTTTTCACATATTTTTTTCTTTTCCCCTACTCCTCCCACTTCCCCTTTGGACCTTTTCTTCCTATTTCAAATTATCTATTATATATTTTGATCCTTAAGTGCACTTTCAGTTTCTCACACCAGAGAAACTCTTCAGTATTTACACATGTGTCCTATTTATTTCACTTAAGAGTATTGCCTCAATGTACATCCATTTAGCTATAAATGTCTCATTCTGTATGGCTGAATAGTACTCAATTTTATTGAAAAAACCCCACATCTTCTTTATCCAGTCTCCAGCTAATGGACAGTTGGGCTGTTTCCAAGTTTTACCTATTTCAAGTTGTGCTGCTATAAACATGGATGCATATATATTGCTGCAACATGACTTTTTAAATTCTTTTGTGAAGATACCAAGCAGGGGAATAGCTAGGTCAAATAGGACCTCTAATCCGAATTTTTTGAGGTATCTCCATACTGATTTCCACAGTAGTTGCACCAGTCTACACTCCCTAGATTTACAATTTTGGACGCTAAATGTCAACATCAAGACATTGGCAAGAGATTACAGGGGTTGAGCCCAGGGACTTATGTATGCATACACACAGCCTCACGGGTCACACGTGGGGATAACCTGAGTCCTGCTCAGGGAGCTGTCTTAGAAGGGAGCTCAGTAAAGGGCTAGCTATGGTTAGATTTTGCCTTTTTCCATATTTAGGTTTTTAACAATGTAAAAAGTGTTTATTGAGCATCTACTGTATACTGGCCACATTTTATGTACTTCTTACTTGTGAGAGACCCTTCCTTCCTTCCTCCCTCCTTCCCTCCCTCCCTCCCTCCCTCCCTCCCTTCCTTCCTTCTTTCCTTCCTTCCTTTCCTCCTCCCTTCCACAGTGAACTGGGCATGGTGGTGCCATTCCTTTATCCTAGCACTTTGGAAGGCTGAAGCAGGAGGACTGCAAGTTCCAGTCCACCTTGGACAATGTGGTGAAATCTTGTCTCAAAAAATAAAAAGAACTGAGCATATAGCTCAGAGGGAAGGCCCTAGGTTCAATCCTCAATGCCATAAAAATAAAACAAACAAAACAAAATAAACAGGCGATTGAGGCACAGAGAGATAAAATGCATGGTTGAGAAGCCTTACACAATGACAAGGGCTCCACCCCAAGTCTAGTGTTCTCTTCTCCACAAACAGATGTCCTGTGTAATCTACAAATCTTTTCTTAATAACCAGAGATTCAAATTTCTTTGTTAATATAACTCTTGTATTCTTATCCATTTCAACTGTTTTGGTTCATGCCTTTCAAACCTTTTTATTTATACACAGGTCCTATCAATAGCTGAAAATGAGAGAGAAATTATAAATACATTTTAGCAAAAATAGTATAGGGCTGTAAACAGTTATCCATCACAACATATTAAAATATCTGACAGGCAGCTTATTACTTTCCTTGGCAAACTGCTAAGGCTCCAGAAAAGGATTAAAAAGCTCTCTTTCCCAATGCCATTTGTCTAAAATACTAATTGTCAGAACACTCAGAAATCTGTTGTGCGTGCTAGAGCTTTTTTTAAAAAAATTTATAATCAGAAAAAATACTGTAAAATGCAAATATGAATGCAAATTGCCTCCTTTTTAATTACATTATGGGTGTAAATTACCCACAATGCCAAACATTTCTGTCCTGGATTCCATAACTCTGTGTTGCGATTACATCCTCTGTGTCTCCTTGAAATCCTACAGAGGCAACAAATGTGTAATGGCAATAATTATGAAAACTACGTGTGATGTGCCTTTTAATTTAAGATCTAGGATCATGATTCTATATTTGAAATGCAAAATAGGAATCCAACCCTGTCACACCTTCGTCAAGACTTCAGCCTAAACAGTTGTCACATTCACAACCTCGGGAAGAAAAAGGAGCAGCGTTAGCACAGGGAATCCGGGAATGGAGCAGCCTCAGCGGGTTGTGTGACCTTTGGCTGCCCTTGGCTTTAGTTTGCTCATCTAACACGTGGGGACAGTACCTGATCCATCTGCAGGAGACGACGTTCCCAAGGAACAGGTGAGATCCTGCGTTAGCCAGATGAAAAGGCTAAGGCGATGGGACAAGAGACCCCACATGACAGAGGCTAAGAGAACAAAGAAGCTTGTTTTGCTTTCCTGCACTGATCCGGGGGTTTAAGTGGTCTGTTCTGCACTAGGTTGTCATTTTGGGGTTCTAGATTCCCTGCAACTTGATCCTATCTATCTATCTATCTATCTATATTCAGGCAATGATTTCTTCCACTTGAATTCTTCAGAATCGAGTTTCGTGTTCCAACAAACAGAGAGAAGAAAAAGCACACAGGTTCTCTTCAAGCCCAGCCCGGGAAGACAAACATCCTTTCTGTTTGTCTGCCACCGGCAGGAACAATGTGGCAAGGATCAAGTAGTTGCAAGGGAGAGTTGTAGGCGGAGCCTCTGGCTGAGCAGCAAAGGTCACCACGGCTCTATCATTAGAGAGGAAGGAGAGAACGGATTTGAGTGAATAAATGAGTCTGTCCTACAGACACAACTGCTCATGTGCTCCTCAAGTGAAAGCAAGCTAATGTTACTTGAACTTCTTTAATGGGCTAGCAGTGTGCGTGCCTTATTTTACTGTCTGTAAGATCTCTAAGGTAGATAGAATTATCTCGCAAAAGAAAGCAGAGCTGTGAAGATGTTTCTCAGCCAATTCCAAAGGACTCTTAATGGCAGAGCTGCAATTGGAAACACATCCACCGGTGCAAAGCAGGGTGCTCCCCACCAGGGCAGGGCTCAAAGAGGAGATGTGAACAAAGGCGCTGGGTCAAGGGCCACCATTACTGGAATTCTGATACCTCGGCTTTCTGACTTTTCTCAATGAGTCATGTTCTACTCACCTATCCCAAAGCTGTCCGCAGACCACAGCCCCTTTCCTACCTCCTCATGAATACTCCACTGAGTCCCTCTTCTTTTGGTTCCCTCAGAACTAGGAACCTGCTCGGAGAGTGAGTGACTATCCTGGCTCCTTTTCTTTTTGTTTTATACTGTGCCTGTGAATAGATCTTGTTCCTGCAATGGGACTTAAACGGGGCTCCTTAAAGGCAATGCTGATTTACCTTCTCTCAGTTCTCCCCCTCAGCCAATGTGTAGAACCACAGCAAGTAACACGAATGCTTTAAAAATAGTCATATTGAAATACATGGAATCAGAGAGTCTCAGCTGTGATTTCCCAGACTCAGGGAAAAGAGAGGGCTTTGTCTTGTCTTTGCTATTTAACCATTATTTGGTTAGGTTTGCTTACCTTTAGACCTGGGCCTCCTGATTGCCTGGTCAGGATCCTTCTGCTACATGCACATGGGAGCTCCTTTCCTATGTGAATGAAGGTCAAGCAAGGTCAAAGAGCATTCACAAGAATCGGGAGTTGTGGTCCTTCAGGTGTGTGGTCCCACTAAGGATAACCGGTGGTGATGGAACTGTAGGCTCCTCTTCATATGTCTGTTTATTTCCCATATTTATGAAGACTGTATTTAGCCACATCACCTTGGTAAGTACACTTTAACTGGGAATAGGGATGGGAAAGTTACACATTGTAGCATTTTACATGTAGCGTGGCCAATTAATGTTTGATGATCAGGTGGTAAGGTGAAAAATAATAAGGGGAGAAAAACATGATAGTCTTTTTTTTTTTCTATTAACCTCTTCCAACCAATGCATTAATTTTGACCTTTTGGATCCCAAAGGAACATCCTTATCGAGAGGCTGCATGTGGGGTATTACAGATACTCATCAATGTCATGATCGCTCTTTGGATTTTACTTGCTGCTGAGCTTCAGTGAAAATCACATATTGAATCTGCTTTTTGCTGATTTGCATAGAGGGGGAGAAAAGGAGAGAAAAGCCCTTTGGCTACTGTTGATGTTTTGGTGGCACTTATGAGGAGATTGAACCACCGGTTTGTGAGGACTTATAAGAGGACAGTCCCTACACATTGGGGTTTCTTTCAAGGAATCTGTTCTTTCCTGGATGGCAAGGACAGTTGCAATGGGTTCAGATGGTGCATTTTCTGTGAAACTGAAGAGTAGTTTCAATATCTTGGGTGATTTCTTGTTGGCTCGAAACTCAGTTATTTTAGAAAAGTGTGTGTGGGTTCTTGTTAGACAGGTAGTAAAAATAGCAAATGTGTCTCATGTCACTTAAAAAATTAAGCATTTATATCACACTTTATAGCTCCAAAGTGATTTTGAAGCACTTAGATTTGTTGTCAGCCACGACCACGATTATAAAGTATTTTACCTCTACAGTGGAAGAATATGAGAGGGAGTATCTAAGTGTTACTAAGCAGGGACTGGAAATCGTCCCTAGGTCCTGGTTTCTATTAGCCTTTGACTGTCACTGCTTCTATTGATGGAGGAAGATGGTATCTGAGGGAGGAAGAGAGAAATGAGCAAAATCCAGGAGTAATGGGAGCGAAATGGTTCTAAGTAGGCGGACAGTCACTGAATCCTGTAAGTGGAGGGTCTACCTTTGAATTAAAATAAAGCATTTTTAAGTGGATGAAAAACTACTGAAAAAGCAGGAATAGTGCTTGAGGGGTAATTCTAAAAACTTCTTTAAAAAAATCACTGTAAAAAAATCTGGCCAGAAATACAGATATCTTTCTCTCTGAAATCTAATGAAAGATCTATAAACACCCTGAGTTATTTTTTATCTCATTATTTTCTATTTAGTTAATAATAATGATAATGATCATCACTGTTATCATCATTCCTTCATAAGAGAATTATTTATTTTCCTTTTGTCTATTTTTGATAAGTATTCACCATATTTTGGGATAAACTTAAGTTCTTATAATTAAAAAATTTCAATTCTCCTAGTGGCTTAGTCTCCTTTACCTGGTACCAATTAGGTCAGTAAAATAAAGAGAATATATCTCCTCTAACCACTTTGTTCATAATTTGAGCCACATCATCTCTTAAATCATTTCCCAAACGATTTTTTTTCAATTTCATCCTGATAAAATCCATTAATCCACTCAGTCCCTCAGTTACCATTCACTGGGGCTCTGCGATGATGGAAATGCTGATTTAGGAGCTTTGGGTTTTTGCCAAAGACCCCAGAGAGTAGGAAGAGAATCGGGTCCAGCATAAAACTGAATATTTGCAGACAATTTTCTGATTACGAAGGAAGGTTTACCTCAGATTGTGAGAGCAACTAAACATAGAGCTCTGCACCATTCAAAGCTGTGCTCGCCCTATATTCTCTTACAATATGCCAGACATTGAAAAATCAGAAGCTATAAGACCCAGCCTCTGTTCTGGAGAAACCAAACTGGAGACAGACAATTTCTCTCGGTAGGGTGGTCTGTGGCTAGGTGCAATTGCAGAGAAAGATCAGTTGTGTTCAGGACACTTCACGCACCCTCACTTCGATCCTCCAAATGACACTGTCAGGTCTGTACTGATGTTCTCATTGTATAAGTTAGAAAATGGATTCTGAAAAGTGTGTTGAGCTTGTGAATGTGGGAGTACATGTTCTTTCTAGCCGACGCTTGTTTGTGTGTTGGTCCCTCACTCATCCAAACAGGACTCTAGCATTAGCTTGAAAGAAATAAAGAACAGGCTGTATTTTCCCCAGTGCTTTCGTGCAGCCCTGGAGTCTCAGTCTCCTCTAAGTCCTTCTGTGTGGATCAAAGGACTTGCTAATAGCTGAGTGCATGTTATTTGTGTGTGTGTGTGTGTGTGTGTGTGTGTGTGTGTGTGTGTGTGTGTATAGGAAGGAGTCTGTGGAGATTTTACTGGGCCTGTGGATTGTTACCCTCACTCCTTCATTGGTGGAGAATGTCATTACTCTCTCGACACAGTCCTTTTTCTTTTCCACTTCAATAGTTCTTGTGTTGTGGTGGACAGGTAGAAATACCCTATACTAGCTAGAGCAATGTGCTCAGGTATAATTTGGCCACAAACTCTTATGCCAATTTTGTTCCAAACATCTGGCATGCAGTCTTTCACGTGCTACTTCTGCCTTTGGAGAATTAGCAAATTTTCCTAAAGGTGGATGGGATGAGGAATCATCTGAGAAACCCCAGAGCATGAAAAGCCAAATAATCACTTAATTTGAATGAACCCTGTCTTAGTTACCTTCCTCACTGCTGGGACAAAATGCCCAAAACCTACCACTTAAAGGAGGAGAGGTTTATTTTGGCTTACAGTAGTGGTTTCTGCTCACAGTTGACTGGCTCCAAGGTAAGGCAGCATGGCAGAGGGCCATGGCAGAACAGAACCCCTCAGCCAGTGGGAAAGAAGCAGAGAGAGTCAAGGCAAAGCTTGGAAGGGAGATACCCACAGTGCAATGTTGTAAAGATATAATACCGCTATAATGCAGTCACCCCAAGGTCATGCCTATGATACATGAGGCTTTAGGGGCACATTTAGATGTAAACCATAGCAAGCCCCCAAAGGTACAAGACCTGTGCTTGTGTCACCTTGCAGGTGACCCAGGCATTAGTTGAGAGAAATAAGTAAATCAGTGTAGAATCTATATCTGGGTTATAGAGTACACATATATTGGTATACATTCTGAAACCCATTTCATTAGTTCAAACTCTTATTCCTTAAGATGGTAAATTAAAAATATTAAGTTATAAAAGAGCTTTTACATTTTTATTGGTAAATAGACCTTCCAGTTAATTTTGACCTTCTTGGCCTGAGACCCTTCGGGGATTCTCTACTGATCAGGAACACTCGGGTATCTGAAACCAGCTTTCTTGTCTCCCCCACCCCTCTTCACTCTCCTCCCTTTCCCTCCCTTCCTCTGTTAATGTCACTACTTTTCCACTCACCAGTGTTTGAAATCAGGGCATTGTGTTGAATGAAACACTTCTTCTCTTTCCTATTACCAAATGTATGGTCTAATACTATTTTCATTGAGATAAAATTTCTTCCTGGGCCTCCCTGAAGATGTCTGTCAGATAAGGGAGCATCCCTCGGCATCAAGGCAGGTATGGGACAAGCACTGTGTGTGGGGCAGTCTGCCCACAACGTCTATGCTGTGGTATGGATGTGGAATGCCTTCCAGACTTACGTGTAGAAGTCTTGGTACCCAGCAGGAGCTGGAGGGAACTGTAGGAGGAAGAGCCTAGTTGGAAGAAGTAGGTTACTGTTGCTCGACCCGGAAGGATGTACTGGACTCGAGCCCTCCTCCTCTTTGTTTCACAGGATACACCGCCCCACCATAGTCCCAGGGACCACTGGGCCGAGCAACCATGCACTGAAAGCTCTGAAATTGAACCAAAATAAACCTTTCTTCCTTTTAAGTTAATTATGTCATTTTGTCACAGGGAGAAGGCTGCTGAACTCAATTTATGTCACCAAGGACACAGCAACCTGCCAATTTCTTGTCTCCTTGTTCAGAAGAGAGCCTGAATAACTGGCATCCTGATGTTCTTCTGCTTGTGCTGCATTTGTTGTTTACTGGGGGAGAACCTACTCTTCTTGATGTCAGACAGCTTGTCTCATCTGTGCCTCTGTTCCTCACAGTGCTGCCAGACGAAAAGTGTTGGATGACGAGGAAGCTGTGCTTAGCTTTGTCTTGATTCCTACCAATGCCACAGGCTCTTCTTGACAGTAGGAAAAGACAGATTCAAGATCATCTGTTTTTAGTTCATGCATAGGAAAATGGAAACTGTAAGTGACTTGTTCAAGGTCATTCACCTGAGAAACAGTTGGTTTAGGAATCCAAATGCCTGCCTTCTGAGTCTAAAGACGGATTTGTTTTGTTTATGTTCCATACAGTCTGCTTGTGTTCTAAGCTGTAGTGTGGGAGATGTAATGTGCAGTGAGTGACAGAGGAGAACGTGTGTGAGCGTGTGTGTGAGTGTGCATGAGTGTGTGTAAGATGGAAGTGCATGGATTTACATTAATCTCCTGTGCACATTCATCCGTAGACATTTGGAAGTTCAGTCTTCAAAAGAATAACCAACAACAGAAAGGGGTGGGGAGGCCGGCTTTCTTTGGGGTTTTCTTTCTGATGCAAATATCAGGCACCAGAATCTCCTTATCCGTGGACTGTCGTAGGCTAAGCCCGGTGCCAGGCACCGAGGTGAGGGCTGGAGATGAGGCTTTGAGCAAAGTCGAGTGTCAGCCCCAGGGAGTTCAAAGTCTATTTCACATTCATCCTCATCAGGCTCATTAAGGAAAGACACATCAGACTCTGTAACAAGCCTGATTTATTGAACATTCTAATGAAACTCGAGAGCTGAAAGGAGCTAAATATATATTGTCTCATTCAAACCATGACTTCATAGCTAAGGAGTGGAGCGCAGCAAGGCCCTGGGCTTTCTGAATTTCTCTTTCTTCTTAGTACTTGACCCCAAAGTGGAAACTTGATATCCTGGCTTCTATGGACCATTCTCCTAAAACATGCATGCAGCCTGCCTTTAAATCAGCTGCAAGAAAGGCTGAACCGTTTTCTGCAGAAACTCACAAATCACACAGGAATCTTGAAAAAGAAAAAAGACTCTTAAAAAAGAAAATAGCAAATTCAAACAAACAAACACATCGGGGCCCCGAAGGCTGAGTTGGGGGGGCCTGGACGCATTTTATTTTGAATGTTTTGGCTTCACCAGGGAATTTTAATGTACAGCCTGTGCTGAGAAGAGCTGTTCCAGGTGCCATCAGGGGTGTAGAGAGGGTGGGACAGCTCTTGACCTATGTATGAGTCTCCATTCTAATTGGAGGAGAGGAGTCCTTGTCTAGACATAAGATCTCCACCGCGACTCTCCATCATATATCTTAATATGCGGGAGAATCACTTGCATTTTAATCTTGCCAGTTCCTTTTGTAGAGTTGTAAATTTTTATTTTATTGCTGATTTTTTCCTGGAATTAAGTTGATCTTATTTATATCTCAATTTTAATAGAGGATTTAATTGGATTTCAAGGATAAAGCTTATTTTGTTTTCCAAAGAAATTTACTTTCTTTTATTTAATTATAGCATTGGAAAGTTAGTTGGCTCTGACTAAATGCACTCTTCCAATTAAAAAGTAAGAAAATAAAAAGCAAACTAGTGTCTCCAAATTATGAGGAGCCCAAAGCCTAAGCATAATAAAAACAAGCAAGAGAGATGAATCAAGCCCACAGGCTTAAATACCACATGGTGTCTCTTATATGAGAAACCCAAAGTATAAATAAATTGAAGAGGAAAACAAAAAGGTAGAAATTAGGAAACAGGAAGGCGATTTTTTTGTGAAAGAGAAGGACCCAGAGATGGAAGGAGCGAGGAGGGAAGGGAAGGAAAGGGAACAAAAAGAGGAGATGTGGTATGTACGTGCACCGGCTCCCCGCAATGCTCACGATCATGATGTACCGCAGATGTGAATTAGCAAAAGCAAAAATAAAAACAAAGAGAACAAGCATCTTTCCCTTCCTCTACCTCCACCTTCACGGCTGCTTAAACAAAATGTCATAGGCTGGCTTGCCAGTAACTGACGTGTATTTCTCACAATTCTAGAGACCAAGAAGGCCAAGATGAAGGCGCTGATGGACGGTGTCCGGCGAGGTCCACTTTCTGGCTCACCGATTGCACCGTCTTGCTGGGTCATCACACAGCAGAGGTGGGGAGGCAGCTTGCTGAAGTCATTTTTATAAAAACACTAATTCCATTCTAATGGCTTCCCAAAGGCCCGGCTCCTGATGCTTGGGGTTTAGGATTTCAACAATGGAATCTTCCGGGACAGAGACATCAAGATTCAGTTTGCAGCATCCACTAGACAATTCTTCAATTACTCTACAGATCTTCCTTTCTGGTAGGTAGAACATCAGCTGGGATTTGTGGGGTTGCGATGAAGAGTCACTTGCTTCCTTGTGGGACCACGTTAAATACGTAAGGCATGAGCTGCCCTTTGCTGTCGTTAGCTCTTGGACTCATTCTATTCCCACTCTGCCTTCTTTGGACTGCTTATATTTTAGGCTATAATCAGCTGCCTTCTGTCTTCTCATTAACTTCCACCTTTTACATAATTTTCTTGACCTCACAAAGGAAATCCAGGGCCAAGAAAGCTATCCACCAACGGTCATGCTTTAGAAATTGAAACTGTATGACACATGTAAGCATCTGCAGTGCTGATTTCATTAGTTTCTAGGTTAATTGAATGTCTTACAATTAAGACTAATTGACTTATGAGAAAGCCAGCCTGTGGGTGCAGTGGTTAATCTGCTCCATGCAAAATTTCTTACGATGGAAACTCTATGTGTGATTTGCTACCCCAAACCGGCACACTTTGTGAGACTGGAGATGGAGTTTTACTCCAAATCAGCTCTCTGAACTGCTCATTGGTGATGCCTGAAATTGTACCACAAAAGGGTCTTCCAAAATCATGCTACTATAGCAAAGTATTTCAATGAGCTTTAACACCACGCTAATAGCAAATATTGCTAAAAGAAAACAAGAGTGGTTTGTATTGATGCAAAATAATGGACTGAAACAGTGACGATAGACAGATATTCCACCTAATTTGTGCAGCGACTGTCCTTGTCTGTTGTGATAAGTGACTATTGAGAATGCACTGCCTGGGGAACAGAGACTACAGAAAGCTTCAAAAGCCTGGAAGTGAACATGAAACCCCCGGAGGCTGAGATCTTCTGACAGATGCCTTGATACCTATGAGCAAGCCTGAAATTTCAGGATTGAAAACCATTTAAAAATAAGCTTAAAAATGATTTAAAATCTGTATCTGGCCATTCCTTATAATGATCACTTTAAACTACATGATCCTTTACAATGTACAGAACGCTCTCACTCTGATATTTCGGGTAACCCTCCTGTGTCACAAAGAGTCTGAGCTCAGAGACTGGAGTGCTGATTTATGGCTCCGACGGTTAGTGGTGAGATAAATCCATGAGGACTCTCTGGGGTGCTGGGCCAGGGTTATAGGTTTGCATCTCAGGCCGCTTTGGGTGGTTGTAGCTCCTGCTGCTCTCAGGGTCTCTGATTAGGGGGAAGGCACAGTGGCCAGGACTCTGCCAGCGTCCCATGCGGGTGCTTTCTCTTGCTGTCTGTGGCACAACATCTCACCCTTGGATGCACACTAAGATCTCTGAGTCCAAGCCTCCCCCTGAAAGATCCTGATTTGATTTGCCCAAGATTCTGATTTAATGTGGCCTGAGAATCAATATGATTAAAAAAAAATCTCCCTGGGTGACTTTGATATGTATCAAAGATGTAAAGACACTGGAACATATGGGAATGGCTCAGTATGGCAGGATGGGATGGGGTATGTCAGTGTGTGTGTGTGCACACACACGTGTGCAAGTGTAATATGAGTACTCATGACCACCAGAGCCGCCTGTAAGTCTTTAAAGAATATTCCACACAACACTGTGAATGTATCAGAGGTATTGGCATTGTCAGGTGGAGGGAGAGGAGCAGGGGAGAGACATTTGTATATTGAGAAAATAATTTCCTTTTAGATGATTTTGTCGCTTCTTGCCTTCTGCACTATGAAAACAGTCCCAGGGTGGTGGGGCTGTAACGTGCCCTCTTCGGTTGGTTGTGTTGATTTCGGTGGACTCTGCCATGGTGTCTCACAGCAGGTGGAAGCCTGACCAGAGAGCCAAGGCAGTGTGGGGCCAGGGAGGGAGCTGTCCTTAGCCAGGGGCAGAATGCAGCACACAATGACTCCATGGTAGGACCGAAGTTCAGGAACAAAACATTCAGAAAGTAAGGAGAGATTCTTGTTTCTGTGAAGTTGTTTCGGTCAGGAGCTATGTCTGGTCCAGGCATCCACACAATATTTACTGCATGTCCACTGTGTCCTGGACACCTGCCTAGTGCGGAAGGGGGAATGGTAACCAAAACAGGTCAGTGCTCCCTCCTACTTCCGGAAATGTCCCTTAGCTTGTGACAGAACGCTTCAGAGGGCAGCAGAGGGCTGGCAGCTGGCTCACGGAGCTCCTTACCATCCCTACGTGAGGATCGCTGGCTAACCTGTCTGTGATCGAGCCAGCCCCAGGGATCCAGCACCCTGGGAGGCAAGGCAGCGGAACTAACCTCAAGGCCCAGCTAGGAAAACATTTCCTCAACCCTCCAGTACCACATTCAGATTTAACTGGGCAACGAGCTCTCTCTACTGGCCAGATGCTGTCACTGCACGCCTAGGGCCCGGTGGGTGGAGACGGGGGCGGGTGGTGTTGCAGTGTGGTTTCCCTGCCCCTGCCGCACCCCGGGAAATCACAGGGCACCCCTCACTGTTCTTTTCTCTTACATTTATCCATATCTTAAAAAAAGCATTTATGTTTTCACTTCATGTACCCCTTATATCTGCCTTTCGATCAATCACTGCCCGGCAGGTGAGTGTGGGGGCGGGGCGCCCAGGAACTGTACCGGGAGCCCTGGGAGAGGATCTCTCTGTGTGTACCCCCTCTTTCAGTTCTTCCTTTGAAAGAGCTCCGGGAGCATCTCCATGCTCCAGCCCCTCAAGCCTTTCAGTCTAGACAAAGACAGGCGGGGTTGTCTCTCTCTGTCCGTTTACTCCGTGTCCCCCACTTGCTGCAGAGCCCAGATCCCGTGTAGGTAGGGGGGCTGCATACAGCGTCTGCTCCTTAGCTCAGCTGTGAGCTCGTTACGGGCAGGGAAGGAGTCAAACAGAGACAAATAGGTAGACATGTCATTTCTCTGCCACTTTGGGCTGGAGGTACTTCTATATTGGTCCTATTTCTTTTACTAGGGCTGGGATCTTATTTCATTTGCCCTGTGTCCCTAATATTTAGTGCAGCACCTCGTAAAATGAGACGAGTTACAAAATATGGTGAATACTGAAATTAAAATGGTGAATACAGTAAAAAACACGTTGCCATTAGTCCTCATCCAAATACCCGCCTCGTTTTGAACACACGTATCTCGTCATTCCTGCCATTTTCTGAGGCAGCCCCGGAGGTCCTCTTTCGTGAGTGTCTTTAGCTGTGCGGTCATGGCTGCCTCCGTGTCCCGAATCCAGTCAGAATGTTCACCTTTCTTGGACATTTTGATCAGTGCTAAAAGCCACACTGTGTCAAATTCCACGAATAACGTGTGTGGGAACAGCTGTGCTGGTTTTACAAGCTGGTCTTTCCATTGTATGACACTCAGCTGGAGCTTTCAGAGTATTTTTGATTCGCTGTTTGCATTGACACTTATGAAAGAACTTCCAGAATTGCTCCAAGAATCGCAGGATAAGTGAATTTGAAGTGGGAGGGAATATGTTGAATATGAGATTATTGGGAGTGTATCTTTTACTGTGATGAATTTAAAAAACTTAACATTCCTTGTATACGTTGATCACACACCATACGTGGGGCATGATGTTTCTGACACAGACGAAATATCCTGGTAATGAAATACTGAGTTGCGCATCTCCCTCTGGCTGATCCTCAACTTGCACTGTGCACATCAGACAAGGTTGAAACTCACCCGCAGGGCTCAGGGCTCAGAGGATGCTGCCGCTGCTGTAAGCAAAAGCAGAGCAGGTCAGGAGCGACCTCTCAGAGGGTCATTGGCCTGGAGCAAGAGCCTTGGGGTTTGACGCCCTTGGATTTCAAATCTGCTCTGCTGCTCACAAGAGTGTGGACAAGGACACATCAGCTTCATCAGTGGTGGATCGGGATTCTTTTCGTTGCACCTCCGAGAGTGGTCATGATTGGAAGACAGGGCTGGGAGCACCGTGAGTGCACAGAACACAGCTGTTTCCATCATCCTCACCTGTTCAGCGCCACCCTCCCCAGGGCCGGGCTTGCGTATCTGCAGCTTCTCAGAGGTCCCAGGGGAAGCCATGTAATAGGTCCAGTGTGGCACGATCAGAAATGGCTGGGGCTGCTCTGCAGGGGTGCTGTGTGTGCCCATCTCATGGTCCCAGCACACGCTGTGCTTTCCTCACACACTGCAGAGCCGGAGCCCTGGGAGGGGCTGGCAGCAGGTGGGAAGGAGGTGGAAAAGGCTCGAGAGCATGTGTGTGTGTGTGTGTGTGTGTGTGTGTGTGTGTGTGTGTGTGAGAGAGAGAGAGAGAGAGAGAGAGAGAGAGAGAGA
>NW_022900930.1:45039344-45099188 GCF_012274545.1 Fukomys damarensis | reverse complement strand
GGAATTAGATCCAGCATTTAACTCTAAAAACTTCCTGCAGGAGGGGCTCTTTAGAGGAGGGCTCCTAGGAGGACCCCTGTGCTAATCCCTCTGGGAAAAATAAACTGGAGGATGTGCGGTGAATAAAAGCCAGCCCCCCAGCTTCCTTCCTTCCCACATTTCATGTTCATATCGAAAGCTCCCATCCTAAAGACCCATAAAACAACAGTCCCTACCAGGAATGATTTCCTGCAGGCCCTCTGGAAAGCACCAGGAAAAACGTTCCTTTTAATAGGTTGTTCAGGGAAAATAAAATCAATAATTTCTAAGCAGACATTTCACAGATGCAAATTTATACTGTCCACCCTCCCCCACTACTCCGTGTGCTATAAGAAAGAGGCACCGGCCATGTTGTCTTCGGTGAAGACAGATGCTGCCCGGCACTTCTCAATGTGGGCTCAACAACAGAAACCCTAACCACAATCTCTTGGAGGTTTTTTGGTATGGTCTCAGCTGTATCTAGCTGCCTTTGGCCATTGCAAATACATTCCATTCTGTGATTTACACATGGAATCTCTAATAGAATTATACTTTTTAAGGTCCTGACAAATTAAAACAGGACTGAATGTAGAAAGCTTTAGGTCTAATAAAGACTCGACAATGGGTCTTCAATAAAGACACATCACACTTAAAGGATGGGGACATCGAGACACAATCACGAGATGAGTTTTCTAAGAATGCTTCAATCAAATTGGGAGTTGCTTTGAATAATTAATTAGCTCCCCAGCCATTGTTCCACAACCGGAAGACAGGGCTTCCTCTTTTCTCTACCTTTGAATAGAGAGCTCTAGTGATAGATGTCATGATAGTTCTTTTTCCTGAGAAATGGACCGAACGTCAGAGAATGCAAATCAGAGATGCACGTAAAATAAAGGTAAAATAAAGGTCTGTCTCTGTCTCTGTCTCTCTGACTCTCTTCTCTGTCCCCCATACCTCCCTCCCTCCCTCTTTTTATACTGGGGATTGGACTAAGAACTTACCTCACCAGTTGTCTTTTTTTTTTTTTTTTTTTTTTTTTTTTCAAAAAGAACTCAGGTCCTTGCACTTGCAAGGCAGGCGGTGGAAACACTGAGCTAAATCCCCAGCCCCCATCTTTGTTTACTTAACTTTGAGACAGGACCTCACTAAGTTACTTAGTTGTCCAGGCTGAGGTTGAATTTGCAGTCCTCTTGCCTCAGCCTCTTAGAGTGCTGGGATTACAGGCCTGGCTAAAACACTCTCATTTTTAAACACCTACTCCCTTTGCCATTTCTCCCTCCTGCCCACACTATATGGTGAGACTCTGTCTCCAAAAAAAAAAAGACTTTCATGAAATAAGACTTCCAGAACTGCTCCAGAAAGTGGCAAGAGCGATAGGGTGTGTTTTTAGTGAGGGGAGGATGTTGAGATGCATTAATAGCAATGTACCTTTTATTGTAATAAATTTAAAAAATGTAAATATTTACCTTGTAAATTGATGATATTTCATATATCCCAAGATCCTAAATCCTAGTCCTAGATGTTTACTACACAGAAACTTGGGAGTTCATAGGGTGCTCATGTGAAAATGTTTAAGGACCCCTGGATGTCCATCTCCAGTGGGTTAGATAAGTGACAAGACTGCATCTTGTGAGATACTGTGTGGCATTTAGAGGCAGTGAAGTAATCATATATCAGCTAAATAGAAAAAGCACAAAAACACAAGACTTGGTAAAGCAAAAACAACGACAGAAAAAGAAATAATTAAAAGTAGAGTAAGAGATGAAGCGTAATTCTTATATAAACTGAACAAACATATAAACCTAAAGCTGTATCTTTCCAATGACGCACATATTTAGGAAGCGGTATCAAATTGATCTGCCTAAGTGTCTATGGGAAGGAGCGGGGCAGGAGAGGAGAGGTGGGGATGGAAGAGAAGAATACAAAACCGTAAGACAGGGCCTTACAGGGGCTGGAGACCCGGGCAAATATCTGGACATGAGACCCTTTGTTCTCCAGTAAAAGTTGGCAGAAATTGTTCATTGAGAAGGAAAACTTTCATATTAAGAAAGAAGATGATCATAGCTCACTATTCAGCCAGTACTTTCCCTCGAAATAAACATACAACACACAACACCAAGGGATACACACGGGCAGAACAATATATTCTCACATAATTCCTACACACACTAAATCATGTCTGACTCAGAACCGTACTGGACCACAACGGTGGAAAAACCTGTCGTCTGCGTTTTGCTGATGCCTCCTCTGTGTTTCTGCCATTCTTGTGCCAGTTCTGGTCGGAGCTTGGGATGATCGAGGGGAGTCGGGGATGCTTCATCTGAAACTGCTCATAGTTCAGTTCCCCCCCCCCATTTTTTATTTGTTTATATCGACTGTACGGGAGGAATGGGTTTAACATTTCCCCCAGCCCCCTCGCCACACTCCCTAGTTTCACGTGTTGGGGGATTTCCCGGTGTGTAACGTATTTGGATCCTGTTCAGCCCCAATGCCCACCCCACAGTCCCTCCTATTCCCTTCCTCTCATGACAGAGTTCAGTCTTCACAGTGTCTCTATCCACTCAGTTTCCGAAGAAGCTTACTTCTGCCTGTATACACGGCAGAACGTCTACCCCTAGTTGGGCATCACGAGATAGCAAAGGTTATGATTTTGCTTGGTCCACGGGGCTTCCCAGTCACCAGTAAGCCAGTAAAGCTGTAGGAAGGGTGAGCTCCTTTCTTCAGGCAGAGTCGGCTTCTGGACAGCACCTGCGTGAATAGTTTCTGATTTGTAAAGACTTTTCTTCAGCTCTACTTTATTTCCTGTGATCATTCTAAAATACTGTGTCTGCCCACAGCATTTTGCGACGCTTCTGTTCGATGTGTTTTCCTCATTATCGCTTAAATTCTCCCCACCTATTCCACCCCTTGAAGAATGTGCAATATTTCCATCCTCCTGGCCTTTAGCCTCCTGCAGAGAACAGGCTGTGGGCAGAAGTGCTGGGCTCCTTTGGACTGGCAGTTAGGATGTTTTATCCACCACCGCTGAGCGCCGTCCTCAGTGAAGGCAGAGAGGCAGAGAAGTGGGAAGGGAAGTTTTGAACTCAAGTGCATGGCTTAATCTCTCAGAGCTCAGCTTACTTATTAATAAAACTGGAAAAAGCTGGAAAAATCTACAGCATATGAGTGAGGGTTGGAGGCATCACTGCTCCACGGGGCTCCCAGGAGGCCCTGGGTAGATGCGGGCTGGTATTGACCCAATCCATATTTGGCTTCTCCTAATGTGACTAAATCAGAGCCATCTGCAGAGTGATGCATTTCTTGACGAAATACAGAAAATGCGGTACCTGAGTCATTTTTCTCGCCCACTCCACGGATGGCCTTTCTTTCTGTGATTGTCTTTCTCAGCTCCGAGGGAAAGGCTATTATTCCCGTGGGAGGTGGTAGTTTGTTCCTGTCTCAAGACGGAGCATCACAATCTTTCCCCTGGAATTGTTCAGCGAGTCAAACTTTAATAACTTTGTCTCTGGGGAGGAGTCTTTAGTAGTGCAGAAAGACTTTCCTGATGCTGCTCTTCATGAGTTTCTCTAATTCTCAGCCCCATGCTTTGCACTGGAAACGCAGAGTGGGCTGACGTTTGCACCTGAGCCAACTTGCAAGGCTCCTCCACAGAAGTCACCGCCCAGGAAATGCAGTGAGCAGCCAGGAAAGTGGCCATGAGGGAACAGGACAGCTCTTCGTGAAGGGATGGCAGGAGTTCAAGTTAATCTCCAGAGCCCCTTCCTTGGATGATCTCAGCTAGCATTCTCAGGAAGGTTAAAAAAGGATGTTAGTAGAAAGGTAAGAAAGACCAGTTTTCTCGTTTCTTTCCTGTTTTTGAGCTTTACAAAAAAAAAAAAAAAAAAAAAAAAAAGATTTCATTTTAGTTTTTGGTACCAGGAGTTTTAGGTTCAAACAAAATTGTGAGGAAGACAGAGATTTCGCCAAACCCCTGCTCACACCTACGCACAGCCTTCTCCAGCATCAACACCTGCTATCAGCGTAGAGCATTTGAACTTAACATCGACACATCTTTATGATCCCAAAGCCGTAGTGTATATTATGGTTTCTATTACATTTCGTGGGTTGGAGCAAACATGCAATAACACGTTCTCACCTCTGCAGGGTCACAGAGAGCATGTTCATTGCCTTCAAGATGCTTATCCTCAGTCAGTGGTTGCCACGAGCCAGGGTGGAGGGAGAGACAACAAAGAGACGGAACACTCCTTTGTGTGAGCACTGAAGACTGTGAGTGCGGCACCCGATGGTAAGGATATGTTCAGTGTTTGTAAGAAAACCTCCCAACTGTCTTCTGAACTGGCTGTATCACTTTGCCTTCCTACCCGCAACGCGTAAGTCCTCCTACCACTGCACATTTTCACCAACACTCAGGGGCAGCGGTCTGTATTTTCCAGTTGGGCTGTGGTGGTGTCTCATTGTTTAGTTCCATTTCCCTGATGGCATACAGAGGCGAGCGTCTCCTCACATGTGCGATGGCCTGAAGGTTTGGGTCTCCCCGAAATCCAGAAGTTGAAACTTAATCATCACTGAGAAGGGATGAGGAGGTGAGGCTTTGGATTAGGTCATTCACCTCATGAATGGTGCTAGTGATCCTACCAAACAGCCCAGGGCGAGCTCGTTTTCTCTCTTCCACCGTATCAAGATGCAGCAAGAGGACACCTTCTGTAAACCAGGAAGCAGCCACCAGACCCCAGTCTGCGGGCACCTGGGTCAGTCTCAGACCTATCAGCCTCCAGAACGATGAGAAATGAACTCCTGTTGTTTACAAAGCCACTCAATCTAATAGATTTTTTTTATAGCAGCACCAACGAACCACTGCAATATACTTACTCTCCATATCTTCTTTGGCGATGTGGCCTTGTGTGTGTTTTTAACATCTCACGCTCCCCTTTCCCTTATAAATGTGCAGCCTTGGTTATGTGCAAAGTATACAGAGCAGCAGATGGTAGCTAATCTTTCATCTTCTTGGCCCTCCTAGACTGGCCTCTTCGGGTCTCTGTTGCTGACCTCTCTGCATACTGGGACAACCCCAGCCAACACAGCGTATGCTTTATCTCTCCTAGAGGTCTGTGTTAATAATACGTGACACCTCTGAAACAGGATACAGGGACTTTAGTTACAGGCGTGACATTTCCTCCTAGACACACGATACGATGCTAATGGCCAGCTCCTTGTTCAGACGGCTGTTTGCTCAGCTTTGCATCCCGAGCAGCATGCCGGGGGAGGGAATTGTGCAGAAGTGGGAAGGAGGATCTGAGTAACAAGTGTGATGGGAACATACGAGCAATGTCCCTAGGAAACATTACGGCAAGTCCAGAGAGAAGAAAATCTACAGGCAGAAAATTTGCACCTCAATGCTACAGGGAAGGGCTGGGGGATTGTTTCAAGGAAGAGTCCTCAAGGCTTATGTGTTCCTTGATGAACCCTTCCCCAGCTTCCTGAACTGCCCTTGGGTTTTATCAAGCTTCTAAATCTTGCTGACTATGGAAAAATACAGTAACGTATGAAGGTTGGTTGTCTTGCCTTTTTAATGTGCCAATTGCAGTCAATGAGTGCTGTTGGAAGAAGATGAACGTGCAATTTAGGGAGAAGCTTGCATCCACATACCGGCTTAATTAGTATGGAGGGACTACAGCACTGCCATGATTGATTTCTTCCTCTATTTGCTAATGTGTCTTGTTTGTCTCCCAACACAAGTCTGTCTTCTAGGTTTGTGGCTTCATTTCCTTTGTTTGTTGATTCCTGTGCTCTCTGCTCTGTGGGGTCCATTGGCTCCAGCTCCCAGCCTGATGAGACAAAGGATTTAGGGTTCCTTCTTGATAAGGAGCTGCCATCACTGAAAAATTGCAAATGACCTTGGCTAGGAGACCGTGTTCTCTCAAGACCGACTCTGAATCCTAACGAAGTCAGCCATGGTCACTTCTATGCCTCACCATGCATCCTTTTGGTCTGTTACAACCTCAGCCTTCCTTGCTGTGTTCCTCCGTCTGGTGCCTGAGCCTGTTATAATTCTTCTTTCTTTACCCGTCATATTTTTCATTTGCTCAGTGTCCTGCTAAGCGATTGAAAGTCCACATCTTACCCATTGTTTTTTTTTAAAATTAAGTTTATTGGTACATTTAAAGCAAACACTACAGTTACATTTATCACTGGGATCTTGTACCTTTACTTACCCATTGTTTAAGGCTAATCTTCGCATTCAGTTCTTTGATGGAACCTTTTTGACTATCACAGGCTTGATGGTTTTACCTTTATCTGGCAGTAAAATCTTTGGTCTTTGCTGTTAATTGATTTATTACCTTATTTTATACGTATATAGATCAAGTCTCTGCTCTACCAGGCACTGTGAGAGGCACCAAAAATGCACAGATAGATAAAGTTGAAAAAGTTATCATCCAGGAGTGAGAGGTGGACAGCAGAACAGAGATGGGCTAATGCCACATAATGCAAAATGGTATTAAGCACAGAACTGAGGTGCATGCCTGTAAGACCAACTCTGGGAGGCTGGAGGGTCACAAGTTAGGCCTAGCTTAGCAACTTAGTGAGACCTCTATCTCAAAATGAAAAACAAGAAAGGGGCAGAGATGTAGCTCAGTGCAAAAGCTGTGAATTCAATCCCCAGTACAAAAATACCCCAAATAAATAAACGAAAACAGGCAAAACAAAACAAAACAAAAAAGATGTGACCGAGGGTGTGAGGATGTGATGGAGAGAAACAAAAGGACTCCCTTAAGAATGGGATTTCTCAAGGTGGGTAGCATTTGAGCTGAGATGTAAAAGACAAAAGGAGCCGGCTGTGGGGAGATTTTGAGGGCAGAGGAAACACACACAAGGGTCCTGTAGATAGAACAAGACTGGTGTTCAAGGAGGGGAATTAATTCCAGTGTGGCTGTGGTTGGAGCTTAGTAAGGGAAGGTTTGGTGGTATGCGGTGAAGTTAGAACATTGAGCAAGGACCAAGGGACAGAGCACATTGTGTGCCAGAGTAAAGATGCTGGAGGGCTCAGAGGATCCACTGAGTATTAGAAGGCCCAGGCGTTCACTGCGTGAAGACAAAAGTGGAGGCAGCAGCTCACACACCTTTGTGGTATGTGGTCCGGGAAAAGGGGCCTGGCGGTTTGGTTGGACAGAAGGGGATGCCTTCTTGTGTGTATTCAGAGATAGAAGTGGTGATCACAAGTTTGATGTAAAGAAAGTGAGAAGGAAGCATCAGAGATAACTGCCAGGGCAAGAGCTGGACTAGGGTGGGGGAGAAGAGTCGAGTCTTCTATGTGGCCACTGTAGCAGATGTCTGTCATTCATTTCAGCCACAGACAGGATTTGCTAAAGGATTTGACCTACATTAGGAATCCATGGTTTCTTAGGGTAGAGAGCAGACTCTTGCTTCAGCAGTAATCTCTGTGGTTGGGGTGACTTTGACTCTGGCTCAATCAGCCACACCCATGCAGCCTCAGGTTGCCTTTTGTTTTGGGAGCAGCAAGTCAGAGGCACGGTCTCTGAGCCCAGCAGCAGCGTGGACACTGGTGTCCGTGTCTGGCGTCCATGGTAACATTTCTGCAGTATGACTTGGGGACTGTTGCTGCCATGGGCCTGCAAGTCTGTCCTCTTGTACTTCCAGGAATCTTGCAGTCACCTATACCCTTCCCATAAGATCAAATTTTGCTTATTTTCAATTCTATGCTCGAATACTTAATTCTGCCATGGAGAATTTGAGAAGCTTACTAGGTATGTAAGAAGGATCTCAAGGAGGCAGTGGAAATCTGAGGCTGTTATTTAGTGGAGGGGTCATAGCTGGGGTTAGGTATCTGGGACGGCCTGGTATATAGATGCCATTAAAGTCAGGCTGAGAGCCCTAGGGGAGAGGTCGCTCACTGAGCAGAGGACCTATCCTTGGGGCGCTACCACAGTGAGCTCAGAGAGAAAACCTGTAGCCCACAGAAAGAGTGGGAGCTACCCAGAGGACAGTGGTGGCAAAACTATGGAACATGCATTGTCTATCTATCTATCTATTTATTTATTAAGACAAAAATGCTAATAAGAGTTGTTTTTCCTAGCCTAAAACATCAGTATTCAGGTTTAACTGCAGTGTTGGTGTTTTGCTATAAATAAGTAGGCTTTGGGATGCTGTTTCTAGAAGGTTCATCATCACTGCTGTAGGAGAAGGACTATCAGTGGGGTGGATTATCATGAAGGCCAAGGGTTCTATTTCAGGAGGGAGAGAAGGTGCAGTTGTATCAAACTCAGCCAAACACTACTGCTTGATATTGCTGGTTAGATTAGAGGCTCAGAAGTACCAATTTCTTACATAAAAAGTAGAATATGTGTTTCAAGTCAAAGCTGAATGTGAGTTACAAATTTATGATTACCAATGATGTGACAGTAACTAAAGTAATAGAAGAAAAGCTATAAAAATTTTAGAGGAAGAGAAAAATATATGCATTGCAGATGCTATAATTTTGCTCCCAGGTCTAGTGTAACTCTATTCAAACATCAAATGAGGTTAACAAAGTTTAAAAAGACTAACATGTCATTCTCAAGTTCATCTAAATATACTAAGTGGGTGAGAAAATGGAAGTTGTGTATTTTGTGTGCTTTTCAGATTTAAAAATGTGTCATAAAACTACAGTACATTGAAATAATGTGATACTGGTATATTAGGTAGATATAGTTTAAAACAGGGTGAAAAATGGATTTTAGTGACCATCCTATCAGATATAATGGAAAGGTAGAATTAGAAGTCAGTGGGGAAAAGAAAGTTCTGACTATTTCCACTCGCATTGTTGAGTCCATTCTTCGTGTCTGGCCCTGCACTGAGTTAGGACATGGAACTTTGAATGTGATAAATCCTGTGATCTTGGAAGCTTAGACTCTTTGCGGAGGACAGACAATCTAGGCTAAGTCCAGAGACTCTGAATTATCTAAGTGGTAGACAGGAGTCATTATGGACCCTTGACTCAGCCTTCAGTAGGTGTCAGGTTAAGGGCTAAGCAGGTTTTCTGTGTGGAGGCCGAAGCTAAGCTGAGCCCCAAGGAGCCCTCGAGGTGGTGATGGGGGACTCAGAGGAAGGAGACTTGGTGCAGAATGAGCAAGCAGCAGGTAGAAAGGCCTAGGGTGAAGGGAGGGCTCGGCGCAGTTGGAGACAGAAGGAATACAGTGTGGCCCAGTTGTTTTGCAGGAGAGAAGTATGGAGAGAGAGGGGGGCTTAGGAAGGACTTATGTGTGTATTATCATTGCTGTTTGTTTGCTAAGGAGATCTGGAGAGGCCATGGAGAGCCACAGGATGTATAAGAAGCACTGCAAAGTGTGAGGATGATTTCCAAGCGTCTGGGAAAATGGCAGTGGGGAAAGCAGAAAGTGTGCCTGCAGAGGAAGGGTGTGACGAATCACTTTGGGCATACACTGGGTATTTAGCTGGTATTTGTGTCCATCCCTGTTCTACAAATGTCTCTGGTTACCTATTTGAAAGAGTTTATTGAAGTGTTACCTTATGACAAACACAAAAATGGCTTCCGATGGATTAGAAAACATGTAGTACTTACACCTTCAAGAGAAAAGCCAAGTAATGCAAAATCTTGTTTGCAGTTTCCCTTTAACAACAGCACACTTCACCGATATTTTAGTGTAGTTCTAGTATTGCATGGTTTTAATGTGTATACAAATGTGAAAGGGGTTGAGCTTAATATAGAGAGCTAGAAGTGTGGGTTCTTGGAGGCAGATTCATCGACACATTCTATAAACACTTACTGCTTGCTGGATACTTGTCACTGGAGGTGCGGCAGAGCACAACTCCAAGTCCCTGGTCTTTGGGGCCCTCATGCCAGATCAGAGGCATCTTCTTCTAGGAGTGGGGTGGAAAAATGGGTTGGGCTCATGGTCCAGGGTAACACAGAAGCTTCAACATCAGGGCTGACAGGGCTTTCTGAGTTTAGTGCATTTTGTAGCTGAGGGAACAAAGGCTCGAGCTGCTTCTTCCTTGCGTGGTTGCCACAAGGGTTGGGCCGCACTTCGGGTCTCTTGTTTCCTTTAATGTTCCTTCAATGTAATTACATCCCCTCCTTGCCTCAAGCCTTAGCAGTTGCTGGGAGCACACAAAATGTTCATAGAGGGAGGTTTGTGTGTGGCAAGAAGATCTGCATGGCCCTAGCTTTGCAGGAAACAATCACAAAAGACTGCATCTTCTTTACCAGATTACACTCATTTTCATTCATGCAACCAAGAAATGTTACCACGCTTCTGCTATGTAAAGCCCATTCCCCCTTTTGAGAATATAACTGTAATTAAGATGGATTTTTCTTCTGCTTTTTTTGGGTATTTAAATTCAGTGGGGAGAGGTAATAAAAAGCAACTTCAGCAGATTTTTATTTTCATAGGTAGAGAAGTTCTTGAAAGTTGCTTGAAACACTGAATGTATGAACCTAGGACTCTTTGTTCCAAGGAAAAAGATAGCGTTCTGTTCTTAAGACCACTGAGCACAATGTTTTTGTCAGCTGACCAATCCATAATCTTTTTTCTGTGCATTTCTATTTACCGACACCTTGTTTAATATGTGTTGTTCATCCATCAACACTGAATTATGACTAACAATACTGACTTTCTGCCTGGGCTAAGCTTGTCCAACATACCTTTTCTGTCTAAGGTATATCACAGCCTTCTTACACCTAGGAACATGAGCCAGCACTTTAGCATTGTGCAGAACACCAACAAGAAACACAAACATGGAAAATGTGACAGTAAATACACCATGAAAAGGACCCTTGTTTATAGTGTGAGATCTGAAACAAGAATGTGGAGTGTAATCCTGTTTGACCTCAGCTGGGGATGTGCTTGGGTGACCCTTTGCCCCTCTGTCCATGTCATGAATGACCGGGAAGAGCACCATGGTTATTGATATGGAGGTTACAAATCCATTTCAGTGAGTAGGCAAATTGGCAGATATAGAATCACCAATAACGAGTGTGAATGCACCCTGTTAGCGGTTTCAGTTACTGTCACAGCTCTGCCGATGACTGTGGGACAGTGTGGTTTTGCAGCGAGGAGTTTGAAGTCCCAGAAGCTTCTCTGAGAGAATGGAATAAAGCTGAGATCAGGAGGATATGCACATATCAGCTGGGCTGAGCTGGGAAGAGCGTGGACCACTTCAGAAGGAGACAAGAGAGTGTGCAAGGGCCTGGGGTGGGAGGAGCACTGCAGCTCGAGGTCCTGGGCTGGTGGGAGAGAGGAGCAGATCCATCGAAGTGATTTGATCATTGTTCTAAGAAGAATGGGAAGAAAAGCCAAAGGGTGAGAAGGATTTTTGTTTAAAAAAACTCACTCCTCAGCCGAGTGCAGAGAAAGGCTCAGAGGGATGGGAGACACCACTCAATGTTAATTTCAATGGCTGGGAAGAGGAAAGGGCGAGGGGAAGGGGGTGTTAGATGGCATATTGGCAGACATCGGGCACACCAGGAAAGGTGCAGGTTTTGGAAGATGTGCTTGATTCTTTGTTTGAGGTTAAAATGCCTGTGAGTGATTATTGTAGATGAGGAAACATCCTCCAAGACCTTCAAGGAAGGACTTGCGTCCGGCTATGGGATCGGCAACCTTTGGGGTCTGCCTTCCTGAAAGACACCCCCCCGGCGTGTTAGTCCTCACCAGCCAGATGAGTGGGGAGATGGCCTACTGAGGTAACCAAGGGGGACCTGGGAGAAGTTAAACTCCTTCAAGTGTCTGTTCTCCTCCTCCTCTTCACAGGGCTTAACTCTACCCCTCACACTCCACTTCAGTGTTTGTTTCTGTGGATCCCGGTAAGCGCCCAGTAGCCAAGTGGGAAATCTCGTGGTGGAGAGGAGCGATCGAAAGATGCCCTTGAGTCTGGATGGAAAGTGAAGACGCGATAGTGGCTGAGTTGTGAGGGTGAAAGGAGGGAGTGAGAAGCTCAGGAATGAATTTCAGTAAATGTGATACAGGGAGGGCTAAACTAAAGGACTGTTCAGAGACCGAGGAGAATGTATCACAAAAGTGGAAAACAGAGTGAACTCCCGGAGGCGCTGCTAAGGTCCTGGCCACGCTGAGGCTCATAGCATGTCTCTTAGAGGGCAGTGGCGACTTTCACTAGTGGTTGCTGGGATGGTGAGGCCAGAAGCGAGATTTCGGTGGCTTGTGGAATGGGTGAGTAAAGGAAGAACTAGGGACCGTGGGCGGAGACAGTTCTTTTCAGAAGTAGAGCTGAGCAAAAGGGAAAGGAGGGCTGTAATGGAAGGGAACTTCAGATTGGGAATTAAAAAAAACAGAGCAGAGAACACTTGAATGACCCTGGGGAAACAGGCAAAGATAATGAGTGGGAATATCTAGAAGAAAAAGAGGATAATTGATAAGGTCAAGTTCTTACAGAAATGGATCAGATTTAACCTTATGTAGGACGGAGAAAGCTGGATTTATTGGGAATGGAAGAGAGGAGGTTGGAAGCAGGAGTGGCAAGATGAGAGCTCTTTTCTGGCGGTTTCACATTTCTCTGAGAGCCTGGAGGCAAGACCAGCCGCTGAGAGTGAGGGAGATTTCCAGAGGTGGTGATTTGGTTGAAGAGTCTAGACCATAACCAAGGATTGGACAAAAATGAGTTGGCTGAAGGCATGTAACAGCAGGAATGTGGAACATGTTGGAATCCTGGTCAAATTCTGAATGTTGACACTTGAGCTGAACAAGGTATCTGTTAGGTATTTTATACCTTAAGGGGTCATAGCCTAAAATACCACACCCCAACCCTCCCCCAGTCATCTTAGAAGAGCACAGAAAATTGAGATTAAAGTTCTTTGCCATAGAAGAAGCCAATATTTTAACCACGTAGAACTGCTATGAGTTCAAATTTCATTTTAAGATCTCCAAACTTCCCATCTTCAGCTATTTCTTCTGTAGCGTTTTAGTGACATATGTTATTTGCAGAGTAAGTTGCAATACATGAAAAATGATGGCGTTACTCTTCTCAATTCTCTAATATCTTTCTAAGGCAGAAAGTATGATTTGCCATTTGAGGAAACTAAGTGTCAACAAAGTTACGGAAATGACCCCAAGTCACAGTGTTGGTAAGAGTCCAGGCAGGAATAGGTGGTGAGGACCCCTCTATGCCAAATCTATGAGGTATGATCAAAATATATGGTGAAAGCTTAAATTAAAAACTATTACAATAAAAGACAAATTGCCATGAATCCTCAAAATCCCTCTTCATTTGAACATGCTTGTCCCACCATTCTTGCCACATTCTGAAGCAGTTTTCATGAGTATTTTCATAAGATGTGAGAAAAAATGGTGATTCCTGCTGTGATTGCCCTCCAGTGGAAAGGCAGAAGTGTAGAAACCATTGCAATGTATCTGTTTCTACTTTATTCACTAAAGCGGGCACCCTGTGGCTTCTGTCTCTTCCCCAAACTCAACATGGCTGTGGAAGGTAAACATTTTGAACTGAGCCCATTTATTGAAGCAGCTAAGTTCAACTAAAAATATTCAAGAAGGAGAACTCCAAGGATTGCTTCAGAGGGTGGCACGGATGCTGGGATAAGTTTGTTGAAAGTGAGGTGAAGTATTTCGATGGAGTTTTAATGACAATGTGTCTTTATAATAAATATTAAAAAAAACTAAACATCCAACGTTTTTTGTGGGGAGGGTTTGAGACAGGGTCTCACTATGTAGTTGAGACTGACTTGGAACTCACTATGTAGCCCAGGCTGGTCTTAAACTCACAGTGATCCTCCTGCCTGAGCCTCCTGAGTGCTGGGATTACAGGTGTGTGCCACCATGCCCGGCTCCACCTGTGTTTTGATCATATCTTATGGGCTTTTACTGGTGCACATCCTTGAATCTCAGACATGAACAAGACTGATAAGAACAGATACTACACTTGATTTTAGCCCAAAGGCCGAGAAGCGATAGACATGAACTAGATTTGGGTTCATTTTTATTGATGACTTTAATTAGTCAGAGGTAAATAATTTAATTTCCTTTTTGTTTTATTTATTTAGTGTTCCCCTAAGTTTGAGTTTGTAATCTTTCATGATGAATCCTCTTTTCTGGCATCCCAGGTAACGACAGAATTGGAATAATAAAGGAAGTAGTTGATTTAAAATGGTTAATGTGAATCCTGGTTTCCATGAATCTCTGCTGTCTGCCTTACGCCTGAATTACAGCAATGGTAATATGGTAACTGGCATGGATTCACAAGCCATAATATCTCTTCGATTACAGCTGCCTGGATATTATTTAAAGTCCCTGATGCTTGATGCCCTAAAGTTTGAATGTGCACTCCTCCTTTTTAAATAAAACTTTTATATTATTGAAGCCCTTCTTCCAGAGACTTCTGGAAACACCTGATCAGATCCCACCATAGAGAACCACAGCGTGGCTCCCTTTGGTCGTCGGAGAGAAGACTCAGGGCAGGGCCTAGACTGGTGTTCAGTGGTACAAGGGAGGGTTTCGAGAAGCGAGGGTCTAGGTGGATGCTGTGGGAAGTGGAGGTACTGGTACATGTCTTAGCAAATCTCATTTAGAAGGGAAGAGGTCGAGAGCCATGCTACAGATAATTGTTTAAGAAGCAACCGTCCCATTAGCCAGGATATCAGGATGATCAGTCAGTTTATGGTTCAAGAAATGTTTATCCCATTCAGATATGGTTGGGGTGGTGACTTTGGTCCACTGTGGTCACAGAATGGCCCTGGCTGAGGCTGATGCCTTTTGACATTAAGCAGACAACTTGGCTGTGGATGTCAGGTCAGCTCCTGCACACCCAGGCTGTCTTCTCTTTGTCACTGTCTCTGTGTGGGTTCACAAACAAGATGCACTATTATTTTGTGGATCTTTTCTGAGTGAATGATAATACATTGTGTATGTCATTCTGCAGTAGTTTTTTCTCTTAGCTTCATAGTGTGCGATTAATTTTGGCTGACCACCAGACTAGTTCATGTCTGGTAGAAGCTGCTTTGTACTGAAGTGAAGGATGACTAAGTTGCTTTTCTCACTGTTGAAAATACTGTCCATGTACTTAGCGAGGAGGTTGCTAAATGTGCTACAAAATGAAAGAGCAGGTGCCACACACAGAGAGTGCTTGACAATGGGAAACATAACACCCAGCTTGAGGGGTTCCCACTGGCAAAATCCGGGACAATTTGAGCAACAATAAAAAAATGGATTTTAACTCAGAAGTAAAATATGTATCTATGTATTTGTGCTAAATAGTTAAATATTATTGAATATACATACAGGTTGCAAATATGTTCACTGTGGTTGTCATGTGCATTACATGTGTTAAATCTTTAATGTGGTTATTTTTATTAAAATTGTCCTTTATAGTTTTTTATGAAAAAATTAAGAAATTATTTCTTATGTAGAGAACATAAAACTATTTTTCTGCCGTCATTTAAAAGTTGTATTCTTTGTGTTTAGGTCTCCAGTAACTTAGGTCTCTGTAACTTGTTTTTGAAGTAGGAAATGTAGTATCTTTTTACACCAAGACAACCGTTGGTTGCAGGAATATGTAACGTCTCATGGTTTTAGACAAGATTTAGTTTTAGGATACTTTGTTCTGACTTCCTGGTCTATTTGCCTGTCAATTTATTACCATAGCTTTTTATCATGATCTGGCATCTGATTAGTCCAGTCCTAGCACCGTAATTCTTTTTAAATATTGTTGGTCCTCTTTAGGTCATTGCTCCTTCATATCAATTTAAATTTTCTGTTAAGTTCTACGAAAAAGCTTTATTAGGATTTTGATTGGAATTGCATTGAACGTGTACATTTCAATGATCATAACATCAATGTTTTTATTTATAACTTTGGAATATTTCTATGTTCATTTAAGTTTTGTTAGATTTCTTGGCTCAGATCTTCCCCATAAATACTGCATATGTGTTTTGTTAGGTATTCACCTAGGAGGTATTCATATTAGTTGGGATTGCCAGTTTGCCTGAGACACATATTTGTAACTTAAACTTTTTAGAGCTTAATATCTTGCCCAAAAGAGGCTCAGAAGTGAGCCACTGCAGGTGCTTTTGGCTTTTTCTTTTTATCAGGGTTGGGATTAGACCCTGGGCCTTGCACTTTAACAATTCCAGTTGCTAACTCATCTCCATAGTGACATTGTCATTTAATGAATTGAAGTAAAGTTCACATGCAGGATAATTTACTCTATTAAGTGCACATTTCTGCACACTGACAGATGCATGCAGCTGTGATTTAGTTGGAGGGACATAGCAGGCCGAGTGAGGAGCAGAGAAAGGATTGTAGTTTATGGTCAGAGAAGCAGGAAGGACCTTGCTCTTACAGGACATTGTGGGTGATGATAGAGCCTGGGTTTTAGCTTAAGTGCAGCAGGAGGCCACCAGGACTGGGTAAGCAAAGGAACAGTGTGATAGCGTAATTTATGTTGCAAAGTTAGCTCCAAGTTTGCTCTGAAGAATGAGTTCAAGTTCCAACAGGGCAGAAAAGAGCCTGCTTATGAGCCTATGGTGCTGCCCAGCACGCGCTCCCTCTCTTTGGACCACCCTGGTAACACTGGAGGTGGAATGCAGATGGACTCCGTGTATCCGCTGCAGCCCGCAGGGTTTGTACTCGGATTTTCATCCTCAACAATTTCTATTGCTTGGATGTGATTCCCTCGGGAATCGGATGTTCAGAATAGTCACTGTAATTTGTGAAATTCTTTGCATACACACACTCTGCTAATTTGGCAAAGCTGTTATTTTTCTCAATTCCCATCCATGGGCACAAGTCTGAGTCACAAACTGCATGGCACAATTACTTTTCTGGATTAGATAGAAGAGTGAAGAAAATATTCGAATCAAAGAATTTTCAGTGTTCATATTATCTAGTTTTTGCATTAGTACTGTAAACGGTTTCAGAAACTACTGGGTGGAGACCATAGCTCAGTAGTTTTGAAGTTGTGGTCTCCTGAATCGCTTTTATAAATTGCCAAATGCTCATTGATACTGTTCTTTAATTTTTAAAAATTTGCTAGCCTACCTTAGAGGGAAGGCATAGTAAATGCTCCACTCTGTATTACGCAATCCTTTATTAATTTACTTTGCCCTTTAAATCCTTCCTGATCACACATGGAAACAAGCATTTAAAATATCAGTTTCATTCATGTAAGCAGAGTGAGAAGGATCTGAATCTCTGTTACAGAAGGAAGAGAAGAATGAACAAAGACACGAATGAACGAAGGGAGTAGACCAAACAAAGTCCTTTACTCCCGGGCCTCCCTGGTCACATGGTGAGGAGGGTTTTGGCCAAGCTGCAATAAAAATCATGCCATAAAGGAACTACCTACTTGCCGAGGAATAAGGACACAACAACAGGAAAATACAAGTTAAAAATGAAAAGTCATAATCACTTAGAAGAGGAATGTAACTCGGAGCCATAACATACAAAGTGGAAGCTTTATTAGAATTGTAAGTTTAAGTCTGGACTTCTTGGAACCATGTGAAATGAGAGTCACAATCAATCACTAAACTTTCTCATGACCATTGTAGGACTCCCAGTTTGGGCCAAAGAGGGGTTTACTCTAGAAGATTGCCTGGGTCTGCAGTGTACCTGCTGGATCTCTCCTAAGTACATCCTAGGGACAAGAGGCATTCTTTTTTTTATTGGTACTGGGGGTTGAACTCGGGTCCTTATGTTGCTAGGCAGGTGGTGGAACCACTGAGCTCAATCCCTGGCCCAACAAGAAGTATTCTAAAAGATGAGACAGGTGCAGTGTCATTCAGGGCCATGCACCACTGACTGGGGCAGCGGACAGGCGATGCCCATGCGTTCATGTTACCCAGTAGTCTCCTGGTGGGGCAGTCACGCTGCAGCCCTTGGAACATTTTTTTTCACAGGATGTTAATTTGTATTTTGAAAAACAAATGTTCTGTGATCACATATGAGATGTTGTGCTAAACATATCTCAATAGGAGTTTTCCTGGTGCCTGAATCCTATCAACAGGTTCATGGGATTAGGATTAAGGCAGATGTCAATACCGTGACTCCTGAGCTCTTATGCGGTCCAGTTTATGAATCCTCATTCACATAAATAATTTGGTGAGTGCCCAGGCATCTCCAAACAGTTCTGCAGGGTTTCATCTTGATGTCCTGGGTATGGTTGCAAATTCTTTTCACTGTCACTGTCCCCAGATTGCACCCCTGTCAGGATCTCTTTCCACCTTCTCCCATGGCTCAGAAATCTTTTGACACTGACTATGATCTGGCCTCAGGCATCCACTGGGAGTCTTGGACCATATCTCCCTGCATAAAGGGGGAATATCGTAACAGGAAAATAGTCACTTCACTTAATTTTATTTATTTTTATTTCTTTCTTGTTTCTTGAGACAGATCTTACTATGTACAGTGGACCCTTGAGTTACAAGAGTTATAACCCGTCTGACATATGAACAACGTGAGTTAGGATCAGAATTTAAGTTTCAACTTATGACCAAAGTCTTGGGTTGTGACCCGAATGCAGGCCATGTGTGCTTCCAGATGGCCTCAGATACAGATTTATCCCTTTAAAGAGTTCTGTAAGGACCATGACAGCATCCTTTCCTGTGTGGGGTTAACTGAGAAATCCTGGGCCAGTGTCTCTCTAAAGACACTGAGATCTGCCTGAAAGAAATTGTGGCCTAAAATTACAGAGGAGAAAGACTTTGAAGATGTGTGCCACTATACTCAGCCAGGCCTTGTCTTTTAATTTGATATTTGAAACTTATGACGCTCTACACTTTTTGGTGAAGATCCACATCTCCATCTGTTATCCTTTGCTTTCAGAGGGAAACACGTTCTTTAGCATTTCTTGTTGCACAAGTTTGCCTTATAGATCTTTACAGACCTCATTCCTGGCAAACATTCTTATATTTTCTTGCACAAATATTAATGTGTTTGATATAGAGCCTTACGAAAGATTCGGTTGAGGTGTTATACCACATCACCTGGGCATTTTCTACCTAAGATGAGGGGCAGAATCAGCAAGACTTGGTGAGATTATACTGTAGTGGAGTTGATGAAGAAAGATTGGCAGGCGAGAATTCTACCACTGAACCACCCATGCGCCATGGTTTTTCCCTTGGGTGACAGGAAGGCAGGAAGGTCTACAGCTGAAGAATTGTGGCTCGTGAGGGGAATGGCATAGCCGGATTAGCCCTTATACTAGTGGAGGAGTGAGGCAAAGTCAGTACTCACACAGAGAGCCCAAGGGCAAAGGGATGCTAGCTGGAGAGAGTCTAATTGAATGACAAGAGCAGAGCAAGAGATATGAGAGTGTAATTTCCTTCCTTCCTTCCATCTTGCAGTGGGTACCTTGAAAGTGGGGCCTAGAGAAAAGATAGGCCATAGAAACTAAGAGGCAATGAGGTAGTAACTGGAGATAGTGAGATCAATGGGACAGAAGTAGAAAAGTACAGATACAGCATAAAGACAAGTGAATAATTTCATTTACTGGGAGTGAAATACACTTAGAAGAGAAGTTTGGGCAGAATCTCAATGCTGGAATGATTGTTGTCATTCTTTCACCCAACATAGGTTTCGCAAAGATAAATCTTGCAGGCATGGGGAAGATATGTCGGAAAGGAGAGATGCTGGAGTTAGGGAGAAGGTCTGAGCATGTTTTGGAAAATCCACCTGATAGAGGCTAAATAAAAGTCTGAGTCTGAGAAGTGATCGTGGGACTGGAGGAGATGCACATAAAATATGTCAATGCGTTACAAACGCGTCAGTAAGATACGGTGTGACAAGAGATGGGATGTGAGTTATAAACCCCCTGCCATCCCTGGAATGTGAAGGTGTTGGGAAAACCAACAACCCGATTCACCCAGACTGAAATGATCACCTGCAACTTGTAAAGTGTCACCCTTGGCAGAGCCCTCAGTATTGCAGTCTTTTCTCTTTTTTATGTTTAAAAAAGTTTACTTTGTTTCGTCTTTGTTCTCCCACTAGAAAGTGTGCTTCCTGCTCGTGGAGAGATGATCTGTGTTCCTCAGTGCAGCGCCGCCTTCTAAATCCTTGCCTGCCAAGAAGAGATGCTCAGTAAACATTTGTGGAGTGCTGAGCAGCTTCCTTTTATAGAAACAGAAGAAACTTTCAGAAATAACAAGTAATCTAAGAGATTAAAATAATTCCACATATTAGAAGAAATTACCCAGCTTAGTTTTG
Organism: Fukomys damarensis; assembly: GCF_012274545.1. Taxonomy (NCBI): domain Eukaryota; kingdom Metazoa; phylum Chordata; class Mammalia; order Rodentia; family Bathyergidae; genus Fukomys; species Fukomys damarensis. The sequence continues at coordinate 45,078,987 of NW_022900930.1, read as the reverse complement.
TCATTAACCAGCTCTGTGAATTTAAAGAGAACATATATTGCCTCCTTGTCTTGCCTTTCTAAAATACAAAATTGGGATAATATTACTTTTCCTTCTATGTTATGGCTTTGAACATAAAATCATGTAATGAATATGGAAGAACTTTGGGGAATTCAAAGTTATGATTTGAATATATCAGGGGAAGGAGTGGTTTTATTCACAATATCTGTTCCAAAAGGGTGTAAATGTTTCTTTGAATTCATTTACCAGTAGAATTTGTCAAAGGCATCACATTCCTATTTTCTTCCTTTAATATATTGTGACTAAAAGCACTTGTTAGAGAGAGCCATGATCTATCAGTCTAACGAGGCAAAAATTAGCCTTACAGTTACATTTCCTGTAGATAAGCCCTTGGTCATTTTCAAGGGAGCTGGTTTTCAGGAAAATTAGTTTTGTTTTTGATAGAAAGATAGTTGAGCAGTACCATGTCTCAGGACACTCCTGGAGGGAGCCAGGGTCTTCCACAGTTTGAACCAAATACAAAGTAGTGTTTCAGACGTCATCTGGTGACTGCATTTCCTAGGAGATCATTGATCAGTGTTGGAGAATTTTGAAAACAGAAAACATTCTTTGCTCTTTATGGTCCTTGGATTGCTCTTTCACTGAGAATTTCCTTGGCAGAGTTATCATTCTTCTTTCTGCATTTCTGAAAAGCTGCCTCTTTCTTCTGGTTACCTGCTTATGAGTCAGAGTTGAGTGGTCTTGTGAGGAGGGCCGGGAAGGAAAGGATCTGGAGGAAGAAGGCTGAGGCCATTGGCCTGGACAAGACTGGCAGGGCTGGAGGCACTGGGGTCCCCATGGAGAGCCTGGCTGAGCAGCTCAGGGAAACCAAGTTCATTGAGGAGGAGCAGGGACTGACTATGCTGCCCCAAAACTGCATATCATAGGAGGGGAGGACCATACAACACAATATGAAAAGATCATGCAAAATAATTATTTAGCTCAAACTCCCTTCTTCATTCTCACCCTCCAGGCTGCATGGTGCCTGTCTAACTGCCCGGCATGGCAATTTCCTTTCTCTCCTTGTAGTGCAAATCCACTGGGCTTTGGAGTCAGACAGATGTGGGTCCAAATCTTGGTTCCGCCTCTTCGCATGTGTGTGATTGTTATATAACTCTTGTATAATTGCATACAACACAATATATTATATAATACTATGTGCGACAATTTGTTCATCAGCAAGATGGAAAATAATATCATCCTTAAGGCTTGGTGAAAAGATGGAAATTATACAACATAGCATGTGGCTCATGCCCTGTCTTCAATATACTCAAATGTAATTTTCATTACTGTCTCAATTTCTCCTACCTCTAACTTCTGTGGCCTGTTTCAATATTTAATATTTGCTTTCATTATATTTAAATTGTGCAACATTGAAAGAAAAGAAAGGGGTTGAACTTCATCATGGAAACTGTCTCAAACCCGCTATCTTCTCTCTCTTAGTTACAGAAAATATGAATAAGAATCCAGCAACAAACCATTTACTTGAGAATAAATGAAATAAAAATTATTCCTATTAGGTATTGTCTTAGTACCTTTGGGATGCTTTAACACTGTACCATGAATTCAGTAGCTTATTAAAACAACAGGAATTTATTGCTCAGAGCTCTGGAGCCTGGGGATTCCAAGTAAAGGTGTTCACTGACTTGGTCATAGACAGAACCTTCTTGCTCTGTCCTCACATGGTGGAAATGGCTTTCTAGGTCTTTGAGCTTTTACAAGGGCACCAATTTCATTCAGGAGCAGTATACCCTTACAATGTAATCACTTTCCAAAAGGCCCTACCTAATGGCGACACTTGGGGGATTAGACCCTTCAAATATGAATTTTAGAGAAACAGAAATATCCAGATCAAAGCAGATGAAGATTTTCCAAACAAGAAAATATTAAGGGAATTTGTCATTTACATTCGTATGCTAGTTCTAACAGAACGATCTCTCCATTGTGTAATATCCTAGCCAAAGGATTTATATTTCCTGAAACTTGACACAATCTTTGTACTTCAGGGAAGACACCACAAAATGGCCATCAATCACTTCAGGTACTGACATTTATTTACAAATTAGCTCATTTAATTCTTACAGCAAACACAGAAAGTGGACATACCGTTATCTTTTTAACAATACAAGATGTTAGGAGATGAAGGGTTAATGAAATTAAGTGTCTTGCTCATGGACCCATAGTGAAGAGCTAGCATTCACTTTTGTATCAGTTTGACTTCAAGTCCGGGCTCTGTCTAAAAAGACAGCTAAACAGGTCTCATCTGAACAGGATTTCTTTCTTGAGACATCTTGGCTGTCTAGTTCTATCAGAGCTGAGAGGACAACTTGCACAGTCTCTGATCATTCTTTAATGGTGCTGGATAAACTGGGCCCTTGTGGTACCCTGCCTTTAACCCATCCATACTTTATTTAGGCTGGACTTAACTTTGACTTTACACTTTTGATGCTGCTGACCTGACACTCAAACTGAGGGCAAAGTGTCCCACTTTTGGAGACAAGAAAAAAGATGATACTTGATTTAAAAGTCACGCTCTGTCTGCAGTCCTTCCAGTGAGACTGAAGTGTTCATGGAATAAAACTGTGTGGAATTTCAAATGATGACTGAGAGAGACAAAGGTATTCACGAAATGAACACATAATGACTCTGTAGATTTGAAAGCCATCTTCCTTCTAAGAAGACCTAGCATAGACTTTCAAAAGTTATGGATGACCAAGACAACAGAAAAGCTTTTACTTTGTCTTTCTCAATTCTTCCAGGACCCATCAGAACCCAGGCAGTCTCTTCCATCTCTGTAGCTATCGCATTAGTTCAAACCTCTGCCTGAGCTGATCTCCAATGATACAAACAAGTCTCCAGTTCCCAGTAATGTATAGGTTCCAGCACACCACGCTGTGTGCATCATGTGACCAGAGTAAGTTGATTTAAGATTAATGTATAAAGAATTCTCTTGGCTCAGGATGCTCCTTCCTGGATCATACAGTGGGTGGCTTGTTAGGTCTTAGCTCAATTACTCTTTTTCAAGTAGTTTTGCCTAATCCTGCCGACAGGAGTAACCAGTGGATTGCTCTTTACCTCATCTACCTATTTTATTATCTATAGAATTTTTTGTGATTTATTATTTTACTTTGATTTACTGATTTATGATTTTTTTATTATTTCCAGGAGCAAAGCAACTTTTTCACCTTTGATTCCCCAGCATCTTCAGCAGTTGGGTGGAGGAAATCTAGTCTCATGGCAGCCTGGAAGCAGCGGGAAAGAGAGAAGGAAGAAGTAACCTGCCTTGTCCAATTAGATTCAACATCCTAGCAGCACCTTCAACTCTCATGAGTCCAGCCTCCCATGACGGGGTCACCTTCCCAAGCCCTACCTCTGGACACACGTGCTCTGGAGGGACAGTCCTAACTGCAAAGGGTGTGCATGGAATGCCACGTTTAAGTGCTGAAAAGTGAAAACATATATTTTGGGTCCGTTAGCTCTCAAAATGTTTTTCCCCAAATAGAAACACTTTCAAATAATAAAATAATAATAATAATAATAATAATAAATAATAACAAGCAGAGGGAATTTGTCACCAGAGGTTTACACTACAAGATGTATTAAAAGATCTTCAGAGCTGAAGGAAAATTATACCAGAAATGTTTATGTCTACATCAACAGAGAAAGGGTAGAAAGAATGGCAAATCCATGGTACAGATAGCAAATGTTATTAATTTACTTGTAATTATTTATAGCAGATAACGGTTAAAATATAGTGTGGATTTTCTAATTTAGGGAAGAATAAAATATTTGGCAGTAGCAGTGCAGCGTTGAAAAAGGGACTTTCATTGTCTGAAAATGATCATGTTATACCTGATGTAGAATCATTCAGGGTGTATGATGACCCCTAGAGTAATCACTCAGTAATTGTATAAAATACTATAACTGAAATTTTGAACAAAGTAGAGTAAATAAAAATGTTAAATGAGTAGTTTAAAAAAGAGAGGCGGCAGATGTCGACTTCATTTGTCTTTTGTTCACCTCGGTGACCTAGGCTTACATCTTTCTATAGGTCTGATAATAGAATGACTGAAGCATTTCAATCGGTTCTACTTTATTGCTTTTCATTTTCTAGCTATCAGTCTTCGGTCAGACACTTTTTGTTCTCGTTACTGGAAATCGAACCCCGGGCCTTTGCACTGAGGTAAACCACGTGACCCTTTCGCTTCCTTCCCTTATATTTGATTTCGAGACAGCGTGTCTATGTCACTAGGTTGCCTAGGCTGGGCTTGAACTTTCCATCTTCCTGCCTCAGCCTCACAGAATGCTGAATTTATCGGTGTGCGCTGCCATACCTGGCTGGAGAGTCACTTTCATTCTCTCAGCTTCAGTGTGTCCTGCCGGAGAACAAGCGGTTAGGCAGTGTGATCCCTAAGACTCAGTGATTCTTCCTTTCTCCAGCTCTTAACCTCTGTGTTCTAATTCAGACTGATATCGGAGCTGTATTTCAACCCGTCCTTCCTCTCAGTGGGCAGCAGAGAGTCTGGTGTTACTTATGTTGTCCACAAGTAATTAGATTTATGTGGGTCCAAGGGAATAGCGATACTTGAGGTCTCACTGACAGCCTGGTATTGATGAGACTCTGCTTTCACTCGACTTAATGGTGTCGCTAATTGAGCCACAGAGGGCAGAAATGAGAGTTTCACTTTGCCGAGAGCATCTCCATGATCTCAGTGGCGCTGTGGCTTCTTCCTGAATAATTAAACCGGGACCTGGGTACAATTTCTTACTGTAGCTCATAAAGCTTCTATGTTACCACTCTGTGGCCACAAATAGATCATACTTCCTTTTTGTAACTACCTTCCCCCGGTGGCACCCCCATCCACCAACTTGCAGGAAGTCAGCTCCTTCCTCCAACCTGGTGATTTCTGGGACTCCATGTCTCAGTGCCCTGCCCCAGAAAGTTTCAGTATCCGCTCCCCTCAGCTTGTCCTCCTCCGGGTTGCGAAGCTTGTAACATGACCATGGTCTGGGGGAGTCCCGCCTACCTGCTCTCTCCCTCCTTCCGTCTTCTTACCTCTGTCTTGCTCACACCTTCTTGGCCTCATGTGGTTCCGCATTCCCAGCATAGCCGAGACCATGGCTGTGGCTTTAACAAGGCCTCCTTGAAGGATTGATTCCATAAGATTACACTTCAGAGCCTCGCAAGCACAGGGACCCGATTTCGATCCCCAGGACCCCCCGCCTCAAAAGATTACAGTTCAGAGGTGCTGTAAACGCATAGAAAACCCACAGGCACATGTCTGACCTCACAGTTCCTTGGCAGGTCAGTTTCCTACTTAGGTCTTCTTTCGCCTGGAAGGGTCACCTTTACTTCTACCTCTGCAAATGCTGCCAGCACCCGGGAAATCCAGCTTTCCTTCTTTTCTGGGGCTTTCTCTTTATTTCCACAAGATTAGCCTATTCTCCAGAATTTCCTGTTCAGAATATTTATCACCGCGCACTAACGATCATCGTGACTTGCCTAGGGGTTTGCTGGTTTATTTGTCATTAAATTTTAAGAGCTCAAATCCTCTTTTTAATGACTTTTTTCCCTTCTGTGTTTATTTTGGCTGTAGATATCTTCAGGGATGCACTGTGAGTGGTCAGTCAGCCGAATGCAATCGAACATCAAAGCTTCTCCTAGTTGCTGCAGCTCAACACTGAACCTAGAATTTCTGAGTTCGTGCTGAGTGCATTGTGAGGCCTCCTCCAGACTGCTCCTCTCTGTCCTTGAGCTAGATAGAATATGCAAGCATCCGTTTCATGCGAGTTCCCTGTCTTTCAATACAAGTGAGCAGAAATGTACAGTGATTTTAGTGTGTCAGTCCTTTTCCCTTGATTGGACCTTGTAACTAAGGCTTTAGGGAAACTCAGATCAATTCTTATACTAGAGGTAGAGGCTACGAGGGGTGTGGAGGGTGGGGTTGTAATTAAAAGGATCATTTCTCTAGGTGGTAGGCCTTCCCGGTGGGGTTACTATGCTGTCTCTAAGCAGATCATGATCAGTCTCATCAGATGGAGGGGCAGTGGGTCTGCTGATGAAGAGGGGCCTTCAGATTTGGGACCTTATCACTCAGCAGTGCAATTTCGATTCTATTGCTCTCCTGCTCTCTAGCCACAGTCTTCATTTTCATGTAGAGCAGCCTGTGCACTGCACCTGTGATGCTACTCAGTAACCGTAGAATCAGTTACCTGCATACCCTGCTTTATTGTTGTGGTTCTTATCGTTTTTACATCAGCTAGGCAGAATTTCAAGTTGTTAAAAAAGCCATGGAAAGTGTTTTCTTTTTTCTTATTGTTTTGAAAAGAAAATTTAAACTGCCAAGTCCATCATTTTTGATATTTAAATTTGTCAGTCCAGTTACAAATAGCCAACTCACCCCTGTAGTCCTAATATTCTTGAACGGCATTTTACTATGCTACAGCAGTTGGTATTTGGTTTGGCTAAATCATGGCTTAGAAAAACATTGTAACAAAGGTGGCCATGGGTTTTCCTTCGAATTATAGCCACCGTTTGCAATCAAAACAGATTTTAAAGACTTTAAACCCAAGAGGGAGGAAGATTCTCCCAGATTCCTATCCTTCTGGACAGTCTTCCCCTGGCACCAAATTCATTTTAATGCTGGGTATGCCCTCAGACAACAGAGACCACTGCAGCTATTTCAATTAGTAGGATATTAAGTATATTAGGCATTCTTAAAACTGAGGGAGGGCCCAAGGGTGGCCTTGCAGGGAGCTCCCAGGAATGGCTTCTGGCACTATGCTGATGGTAGTTTAGGGAGTGGCTGTTTTTGTCACATTCAGGATACAAGACTGGGGAGAAAGCTGGAAACTAGGAAGCCACTGTCACACCTCTGGCTCCAGCAAACTGGAGGGCACCATCTCCATGATGATTGGCTCCTGGCCCACCCCACCTTAGCTACAATTCATCCCAGTAAGCGGGTGCACAGTGGGTTGCAGTGTGGCTTTCCACTTGCAGGAGTATAAGTCCTGGACACTGGGACCTTGGTGTCCACTGCTGCAGGAACAGAGTCACCCCAGCAACTGAGCTGCCCAGGAGGAGCAGCAGAAGCAGAAGGAATCCTATGTCTGCCTCGTTTTTTTCTTCCAAGTTGCCTAAGAATGGGCATGCTAGTGTTAGCTAGGTTGTGTGCCAAATCCCAACACCACAGGAACCTGGGAGGTGTCACCTTGGCTTTCTGTCTTGAATGCAGTAGGGTGCACTACAAGGGGCCATGAAGGAGCTGACTGGGTCATCTGTAATACTGGTCACAGTGTTCCTCTCTTTTACATCTGCTGCAAATGCATCAAGGGCATTTTGTATCTTTTTCACTAAGCTATTCAATGGAGATATCTGAATTTTTGTGAGGCCAAATTTAGCAATTTTAATTCATAAATCCTGTTTGTTGTCTTTAGCTTATGAGGAATTTTTCCTGATAGAAAAATATATATTCTCTTCCAATTCTTTTAGCTTTCTGTTTTGTGTGACTGACATGTTATTTTCTTTTTACATATGTAATCATGTGCATCAGTGCTACTTAGGGATAGTTAATTCCTTAGGAGCTTGAAATGCCACATTTACAGCCTACTAATGTTCTATAACTTGTTTCTGGCATCTTTATTTTATTTAAAAAATTTATTTGTCCAGTCACTTGAATTAATTACCATAATATTATAATTTATCATAATATTTGGTAGAACAAATCATTCCTCCTTGTTCTCTTTTTCCATAAATATCTTGGCTGTTCTTATATATTTATTTTTTAGCATATTAATTTTAGAATTAGCTTGTCAAATTCTATCATTATGAAAACTTCTTCAGGCCTTTAGTATAATTGAATGGACTTTGTAGATTAACTGGGAAAGTTTGATATCTTTACAATATTGAGTCTTCTTATCTAATAACATGAAATATCTCCCCACTTGTTCTGGTCTCTTTTTATGTCCTTCAGTAAGGTTTTGTAGCATTTTTGCAAGAAGGTCTTCATTATTAGAAGCCTCCCAGTGTTTGATTCTTTTATGGTAAATAGGATCTTTTTATAGGAAATGTATATTGATTGTGATACATTGCTTTTGTACCTGTTTTCTTGCTGAAAGATTTCTTATTTGCTTGATAGTTAAAGTTTACATGATTTTAAAGTGGGAAAAGCTGTTATCTAGGACAGCAAAGCAGAAATCAGACATAAAAATTATGCTAATTCTTTCTACTGAAAGACAATTGAAATTATATCATAAAAGTAATTTTAAATACAGCAATCAGATAGCATTTGAAACAATATGGTAAATATTAATATTATTCATACGCAAGTAAGGGAAAACTGATGACCATAACAAAACTGGCAAAGATCATGAGTAAATAACTTGTACAAAAAAGAAATACATCTTTAGTAAATGTGGGGCAAAGGCGAATTTTTTAATAAATAGGAAAAGTGAATCTAAGTGTCCTAATTTGCCACCTATATTTTGGCAAAGGCGAAGGACTAATGCTCATTGCTATCATTAGTTGAAAGAGAGAGATTGAGAGAGAGAGAGAGAGAGAGAGAGAGAGAGAGAATGTTTTACACTGATGATCATGTCTCAGAGATTCTTAGCCGGTGATAGCATGAGCCTTAAAGCCTCCGACACGTAGACCTTGTAATTTCCCTTTTAGGACGTTCTAACTCAAGCATTGCTGAGGCATGTCAATAGCCACACATTTTCTGTGATTTAAACAATTTGTGAACAGCTTGTTTACCATGAGCTTTTAGGTGACAGAACTCAGAGGTCTAAGTGTGCTAATCTACACAGGTTTTTTGAGAGTTCTTGTCCAAATTTATTTGATCATGGACTCATTTTTGGGAAGAAGGATAGAGCAAAGGGTTAGCCCACAAGACCTACTGTAATTTGAGATAGGCAGACTTAATGACATTGTCATGGAAACACAATTCTGAGCTGTATGTTCGTACTAAAGCTATACATGACAACAAAACATAGCACTCAAAAGGTAAGAATAGGCAATGATAAAATAACTGTGTGTAAAGTCGATTTAATTGAACACTATAATCATAAAGTACATCTTGGAAAAATAATTAATATGAAGAAAATGTTCATGATATTTCATAATCAGTCTAGAAAGCTCTAAGTATGGTATGAGATATATTTTGGGGTATATAAGAGAAAATTATCAAAATGTTAATAATTGTAGCTGCTGACTCATGACTATTTGTGCCTGTAATGTCTTACTTTTATTTATTCCCTTTTCCTTTAATGACCACAAATTACCTCTATCCTAAGAATAATGTTATTTTTGAAGCTATTGCAAATAAAGTGTGCTTTACTTTTCCGAACATTATTGTTGAGTTTGTCCCCTCCCACTGCTCTGTTCCCTTTTCTGTTTTTCTGTTTGTGCTCTTAGTTGCACTCTGTCCATATTGTGATTGTTTTAATTGTGCCTGCCTTTATTTATCTGTGCAGCTGTCCTTACTCTCTCAAGGTGACATTTAATACAGGAATTTTGAAATCAGGTTGATCTTCGGTGCGGAAAATAATATCCTCTTAAAGCATCTGTTGCATTTTAAAGTGCATATTCAGATAATATCTTTCCCATTAACTATTAACCTCAAACTGAATGCATTGCATGATCTTTGAATACTTCCTGTTCTTTCATTGTTATGTCATACGGACGATAGGCCAAAAAGGACTTTGACTCTTGGGCAAAATATCTACTTTGTAGTCCTTTCTGTCTTCTTGAAAGTGTGGATGCTACTGCACATCTCTCTGAAACAATCAACAGCCATCTCCTTCTTTTGAACAAGGTGCACTCCTGACACTAGCCTGCTTTGCTTGTTTCTGCATTCCTGGTTCCAGCTCCCACAACCTCATTCCTACCCTAGTTCCTTATCCTGTCCCTGCACCTTCACTCATACCAACCTATGGCTCACAGTCTTCCCTCCATGCCTAGCTTCTCTCCAGGGAACATCTCTCAGGATGGTGAAGGATTTCCTTCTGATCAGACATAATGCCCTAGTTTATTTGATTGTCAGTGGCTATCAAGGAAAGGGCCTCATGGGATTTGGGGCGCAGCTCAGAGGTGGATCCCTTGCTTAAGCTGCTCAAAGCTCTGGGCTCCACCACTGCCAGCAATACACACACACACACACACACACACACACACACACACACTCAATAAAAAGAGAATGGGCCCCAAACAGAAGGGCTCCTACAGACATCCAAAAGGATCCACTGATCTTTTGAATAATAAAATAATTTGACTGCATTTCAATATTAGAAACATCTGGTTGAGATACAATGAATGAAAAGGAGTAAAATTGGAGACTGAGCATTGCTGGTGTGAAATGCAAGAACAATGATTAGAAGACTAATGAAGACCTGATATTTGGGTGGACGGAAGGGAATGTTCTAAATAAAAGTATTGCTAAAAAGCTTGAGAAAGGGGCTGACCAAGGACAGACACTCAAATCCAAGTTCTGTGGGCTGAAGAAAAATTCTTTGACTCATGAAAATTAATAATTTTTGATCATCATTAATGATCCTTGTGTCCTCATAAACAGTCATTAAAACAGCTCATTGGTATTCATTAGGATTCATAAACTTGTATACCAACTTATGAATCTAAAATTATGCACAGTTCTGAATGTTTCAAATTCTTCGAGTTGAGGGTAGGAACTGTCTTGTCCCTGTTTTCTTTGCCTCGTGCTTACAGTACCTCTAATTTGATTGGTGACAGTTGTGCTCAAGATGTCGGCTGCTCTGGTCCTCTTCCATTCTGCCTTATTTTTGCTTTCTACGTTTTAATATTTTTTTTCCAACAAAACATTTCAGGAACCTTCTCTGTATCCAGCAGAACAGAGGGACAAAAATTTCAACAGTTTCTTCTGCTATTTCTCCCCATTAGCGGCTCTATAGTCTCATGACAATCTTTTACTGATTTATTTTTGATCAAACCAGAAGAACTTACAAGAGACTTCTATGCAATTCACAGATGCCAGGACCTTGCTCACTCTGCATCTTGGCATGTGTTTTCTCTGTCTGTCCCATTCCCCCGCGGATCTCCCCTGCCTGCCCCATCCTTCCGGTGGGGTCAAATGTCTTTGGTTCATAGAATCTGTGTGGAACGGCTCAGTCTGCAGCAGGCCCTGCTTCCCTACTTCTCTCTCATATTTCATGTGTTTTCTGTGTGATCAGGGATCACTTTATCTCCCTGCTTATGGTGCTATTTAAAGTCTGTCCTGTTAGAATGTTAGCTTCAGGGAAAACTTGTACTTGATCGCTTTGTGGGACACCCCAGATCCTCGGCACTGAAGAGAAACTGGCATCTCACTGGTGCTTCCTGAGCATTTATGAAGTGGAATGAATGCAGTGTTAACCCTAACAGGCTGATGCGGAATTCTCACGTTTGGGTTCTCTGTTCTCTTCACACATGGTTCCAGTCACTGGACGGTTGCATCGGCTGTCTCTCCTTCCTGGAATACTTCAGCCCTAAATATCCACATTCTCAAATATTTGCTCCAACAAGGTCTTCTCAAGGAGACTCATGCAAGTTTCTCCATTTACAACAGTAGGCCCCTTCCTACGTGATAACCAGGCCGTTTCTGATCTGTCTTACTGTGCTTGTCTTCCCCTTGCAGCAGGGACATCTTTGACTCCTTTAGGTGGTGCACTTACTTGTTTTGCTGCGCTGGTGTCCTCTGCTTGTCTCACCAGATCCAGTCTTCATCCCTGTCTGCTGCGTACCTCAAGGCCAAGGTGCTGGCTGAGGTCCTGGCCCAGGCCCCCTGCTCCTGTGCGGTGGCCCTGTCCTGCCTCCTGCTCTCCATAACTGCTCCTTCTTCACCTCAGAGCTATGCTCTACTGTTGTGTATTTCTACTTGCTGATCACTGGTGGATCTTTTGTGCTCAGAAGAGCCCGACGCACAACAGAAACTCAAAAATCCTTGCTGAACAATCCATAACCGCTACATCTTGAAAGTAGCCTACACGTCCCTCAATAGATAGATAGGTAGAGAAAATGTAGCCCTGATACACAGTGGAGAACTACTCTCCCCTAATGAAGGAGAAACATGAGTCATTTGCAAGAAGACGGATGTGCCTTGAGAACACAATGTTAAGTAAAATATTGGACACACATACTTAAATACCACACGGTTTCTTTTACATGAGAAACTCAAAACATAAATAAAGAGCAAAATAAAAGAGATAAGAGGAAGTAGAGAGATCTTTCCAAAAGGGAAGAAGACCGAAAGATGGAGGGAGAGGGAGGTGAGTAAGGGGGCACGAACAAAGAAGTGACGTGTTATGTAAGTGTACCAACTCCCTGAAAGGAATATTCTCATTGTATCCTACAAACATGTCCTAGTAAAAATTGTATTTTCTGAATTCTTAATGATTATTGACTCTGACTTCAGAAAAGCGCACATTTATATCAGTTACATGGCTATCTCACCCTTTCCTCCCTAGCCTACATATTTTTGCTAATTATATCCTAATTATTCTTTTGACTTATCTTCATAGCTTTAAATAGTATGTTTGTGTGCAAAGAAGTCCAGGTGAGGACACAGGGGGAAAATAGTCATGTGCCAGTCAAGGACAGAGGCCGAACCTGCAGGTGCCTTGATCTTGAACTTCCAGCCTCTGCACCCATGGAACAGTGCATTTCTATGGTTTACACCACCCGGTCTGAAGGCTTTTGTTGTGTCAGCTTTGACCAATTAATGCAGAGCTTAAAACTCGTGAGATATTCCATAAAACTCAATATTATACAACAAAGAGATGATGTGGATGGAAAAACAGGTAAAGGGAAAGAGAGCAATTCTAGTCTTCTCATTTTAGACCATGGGATATCCCCCAAAATAGTGTCTACATTTAAACATGTTGTCACACAGCCTGGGACCCTTACCAGAGGTCAAGTGGATGGTGGCACTGTGCTCTTAAATCTCTTGGGCTCCAGGACCATGAGCTAAAGAAATGTCTCTTCTTTACAAATCATCTAGCTTGTTGGATTAGATTATAGCAACAGAAAAAAGACTGAAACACTTTGTTTTCCAATATTTGCACTGAATTTTCTATTTAAGGTTCTATATTTTAAATTTCAAAAAGAGGATTCTTTTTAAATAGGTATATATATTTCATAGTTAACCTTTCTTAAGAAAAATATAATTTAAGCTATACTTTTTATCAGTATCAATAAAATTCATTGTTTTATCACCAAAGTCAATTGGTTAGCTTTTACTACATCCATTTTTCTCTCCTATTTTTATAATGTCAGCAAAATTTGAAAATTTTGACTGGGGTTTTACTGTTACTTCAGAAGATTTTAAATAATTGCACACAAGGTAAATATATTCTACAAATTCTTTTGATCCACACAGTAAAACATTTACATGTCTTTAGATTTAATTCTATATTTTTCAATTGTTAGTGCTCAGGCTGTCCTTGTTATAGCATGTGTTTCCTGGGTTTTAGTTATTTATGTTGACTTATCCATTCTTCTATGAATAGTTTTATTCAGAAAAATTGTACTTGGAGGTTAATTTCCTGAGTCTTTGCTCATACAAATAGACTTCTGTGACTTTCACATCTTAGTGACAAAGTGGCTGGCATTAGAAATCCTGAGTCATGGTATTTTTCACTCACTAGTAATTTGCTCTTTGACAATTAGAGTTGCTAAAGGAAAATGAGAGACCAGCTTTACATTTTTTTCTTTGTAGTTGCCTGGATGCTTGTGCCATTATTTCTGTTTTTTTTTTTTTAATCCTTGAGGTTTAAAAACAGAAAGCCACCGAGATGACACTAAATGTCATGCTTTCTTAATGTTTTGCTCTATAAAAAAATGCAGGTGTGGGTCTGCAGTGTAGGAAAAAAATTCACTTATGTAGTTTATATTTTTGCTTTTGTAATATTGATTCTGATCATCTCTACTAAAATGCTGATGTTCCATATTTTAAATTATGAGCTAGTTTTCATTTCTATTTGATTTCTAATTTGTTTTATGGCGGATTTCTCTGATTTTGGTGGAATTTCTCACATTTGTACGTATATATACACTCTGTTGTGTATACATTCTGTTGTTTATTGCTTTCAATGCCTTCTTTATACCTTTTCCTTACAATGACCTCTCAGTTTTCATTTCAGTCTCTTGTAGTTTTGCACATCAACTTTTGGCTTCTGCTTTATATTTTCCTCATCCCTTACTTTCACTGAGAGAGTAAAACAGGTAACTGCTTTTCACAACATTCTTCCTCTGCCTCTTGGGCTCTGTTTCTTTTCCTTTTACAAGGCTCCTTTTATTTTCCAGTCTTCATTGTTCCATTTTTTTAACCCTTAAGTGACAAAAGATACATTCTCTTTTGATATTTGTTCTAGCAAGAGTGCCTTTCTTGTTCCAAAACAAGTATAAAGGACATTGTTCATGTTGTTGTGTAGTAGCCTGTGCTGGAAAGCAGTGATTTATCTTCTCCGTGGTAAGGGGTGGCTTTCAGGGGAGAGCGGACTCAGCAGAGAACTCCATTTGGGGTGCTGAAGCTATTCCTCTATTATGTGTTCTTAGTCCTGAAGGCACTCGATTCTGTCAGTTCATGAGGCAAAATATGAAGCTTCCTTTCCATCTCCCAGAAGATGCAGTTGGGAATCCACTTCCCTCCCTGTGACACTGCAGCTGATCCCAGGAAGGGGAATTGTGAATCGCCTCACATCTGTGAGATCTGTGACAGCCCCTCCCTACCCCTTCTGTCCCTCTCTGGGACCAGCAGCTACTTTCCTTATGGCTATGCTTGTATATGTGTCTGCGCAGAACTTTCCAAACTGCGTCTCAGCGTAAGCCCATCTGTAGAATGCTTTAAGTGTGAAAATCTAAGTAATAGGTTATAATCCAGGAGAAACAACGGACTTGTAAATTAGAACTACTGTAGTATGTGTTTCTGAGCTTCATCATGAGGCTCAAATGATTAGTCCATTGCATCATATAGTAAACTCTCTGGAAATTCTACCTCTTACCATCTGTCTTGGGCATTATTCACTTTTATGTTTATGCCACTTTAGGTGGCTTTTATTCATTTTCATTGGCACCTTTGCTAGAAATCCATATTTTAGATGCCTGCTTGAAAGGCCATGGTATTGAGTGGATCGTCACTAAATCAAATGCCCTTTGAACAAACCCTCAAAAATATGGAAGTTTATTTTGTATAGCACAGCCTCAATGAAGGAAGCTGTTATATTCTTTCATCCACACCTCTCCTGTCCTAACTTTCTCATATCAATAACAAATCACTTGAGGTAGTGATGACGACAGATTTATTAAATGATGTGCAGTCATCCTCAAGGGCAACCTAAGAGATGGAATCTAAAATAAGCCCACGTACATGCAAAGTGGTGATGTTATACTTTGACCTTTTTTTTTTCCATTTACACATTAGCTGGAAATATTTTTGTGACCAGATTTTTCTCTTGTCTGCTATTTGGTTCCCCAGGGCTCATATGGAAAAAGGAGTATAAACTACTGATCACTTCCCCTTACCAGTTTTTAAGAAAATGAGTTGCTTTCTTGTTTTCATCCAAAGATTGAAAAAAACTTCTTACATCACCATAAATTCCCCATTTGAAATATAATTTTATGGAATTAATTTATTGTGATTTTTATTAATGTTAAAGCACAAACTAAAAAGTATACAATGTATCTGAAAATATTGTAGATCTGGAGTGACCAGGGAAGACACATTCTATTTATTGGACTTTAAAGGGAAGCAAAAAATCTTTTTGACACTTGGCAAAAGAACATGTGATTTTTTTTTTAAGGAGGAAAGTCATCATTAGACTCTTCAATAGCAGTCCTTTCTGGGGGAAGAAAATGGTTTATTACACTTACAATACTCAAGGAATGAAAATTTGAGCTAAGGATTTCATATCCAATGAAACTGAATTACAAGTATGAAGGACAAAGACTGTAATTAACATGCGAGAAATAAGAAATACTGTTTCCACAAGTTTTTGCTGAGGAGTCTATAAATGTGCCAGACAAAAATAAAAAGCAAAACATCAACATTAAGAAAGATGTTGAATATGCAAAACATAGTCACCTTTAGGAATAAGGACAGACGGTAATTAAAAGAGAGAATACAGTATGGATATACATTGTGACAATGTTGGTAAAGTGAATATTGGAGCAATATTGAGGGAATAAGAGGACTGTAAGTGGAATTTAAAATTTTGCTTCCTATAATCCAATTTAGTTCCTTCTGAAAATGTTAGATGTATGAAGTGGCATGGAACAAAGAGAACTGTGAGATGCTCTCATTTTATCCTTGTATGTGCCTTGAGAACTAAGATTCTTCACGTAGGAGAATGTAGAAATAACATAGGAAAGGGTAGGAAAATTTCCATAGTATTAATTTGCAAAGGAGATATCAGTATGAACTCATAGAGCTTCTCATTGGAAAAAGAGATGTTATTCTGTGCAGGGAACACTGAACAATAGCTAAGTGCAGTGTGCACACAGCGTGAGCTTTCCAAAAATGTCAGTGAAAACCATGTTTGTAAAGCTCCCCTTGGGACAAGCTGTCTCATTTCCAGCAGCTTGGAAGAAGGAAAGACACAGTGGATGTGGGTCCGTTTTGGTTTAGGAGAGACATGAGAAGCAACAGTATTACACATGCCTAAGTAATTTGGTGGAGGGAGGTAATTTCTAGAAAACAATTGCAAATAAATTTTCATTTGCAGTTGCTTATGAGTATTATTTATTTGGGGAGGGAAGGAGATAGGAAAAAAAATATATTCCTAATATTGATAGCATATTTCCTGAGTGGTACTTCTTAAAAAAATTTCTTTAGCTTGACAGATAAAATTAGATGTATTTATTATTTAAGTACTGCATACTAACTGTGCCACTGAAGCTCCAGAATTGTGTATGTTTATTGAAAATAAATAAAGCAGTAAAGTAAAGGAGGAACATTAGGGAACAAAAAGGCAGACTCTTTGGGGATGGGAAGAAGTGAGAAGAAGAGGGAGGATAGGAGGAGTAAAAAGATAAGAAATGATCACGATATGTTATGTATGGACCTTTACCAACTCCCCAGACAAGCTGAACTATTATATAGTGTCGCATGCATCAATACAATGCACACACACATTTACTGAGAACAACACGAGGCTCTGAAGTATATATGCATTGTGGATGGTTAACTCTAGTTGGTTGACAATTGTGTTCTCTTACACAGATATCAATTTTGTGGTGAGAACATTAAACATCTACCTTGTCTGCATTTTTCAGACTATAACATATCACCATTAAGTTTAGTGACCATGCTATAAATCAATCCCTGAACTTGTTCCTTCTGCACTGTGTAATTACAATTGCACAGCCCTTCACCAGGATCTCCCCATTTTCCCCACCCCCAACCACTCCAGCATTCTCCTTCCTGCTTGGCAGAGGTTGGTTTTTTAAGGTTTCCCCTTTGTCTTTCTGCACCTGGCTCACTGCACTTAACATAAAGTCCTCCACATCCACCCACTTCGTCACAAACGGCAAGATCTCATTTGTAATGGCTGCAGAGTCTGATTGTGCGTAGATAGACCACACTTCCTTTACCATTTGTCCTCCGGTGAATGCTTGGTGGATGTCACGCCATGTCTTGCGAACAATGCTGCAACAACTGCAAGATGGCAGCTGTCTCTTCAATGTACGGATTTAATTTGCTTTGGACATATATCCGGTAGTGGGATTGCTCTGACTTTAATATTTTGGGGAAACTTCATGCTGTCTTCCTAGTTTCCATTTAGTGCACTTTGCGTTTTCTAAGGACTCCTTCCCTGGGCCCAGGTGCCTCATGCTGCAGCCTGGTCCTGCCCCAGGTTCCCTGGGTGAGCTCTGGCAAGTGGCCTTCTTGCTAGGCTCCAGGTTTCTCGTGTATGAAAGGGGGTGGAACTGTAAGATTTTGCTAGCCCTGGTTTTGTGGTTTTGCCATATTTGGGGGTAATATTTGCCCCTCTGGAGGTGCTGTAAATGACGAGAGAGCAGTGTCCACACAGCTTCCCCTCTCTCCGCACTATCTGATGACAAGGAGGCACTCACTACTGCACAGCTGCCATCTCCTCTACCGTTATCGACCCAGACGCTAGTAGGTCAGGGGCAGGGGCCGGGCCTTCGGTGACCTCTGGTTAATGGGAGCTGAGTGTAATCACATTAGCTCAGTAGAGAGTTTTGAAAATTACATTAGCTCATCCAACCAAAGTGATTCTGCCAATAATTTATGTGATGGATCTGCAATTAGACTATAGAGGTCTTTTTCCTTCCCTCTTCTTTGTGTCTTTCTGGTTAAGAAGTAAAAAGAAAATCCATCCTCTAAAATTAAATGTTAAGCAACATTATAGGTTGTATGTTAATAAAATATCATTTTCTTTCCATTGGCTCGCTTCCCTAAGTGAGGGTTATTTTTGGGAATTTTTTTTATAATCTAAGTGTTCTTAGGAAAGATTATAAACAAATAATTTTAAGTGGTAATAAATTTTTTTTTTCAGAGCTAAGATTTTTTTTTTTTTATTGAGTTTATTGGTACATTTAGGGATACAGTACAGTTACATTCATTGTTGGGATCATGTACCTTTACATGGCAAGTCTTGATTCTCATTTTTTTCCCCTTACCTCTGCCCTCCCTTCACCCCCTCCTCCCCTCCCCATCTACAAACACTTTATTTTCATCTTTTCATTCTCTCACATTTTTTTCTTTTCCCTTTTTGTTCTTCCCCTACGTATCACACCTTCCCTACATCTTTAGCTCCTTTCCTCCCATTTCTAAATGTCAGTAATCTTATTAGAATCTTATGCATTGTTGCAGAATATTCACACCAGGGAAACTATTCGGTATTTACACATGTGGGACTTATTTATTTCACTTAGGAGTATATCTTCAATATGTATCCATTTTCCTATGAATGAATCTATTCTCTCGTAGAGCTAAGATTTTAAGATTATTAGTTTGACTTGAACTCTTCATAGGAAAATTTCTTTCTAAGGTTTTTATAATTAATTCAATTGTATGGAAAACACTATAATTAGTAGAGTATGAAGTATAACTATTAATAACTTATGTTTGGAGCCCATAATTATGTTTGAGTGGAGATAATATTTAAGGTACCAGGCAGAGAAATAGGCTTTTATTTGCATGATGGGAGTTGCTGAAAAGTAGCTACAATTAAATATTAATTTTTGCCAAATATGCTACCAAATATTTTGTACACAATATATTGCTAACCCAAAAGAGCAAGTGTTACTTCATTTCATCAGTGAGGAATTGAAGCTCACTTTCCTTAACTAACCTTCCAAAATTACGTGAGCAGTAGATTATTGAGCAAAATCTCTTGGGTTTGACCATTGTTTTTGAATTTTACTGTAGATTCATTCAATTGCGAGCTTTAAAAACAAAGCTACTCAACAACAGCAATAGAAATAGCAAAGGCCTATTGAATCTTCTTTGCGATTGGAGAACTCCACATGTAATTGTAATGGGTAGCTAGGATGGACAAAGTAGATAAAGGTCAGTCTGGGCATTCTAGGAAGGTTGTAGCTAAGGGAAAACCCTAGAGTGGATATAGGGGTCACAAAAGAAAGGACCTTTCAATGGCCTTCAGGGAGTAAGACTTGCTGTTTTTCTGGTGGTAGACAGTTACCAGCCCGCATATGCAAGTTGTGAGCTATCCCCACACTCTGCAGCCTTGAGAGAGCTTTCTCCTTTGGTTCATTGGCTTGGAGTGTCCCTCTTTTGCCCTAAAGGAACACTGAAGGGAGCATAGCTGGAACGCTGGAGTTCCATGAAAGATAGGAGAAGCTCTTCCCAGTGACAGTGAGCTATGCCCATGGGAAAGAGGAAGCACTGCAAGCTCTGAAGAAGGAAAGGTGAGGAAGGTAAGGTGAGCAAGAAGCAGGTGGAGAATGGGACACAGGTTACAGGAGCTGTGGCTCCCACACAGGCAGTCGTGGTCCTGGTCCCAGAAGTGGTGGCAGACAGTACCCAGGAGGGCTGTGTCTGTGTTTTGTTCTGCAAATCACCCTTGAGAAGGAAAATGGACAACATGGGTCACGTTTTGAGAGCATAAAATTGGCCTTTGGGAGAATGACATTGGCATTTGTTACATAGAATGTTTGAAAGGTTATTTTCCAAATTGCTGGAGGAATTTGAATTGCCACTTGTTTTAGAACAGGGAATAGCAGACAGAGAGGGGGCACCTGTATGACATTGAAAAAATATTGGAAGATATCATGGAACTGGTGAAGTTCATTTGAACCCAAGGGACAGAACTAAAACTGATGGACAGAAGTTAGAAAGAGATGTGGTTTGAACATAAGAAATTATTTTCTAACACCCAAAAAGAGTGAAATGCGGTACAAGATGCAAGGGAGAAAGTAGGGCACGGCTGTAGCATTTGTACTGACTGTGGAGTAAATCTGAATGTTGACTGCATTTTAAAACTAGGCAGCTGTTAGTGTCTGTGACAAGTCTAGGAAAAGAGAGGATTGGACACCGGCTGCTCAAGCGTTGACGAGCATGTGTTGGCCTCTTATCTGTGTGGCTCGTGGATAAATAGAGCAAAGGATAAAATCACGTTGTCCAGTGGGTGAGTAGAGAATCCAATATTTGGTTGCTAATCACAGTTGCTAGAAAAACAATCTGTGCAGTTAAAACGGGGAGGGAATTGCTGATTAATCAGGAAAGTTAGAGCAGGGGGCAGTAGGAGTCAGAGAGGACCAGAAGGCGGTTGGGCAGGCGAATTCCTGATGTGCTTACCCCATCACGGCTTCTTCTGTGACTCCAGACTTCTTCAGTGGCTAGGGGTGTTGGCGGAGTTTAATTTCAACAAAATCTAATGTTCAACTAATTTTCATTTAAACACCATTTAGCGCTTTCAAGTTGTATATTTTGTGTTATCAAATGACCCCACCGTGCCTCATTTTCAAAACTGTCTTACTGTGTCTGGATAAATAAAACTTTGCGTTAGTGGGGCAAGGTAGTGTGGCCTTTAAATTAGAATTCGAGAGACGTACCTGTGATAAAAAAATAACTACTTGACTTTCAACAGATCATGAAAATTTGTGGCTCAGGTTCACCACTGGAAAAATGTCTAGACTAACTCTAACTGTCAAGGTCAGTTTTTCAAGTTTAGAATTACATTCTCATATACATATTTATATCCCTTGTATTTTATTACCGTGACCACTGCCCTTGTTATTGTTCTTGGTGTTATCTCTGAAATAGCCTGGGACTCAGAGTCTTTATTTTATGAAACTGTCTTAGATCGGGACTATAAATATCGGGTAGAGACAAACTGTCTGAGTCAATTATGTTTGTGATAGTCTAAAAAATAGCACTATAACCCAGATAAAGAGTTTCCTTGAAGTCCTGCCTTATTAAGACACTGTGCTGCTGGTTTTTTAAAAGAATGGAGCGTGAGGGAATTTATTATCCTCTGCATTTACCCTATCATTACTCATTTTTCTTTCTAATAATTTGTTTAAATCGTGGTAAAATATGCCCAACATAGCATTTACCATTTGGTCATTCATAGTTGTGGAATCGAGTGGCATTAAACACATTCACAAGATTGTGTGGCCTTCCAAACTATACTAAAACTTTTCCATACAGCCCCGCCCCCAAGCTACAGATATGGACAAATAACCTCCATTTCTTCCTACCTTCAGCCATTGGCAACCTCCATTTTACTTCCTGTTTTTATAAATTCAACAACTCTAGGTACTTCATAGAAATGGAATAATACACATATTTGTCCCATGTCATTTTACTTCACTAAGTGTAATTTTTCAAGGTCTACTTGTACCACATATAAAAATTTAATTCCTTCTTTTGGCAGGATGATATCCCATCGTATGGAGACATAATATTTTGTGTGCTTGTTCATCTCCTGATGGGCATTTAGGGTGAACTTTATTGGGACTTTTGACTTTTACTAATACTGCATTGTGAACATTAATGTACAAATATCTGTTTGCCACTTGCATTCGGTTCTTCTGAATTTTACAGTTAGGACTGGAACAGTTGGCTCCTGCAGTAAGTAGTTTTGCGATTAATCTTTTGAGAAACTGCTAACCTGATTTCCAGTGGAGAACTTACGCTACATTCCTTTGTGTAGTATCGGTGAGCTCAAAGTCATGACGATGTTTCCCAAAGCTTTACTCTAGGTGTTTTATTCTCTTGCCTCTTCTTTCTGGCGTTTTTTATCTATTTTGAATAAATTTTTGCATATAGAGTAAGATTAAGTTCCAATTTCATTCTTTTGTATGGAGATTTGTAGTTGACATCAGTACCCTTTATTAAAAAGACTACACTTTCCCTGTTGATGTTCTGGTACTCTTCAAAAATCAAATGATCACCTATGTGCATTTTTGGGACTGCTTTTCTGGGACCATTAGTCTGTGTGTCCATATTTATGCTGATACATTGTTTGCATCACGGAAACTTTGTAGTTCATTTCTAAGTCAGGAAGTGTGTGTCCAATTTTTCAAGATTGCTTTAAAAACTTTCACTTCCTTGGATTTAGTCTTATACTTTAATGTGATTTTAAATGAAATTTCTTTCTTAGTACTCATTTTGGATTTTTCATTGCTGATATGTAGGTTGACTTGTTTGTGTCGATATGTCTGTCTTATACCCTGAAAACTTACTTACCAATATTACTACCTCTAGTAGTTACTTATCTACTTTTGGATTTTTAAAAATATGGGATCATGTAACCTGTGGCTAGAAATAGTTTCATCTTCTCGTATTTCTTATTCTTGTCCAGTACCTCTGGCTAGGCGTTCCAGCGCGAGTTTGAACAGCTGCATTAAAAGCAGATGTCTTTGCCTTGTTCTTGTTCTCGGGGGGAAGTATTCTTTCTTTCATCATTTTGTTGCCTGAGGATTTTAATAAGTATTTTTTATCATATTGACAAAGTTTTGCCTTATTCCTAGTTTGCTCAGTTTCATGAAAGGCTATTACATTTTTTTGTATGTTTTGCTTGTTTTGGTGCTGGGCATTAAATCCAGGGCCTTGCACTAGCTAACTACATGTTCTATGGCTGTTGGATCTTGATAAATGTCTTTTTGCTTCAACTTAGATGATCACATGGCTTTTCCATATTCTTTTCATATGATATATTTACCTTGTTTAGCTTTTTTTGTTTTGAATTTTTAGGATAAATACTAATTGGCCATAGTGAATATTCTTTTTAATATGATGTTGGATGTGATTTCTTAACAATTTTTACATTAATAATCATAAGGGCATGTGTAATTTTCTTTTTGTGCAGTGTCTTTTCATTACTTTTGTATCGGAGTAATGCTGACACCATACAGTAAGTTAAAACATTCTCTTCACTGTTTTGGAAAACTTTGAGAAAGATCAATGGTCACTAAATGTTTGGCAGAATTTTCCAGTTTTCTTTTTGGAGGGAAGTATTTGGTTGAGATTGAATAACTTTACTTGTTACCAGTCTATTGAAAGTTTCTATTTCTTCATGAATCAATTTAGGTAATTGTGTGTTGGAAGGAATTGGTCCCTTTCCTGTAGGTATGTAACTTGTTATGGTATAATTGTTCATAGTATTTTCTTTTTTTTTCTCTTTGAGTTTATTGGTACTTTTTAGGTATACAGTACAGTTCATAGTATTTCCTTATAATCCTTCTCATCTTTATAAGGTCAGCGTTAGTGCCCCAATTTGATTTCTGATTTTAGTCATTTGTATCTGTTCTTTATATTTTTAGCCAATCACTTGTGACTATGGCTGATCTTTGCAAAGAACCAAATTTTGGTTTCATCCTTTTCTATTCTATTATTCTTTTAGTCACCCTTTTGCTTATGCCCTCTCAACTTATCATTTCCTTCCTTCTTTTTTCCTCCTTGGAGCCCACTCTTCTCTGTTTAAATTTCTCTAGATACAATGTATCTTATGAAGTGAAATAAAATATACAGTGAATGCTACTGCCTGGTGCCATCCAGTGGAAAGGCTCATAAAAACATTATGGTGTATCTTTTTGCACCTTGTCGTCTGATTTCATACCATGCAGAGTTTGGCTTTTCTCCCAAATCAAAATGACCATGACAGGCAAACATTTTTGAATCAATTCAGGACATCAATGCAGCTTGCATAATTATTCTGAGGAAGATTTCTGTTATTTTGCTACTCTGGATTTTTTTTTTTTTAGATTTTGTTGTCCCTCATTTCCTCCATGACTGTACTTTTAGATTTAGTTCAGTTTTTGGAAGTAAAATATTTTGATTCCCTTTTCATTATTTATATATTCCATAGGTATTTCCTTTGTGGTTACCATAGAGGGTATGATATAGGGAAAAATAAAAATGTTTTACCTATTTTCACCCAGCCAAAACAGCAACTAAGACCAGATGTGTACAGGTGGATTTCTTCCACACCAAACAATCAGTTCTGCAGATCTTCACTGGATGCCAACTGAATGTCCCCTCATTCAGTTTAATTCTGGAGCTATCTACCTATAGGTAATATTAGATTCCACAGGGTGAGGACTTAGTTCCACAAGACTTCCCACTGTGGAAGCCTGGATTTTTCTAATAAAATCCTAAAGGAGATAAATGAGCTGAAGAAGAAGCAGTTACAGAAACAAGAACCAAAATTTGAAGATGTAAAAAAAATATTGTTTTATACATATTGCAAAAACAGAGAAAATATGTGCTGAAGAAAATGTGAAGGGGAGTCTGGACAATCTCTAGATCCTGGAGGTAACATGATTCATTCAGGCACCAGACAGAAGCCGTATTCCTTAGGTCCCCTGGTAAGAGACCTACAAACTATGGACCCGCCATCCTGTGACTCAAATCCAACTCCACCGAATACAACCCCATAGTGATTCCATTAGCCTGGGTACCCAATAGCAGAAGGTCTTCACCTGCCAAAATTAGATTAGGCTCCAGGTTTCAAAATATGCAATGATTTTGATAAAATTACCTGCTGGAATGATGTTCAGTAAGTTGCAGCGTAGTCAATTTTTTTCTCAGTCTGCTCTTTACATCTGTTGAAATGGACATTTTCAAGTGACTCAATTTGGTGAGAACAAAAGAAAACAGAAAGAGATATTGAGGGATAAGAAGCAAAAATTGTGATGGTGGAGGAGGTAACAACAGACGAAGTGACAAAAAAAAAATGCTCCAAAAAATTCTGTTATATATGTCTGGGGCAAAAGAAATTTTGCAAAGGCATTAGGGTTTATTTGATAGAAGGAAAGATGCTAGATTACTGTATTTATCCTTTCTCCATAGGCCTGTGGAAAGCAGACCTTAGGTGTCAACTCTGAGGGTAGGCATCACAGCTGACCTCTTACCCAGCGTCCTGCTGGAGCAATGTGAGTATTTTCTGTAGCTGCAGAAGTTTAAGGAATCATGAATTCCTACGAGACAAGTACTGCAGAGGGGAGCTGGGTATCTTTTCCTTCTGCTACTGATTTTTTTTCTCGACACACACACATTCACACAACAGAAAGTAGAATTGAATTCCCTTCAGCAGCACACAGACCTGCAGTGTTGGTGTCCTCAGTGAACTTTGTTTCTGCTGGGACTAACGTTAGGCAGCTATTTATAGACTAGCTCAGAAATTTCCTTAGTAACAAAGGTTGGAAACAGCTCTGTCCCTGCTGCAGGAAGGATCCCTGGCCAGCCAGTGGCCTTGTCCCTGATTCCCCTAACTTAGGAATGGTCAAGACATGTAGCTGCAGTATTATTTTCTTCCACTCCAAACATATCTCATGGTTGGAGGACTTTCGTGAATATTTACCAGCCCAATTGTATACTAAATTTTGGTTTGATGATAAAGTGTTCTACTGAAGCAGGCTATTTCGTTTGGATCGCTAGGCATTGTACTGAAGTGATGAATGTCTATTCGCAAGTTTCTCGGGCTTTGAGATTTACATTTGTACTGTGGTTCACATTTCTGGGCACTGGCCAGAATCCTAACCTTTCTTTTAAACATTTTTCCTTCCCTTTATGTTTGTTGTCTTTTTCCTTCCCTCCAGCTTGACCATCTGTCTCCCTCCTCCAACTTCTGTAGAACCACGGACTGAGTACCTAGGGGTGAAATGACACATGTCGTTAGAGGATTCAGTTTTCCAAAGTCATCGCTGATCTTCTGAAGTACAGGGTGACTCCTGCAAAGTGTTCTATATCTCGATACCATCTGGGCCTGATATCTCACCTCGTTAGAGCTTAGCTAAAGAGGCCAAGGTCACGGATTCT
Organism: Fukomys damarensis; assembly: GCF_012274545.1. Classification (NCBI taxonomy): domain Eukaryota; kingdom Metazoa; phylum Chordata; class Mammalia; order Rodentia; family Bathyergidae; genus Fukomys; species Fukomys damarensis. Next base: position 45,052,687 of record NW_022900930.1, on the reverse strand, counting down.
GACACCATGTGATCCAATTTACTTCACATAGTGAAGAATTTTATTATGGTGCAATAGTTTGCACGTTCTAATGCCGGTAGGTCCATCTTGGAAAGGAGCTTACAAAGGAGGACCTGATGAGAGCTGGACTGGAGCCAGCCCCTGTACATTCTTACAGAAAATGCCAAAACATGTGTTTTACACTCAGTAGTCAGCAGACCTGTTATCCCAAACTATTCTTTACATTAAGGTTCAGAATAGGTAAGTTATAAGCAATCATCTGTTTCACACTGGTAAGATCACACAAAAGAAAGCATGAATCTAAGATTCGGTTCACCAGTTTTACGATATTCTGCTTTTTCTCTTCACTTTTTCTAGTCCCAACCCAACAGAGCAGATCTCTGTGGATTTACAAATTTTACAGATGGTGATTGAGAGTGCAATTAAACTGGGTTAGATGAGCCTCCACATATAATCAGAAAGAAACTTGCCACTGAATAGGTACAGTGAGAGAGAACTGTAAGGAGTAGAAAATCTGAGCATCTTCTCCACTTGGCTTTTGGAATACTAATAAAGTATTTGAAGGATGCTTTAAAATTTATAAACCATTTCTATATCCTCCATCTCAATTCAGCCAACAAGAGCTTGGTTTGCTGGGTATTATTACCTATCTTTTTAAAAAAATCTGTGTGTAGCCGGGTGTGGTGGCTCACGCCTGTAATCCTAGCACTTGGGAGGCTGAGGCAGGAGGATTGCTGTGAGTTTGAGACCAGACTGGAATATGTAGTGAGTTCCAGGTCAGTCTCAACTACATAGTGAGACCCTGTCTCAAATCACAAACAAACAAAAAATCGGTGTGTAGAAATTGTACTACTTGTCCATAGTTTCATATAATATTTTTGGACTCCAATCAAGGGAGTGTTCCATGATGTCACAGCCCATTTGGTTTTTTGATTTGTACCCATAGAAATATTTCAACAGAAGTTTGATAATGTTTTTGACACTCTTTCTACTTTATTTTTGATTTGTTTAATGGGTGGAAGACTTTGTACTCAAGGAGATTAAATGGCTGGTTCCAAGAATCCTCTAGGACTCTTTCAGGGAGATTATCTGATGTGGGAGTTGATAATAAAACTTTTGAAACCAGAGAATCCTGCTTTTAAATCCTGGCTTGGCCTTAGTTCTTTCCTCAAGCAATTGCACCCTACGTGATTAGGAAACAACCTTGGCAACAGTCTCCCCAAAGCTACTATGCCAAATTGTGTGCTAGTCCTTCTCAGAACCGAAGTTCAAACATCAAAAAATAATTAAAAAGATTCTGTTTAGAATCGTGGGCATAGGTAGAAGCAAGAGGCTCTGAGGCTTCCCCCACCAACACCACTACACTTCAGTTGTGATGTTTCAGTTCCAAGTAAAGACATGACTTGTATCTGAGGGGTCTCATTTACATTTTGCTGCTCTGCAAGCTCTAACACTGTCTTCTCTTATTTTTTTTACAGTATTACATAATGCATTGTGTCTTGCTTGATGCAATTTAATACCATCTGCTGACTACTCAAAATTACTAAGCAGAAGGTCAGACTAGATCAGTGAACGGCTCCTAAAATGCATAGACAGCATTGCAAAGAGTACATAATTAGTACTTACAGCAAGGCAAAGCCATAAGAAATGTGAAGAAAAAAGTAATCAAGGTGCTTTCTTAATTGTGACCGTCCATTCGTATTGGCTATGGATTTAGATTTCTTAATGTGCTTTTTTGGGATTGGTTCTTTTTTGTGATGTATTTTATACATGCAGAAGGCTGAATAAAACATATATATGCATTATATACAGTTTTAAAATGATTATGAAACAAACCTCCATGAACCACTCTGAGTAGAAATATGCCCCCCGTGGCTGGGCTCTCGGACTACCAAGCCCTGCATAGGCATTGGCTGAGGGGAGGGAAATGTACACGAATGATGGACGGGGGGAGATCTGAGACCATCAGGGACTGTGGTCCAAATCCCCACATTTGCCCTAGGGAGAGAAGGTCACTGGCACCGGGGATAGGTGCGGAGGCGTGGATCTACGCGGAGCAATGATGGGATGGCTGGGAGATTCGCCACTCCACCTCTCGCGTCTGGAGGTCACGGTTGGACAACTGCCCAGCTCTACCTCCACACACGACACGGTGCTCACTCGAAACCACCCTTCCTCCAGGCTATGCTGGCGTGACAGGGTGGCTAAGAATGGGAAATTTCTGCCTGTAACTGGCAGCCCTTCCCATGAGCCTCTCTCGATAAGCCTGGCTGTGACATTCTTAGACCCAAGGCTCTTTCTTCTCACTTCTGCCTTCTTCTTCTTCTCATTGCAGATGTCAGACTTCCATTGTGGTGGGAGGACCCTCCCAGCCGCTCCTTGGATCTTTCACAAGCTTTTCCCCTAATAAATCTTGCGAATATCTACTCCCTTCTGCCATTGTGTTATATTTTGCCTATTTCTCCCATTGACTCTTTGTTCCTTTCCTTCTTTCTCTTGGATTGCCTTTAAAAAATGATTCTTTTGTTATGTATACCTTGCTCAGTTTTTATGGCTTTTAACTTTAGTATCATTTTAAAGTTAGGGTTTAACTTTCAAGAAACACTATTCCACTTCACATATGGTGTAAGAAATGTAAAACAGAGCACCTCCAATTCTTTTCCCCTGTTCTTTGAGTTATTTTCAGACGTTTTCCTTCTGCATGTGCTATAAATCCCAAAACATATTGCCAATATTTTTATTTTACATAGAGAAATAGCTAGAGCTTCTGCAGAGATTTTAAATGATAAAAGGCCATTTATATTCATCCAAATGTTTCCTTTATCATGTGTTTATGTCTTTGTACAGAGCCAGTATTCAACGGTTATCATGTTCCTCTGCCTTACAGAATTTCTTAGAATACGTGCTGATTGTTTTTTCTCTGTTTTGCCTGAAATAATGTTTATTTCTCCCTTTTATATATATATGGCAAAAGATAATATAGAAGTAATAGATAATATAAAGGCAAAAGGTAATTGTTTATTTAGCCATTCTTCTATTGAGGACATTTTGGTCTTTCCCAGTTTTTGACTGATACAAGTGAAATTTGCAGGTAGGTTTTTGTGTGAATAAAAATGTGAGAAAAGGAAAAACATGGAGACAAGGTCTTTGTAAGTAGAGAAGGATGGAGAGGGTGAAGGGAGGGCAGGGGAATGGGGAAAAACAAAAACCAAGATAGGTCATGTAAAGGTACAAGATCCCAGTGATGAATGTAATTGTATTGTATACCTAAATTGTACCAAGAAATTTAATGGAAAAAATTGAGTAGTATCATGATTTTAAAATTATTTTTAGTTACTTTAATTCCTTTGCCTTTCTATATAAATTTGGGATCATTTTGTTTGTCAATACACAAATGTGGCTCAAAATTTTGTAGTGTGATACTTATTTTTCTTTCTTCATGACATGTATGCCATTCCTGGGAATTTTTAAAGGATTTTTTTCCCTCTGAGTCATGGGTTCCATTTTTTAATACTTCTTCAGATCTGATATTTGGTTGGTAGCAAATTTTATGTCATTGGTTGCCAGGATTTATTGTGTCTTTTAATAGCGCTTAATTTTCTTCTGTTAAATAGCTATGCTACTTAGAAGCAACTTGAATATTGTTTTAAGTTTTGCTACGCTTCAGAGTGGTCCTGAGGGCAGGCATGATTTAGCCCCCACAGTACAATGGCGTCCATTCTGAGAGTTCTACACGATGTCCTAAGCTTCACAGCATCTTTCCAGCTAACGGGAATTCAGACTCTTCCGTAACCTGCGTGGCTCCCTGGGATTGCTCTGCTTCAGTCCTCCTGGGTGGGCGGCTCCTCAACACCTCCGCGGGTTTCCTTCTCTTTAGGCCCAGGTCGGTATAAGCCAAAGACCTCAGGGTTACCCTTTGTTGATTTCAGAGCTCTCTCTGCAGGTCGCCTGGGCTTCTCTGGGCCTCTGCCTCAGCCACTCTGCGGTCTTCTTCATCTTCTCAAATCCTAGATTTTTGTTTGTTGATGTTAGTGATGATATGGGACTGTTTATTCTCCCTCTGAAACGGGGAGAAACAAATTTCTCCCCAGAAATTTGGAATTTAAACTGGCGCCATCTAAGGACTCACCTTGTTTTCCTTCTTTCTCAAGGGAATGTAAATATTAAATCCCCTCTTTCATTACTCCCAAGCCTACTACATTGCACTCAGTCTGCAATGCATTTTACTTCTCTTTGTTATATACCCGCAAATACATAGTTATTGTTATTTTTCTTTAAGGAAGTTTTCAATGAAGTTATGAATTTCTACATCGATACTGTTTTCAGCACTCTTCATTTTTTGATGGAGATCAAATTTTGATCTAGTGATTTTTTTTTTTCTGGTTCGGAAATTTTCCTTAACATTTCTTTTTTTATTTTTGGTACCAGGGATTGAACTTGCACTTGTGAAGCAGGCACAATGCCCCTGAGCTTCATCCCCAGCCCTAAGATTTCTTATAGAACAAGTTTATTGGCAGGTAATGTAATTAATTTTTATCTTTCTAGGTTTCATTATTTTCTTGGTGCTTTAAAAGTACTGCTTCAATATCTTCTAATTTTTATAGATTCTGAAAAATATATGGTGTCATTTTTAAATTTGATTTTTTTTTGGTGGCTTTTTTCTCCCTACCATTTAAAAAAAATTTTAAGGTCCTTTTCATTTTGAAAGACTCACACGCTTTAGCATTTTTATTGTTATGTTCACTGGTATGCTTTTTAAAAATGCTTATGCCGTTTAGGGTTTGTTGAGTTTTTTGATGCTGTCAGTTTAGTTTTCATCAAATTTGGAAATGTTTTGGCCATTACTTTTTAAAGTTTTTGTTTCTCCAATTCTAGGATTGCGATTCCACATATATAAAAACAATTGATATTGCCCCACAGATCACTGAATCCTATCTATCTATCTGTCTGACTGTCTGTCTGTCTGTCTATCTATCTATTTACCTACCTATGTTTGTACTGAAAATTGAACCGAGGGTCTTCCCACTGAGGTACATCCCCAGACCTGGTTTTATTTTTTATTTTGGACCGGGCAGTGTTAAGTCATTTGAATGCCCAGAAAGGTCAAACTTACAATCTTCCTACCTCAGCCAGTCAGAGTGTTGGGATTACAGATGTGTGCCACTGTGTTCAGCTAAATATTTATTTTTAAGACTTTTTATTGATTTTAATCTATTCCATATTTTAAAAAAATTTTCCAAATTCTCTGATTTTTAAATGAAGTGCCTAATTGATTACTAATCTTTTCTCATGTAATTTTATTACAGAGCTTTTATTTTTCATCAGTATAAAATTAATGTGGATAATTTCTTTACCTTTTAATATTCATATTTTCCTTTACATTATTGATTATATGGAACATCTTTATCATTACTGTTTAATATCTTCTTCTGCCTATTCCATCATCTTTTTTTTTCTGCTTCTGCTTCTATGGACTGTGGGGTACAATTTTGAAATTGAAGGTGTATAATAATTTTAACTGGCTGTCATGTATTTTACATTCAATGCTGAATTTTGTTGTATTTCTTTAAGGAATATTGGTTTTTATTTTACTGTAGCAGTTAAATTACACTGCATTAGTTTGATCCTTTTGAGACTATTTTTAACATCTATTAGGGCAAATCTAGCACAGCAATAATTTTAGAGCTAATTTATCTCTGTTTTTTTTAGGTAAGGGGCTGGGCCCTCCAAAATCTTTATGGAACAGTCTATAATTGCTTAACAAGATTTCTCAAGCCCTGTTTCTCAGTGATTCTGGAAATTGTCAGTCTTAGGGCTTTCTGGCAATGATTTTTCCCTTGAAAGTTATTCCTGTTTTTACTTGTTGGGTTTTGTTTACATGTTTGTAGAATGATCATCAGCCAAAGACTCAAAAGGATTTTATGTGGCTTTCTAAACCCTTTCTGTGTGGACTCCTTCTTAGATATTCTCCACTGCGACTGTATGCAGGAGACCAACTTGAAACTACTCTGAGTGGGCTTTAGATACTGTTGATTTGGCTTATGAATTCAGCAATTGATTAAGACTATGAGCCACTCCAAGGCCTAAGTGTGAATTTCTAATTGACCTTTTGGCTGGTGTATGGAGTTAAATTTCCCTATGCCAACGGTCACAATTGAGGTCTCAATGATCGATGAGGTTGTGACTTCTCGAACAGTAAGGAAACACTGCAGTTGAGGAGCCATAACACCACGCAGCCATTCTCCAAGATCAAATATTAGCTAAGATAATGCAGGTGGCTCTTTAGCTATAATCTGCAAGACAGCACAGGAGCCTTGTTAACTGTGACCTGTCCTTCACGAGTTACTCCTCTTTTACATCTGGCTCATTAACTGCATTAATTCTGCTATTCCCTACATCTGCCTTCACACCCCCTTGCTAAGTTGTATAATCATAAATACTGACAAATCCACAGCCCATTGTCTTAGCCATGACAGAGCTAAGATCAGGGGGTCTTTAGCCAGGAGAGAGCTGAAGACCAATCCTGTGCCCCACAAGTAATGAACTGTCCTTTGTTCTTATTCCTTTATTCCTTGTTCTTTAATCCCTGCTGTCCTGTCATCAGGAGGCTGGGCATCCCCTGGTGACCAATCAGACCATCAGCCAAGACTATTATAGGTATCAGCCTCTCAAATCCCAGTGTCTCAACTTCTCAAGATTGTTGGGCTCTATTTTCCCTCTCCTTTCCCCAAATTTAGGATGACCTTAAGCAGAAATTACTTTTTTCTTAGGGTAACCATCATGTATGATCTTTTGTACAATATCTGACAATGATCATGTTCTATGCTTTATCTAAATTCTAATTGTTTGTAGAATGAGGAAGTTTTTTGACTATTTTATTCTTTAATGTTTGGAAATACAGGTCCTCTAGGTATTTTTTATATATCTCTGCTATTTCTCTATATGATTTATACTTTGAACTTTTCTTGTTTTGTTCTTGCCATTTATATTTTAAAATAAAGTTTAGAAGAAACCCAAAATATAAATAAAGAGCAGAATAAGAGATAGGTAATATGAAATAGGGAGATAGATCTTTCTCAAACAGGAGGGTGATCAAGAGATGGAGAGAAGAAAGCCGGGTGTGGTGGTGCACACCTATAATGCCACGGGAGGCTGAGGCAGGAGGATCAACATGAGTTCTAGGCCAGCCCGGGCTACACAGTGAGACACTGTTACAAACAAAACAAAACAAAAACCCGAAAACCAAAAAGAGATGGGGAGGAAGCGGGAGAGGGGAAGAGGGAGAGGGGATGTGGAAGGTGATGAGAAAAGGACTAAGGTGTGTCAGCAAATGTTCCACCTGCACATAGGGGATGCCGTCATTATGTATTGCAAGTGCATGCTAAGCAAAAACAAATCAGGAGGAGCTAAATTTAAAAATAAAGCTTAGGGTTTTATACGTAGTTTCATGATTGCCCATCTTGTTAAGTTTGCACAACACTTCTAGTCTTTGAAGTCGTTTTCAAGATGTCAATTCTTTTTTTTTGTTTCTTGTCATTCCCTAACTTGTTAATAATCCTCCTTTCTAGTAATTCAAGCAGTTGCCGAAATGTTGTCGAACAATTGCAGAATAACAAAGACGGGGATTTCGGTGAACTGTGATGTGTTAATAAAATGTGTCACATATGGTTTAACTACAAATTGCCAAGTGGCGGGCAAGGCAGTCAGTCCCGAGGCAGCAGGTGGCTGCTCGGTCTGCTTGTCACATTCCCACTGAATCTACTGGCACGGAGACTTGAGTCTGAACAGACGTGGGCGGTTTGCTGTCCATGCGCAGGCAGCGTGAGCTTTGAGCTTGCACCACCTTGCTTTGCCTCTTTCATCCCTCTGAGGGAGACGGGAAAGGGCCAAGGTACAATGCTGCATATCCTGGGCCACCACACTGACAGGCATTCTGTTGGAAAAACTCAATTTTAGAGGTCACCTTTGGCAGATTTGCTTATTATTCCTTCCAGAGAAATTATCTTTATGCCCACTGAATATGAACAAATCCTCCTGGGAGAGAAGGAAAGCATTCCCCTTGTGGAATGTGTCTTTACACCATCATTGTTAAATTGCCTGCAAATGCCTTTGCCTAAAAGACTTAGAGCTGTAGAAATGCCAAGTGCTCGGGGAATGATCTTCTCATAGAAACATATCAACCTTTTGTTAACTGTAGTAGTTTCTTCTTATGTAATGTTAGGGAAAAGCACACGTAGTCAAAATTACTCTTGAGTGTCTCTTAAATAATAACCCAAAGGTATCATATATAGGAATAGCATATCAAAATTGAAATAGTAATATGCACGACAAACATATGAGAAATGATGTCACCACGAGGGCAGATGTTAAACTAATTTTTTTCTGTTTTGCCTAGTGTTGGACTTTGAGTATGTTAATTACGAATTTGACAAAACTTCAGGATGAACATGTTCCTGTTTTTCCACAAAAACTACCAAGAAGGAATATGTAAGTGTCCTACAAATTTTTTTTCATCATATCAACTGAGTTTCTCCAAGTTCAGTGTTTAGAGGTCCAATCAAAAAGAAAATGCAATTGCTTTGACATGATATACTTAGTTAACTCCTAACGTCTCTGAAGGATAACTGCTCTCTGTTGGATGTATTCAAGAGGCCATAGAATGTGACTTCTGGATTTGGGGGGCATCTGCTTTAGCTTCTTTGGTCTTTGATTTCTGTAATGAGTTTCATGCCAGCCGGCCTGCCCAGAAAAGCTTTCAGTCCTTTGTGACCCTGCAGGAGTTCCTTTGCTTTCTCCTCTCCAGCCCGACTGGCAGAGAGGAGGAGTTGCAGTATGAATCTGAGAGCAAATGTCATGTCAGGGTAGCTATTGCAGTTGGTTTTCGAGGAAGTCTGCTCTTAACAAAGTTTTCTTGCTTGAGCCTCTTCTGCTGGTAGTGTTGGGAAATCAGATGAATTAAGTGGTAAAAAGGCCTAAAGTATGATTCTGCTGAGTATTCAGTCAGCCAATTTATCTTTTAAACAATTATCAAGATTTTGTCTCATCAAACATCCGGTGAGAGCCTAGTGTATGTAAGGTTGGTCTACATTCCAAGGGTATCAAAAGAAAGGAAAATAGGTGGCAAGTTAAGTGAAGTAATCGAATAATTCAACAATAAAGTCAATGTTACTATGTGTAATAGTCAGTCAATAGCTCAGGGGGGATTTTGGCCAAAGCTCAGACACATAGCAGTTTTATCTTTTCTATTTTTTTCTCACTGAGTTTATTGGTACTTTTTAAGTATACCGTATAGTTACATTCATCATTGGGATCGTCTATCTTTACATGACGTATCTTGGTTCTTGCTTTTTACCCATTCCCCTGCCCTCCCTTCACCCCCTTCACCCTTCCCTGTTTACAAAGACTTTGTTTCCATTTTTTCCTTTTCTTGTATTTATTCCTTTCCCTACCCTTCCCACTTCCCCTACTCCATTAGTCCCTTTCTTCCTATTTCACATTATCAGTTATACAATTTGAACCTTATTTACATGTTTAGTTTTTCACACTAGAGAAACTATGCAGTATTTACACATGTGTGTCCTATGTATTTCACTTAAGAGTACGGCCTCAGTGTGCATCCAGTTAGGGATAAATGGCTTGAGTTTCTCAATCTCTATGGCTGACTAGTAACTTGATATTGAGGCGGGAATGTTGGAGAAGTGTTTGCAGAGGTGGCATATGGATGGGCTTCATATGGGAGGGGAAGATAGGGCAGGACCTTCTGATGATGAGTATGGTATGCTACTGTTAAGAAAGGTGGAGAAGTAGGGTGGTGACCAAGACAGTTTGAGAGGCACATAGCTCCCAAATGGATAAACAAAGAAAGCTGGTAGTTAAATAGTTCAGGCCCCCAACAGCAGTCCAGGGACTAGCAGTCAATGGAAACATCTTGTTAGGCAGTGCAAAGAGGAGAAGCTGAGAATATGCAAGCTTAATTATTCTGATGTCTCATAGAGGTAAGAGAATAGCTCAGTGTAGTAAAATGAACATTGTCAGAATGGATCTCCGAAAGCACATTGTTCAACTTCAGGTATTTAGGGGTAGGGCTAGTTCTTTGCTCTACAGGCAGGTTTGACTCAATTTCGCAAAGGCAAAGAGATCAGGTGGATGGACTCAGAGGCTTCAGGAACAGCGTTCTGTGTTGGGAGGCTACTGGAGACTTTCAAGCAGAGAAATGCAAAATGTATCCTTTTGCATTGCATTGCACCTCAGATTCTGTAACTTTGAAGACTTCTCATTATTTTCTGTACCAATAAAGAACAAAACAATTACCACCAAACTGTGCTACAAGCTTTCCTTTTTGTTGTTTGCAATCTTCACCCTGACTGCAGAAATGATGAAATGTAAAAACAAAAAGGGCATTTGGAGATAATGAAATACAGGTCATTTTCTAAAGAGCATTTTGTCTGCTTAATTGAGCATAGACTAAGAGGAGGCTTTTACAATAAAATCACCAAGGGATAAGTATTATTGGATCAACTAGGTGTGTGTGTGTGTGTGTGTGTGTGTGAAAAATAATCCAACTCTGGATATATTTGAGGTAGGAGAAAAAGAGACTCTAGGACTTTTGATCTTGGGAACAGTAAGTTGTCATTTATTGAGATGGAGGGGACTATGAGAGGAACAGTTTGGTGCAAACAGAAGTATGATAAGAAAGAAAAAAAATCCTAGAGATAAAAACCATTGCTCAGAAATGAAAAATGCCTTTGGTGAACTCAGACTGGACACAGCTAAAGAAACAGCATGTGAGGCTGAGGATACGCAAGACATGCTTCTACATTTTAGAAAAAGAAGAAGAGGAGGAGGAGGAGGAAGAAGAAAAAGGCTGAAGAGCAGAGCAGAACATCCAAGAGTTGTAAGAAAAGGAAAGTGAGAATCTCCTCAAATTAATGTGAGACACCAAGGCAACTCTAACTAGTCATGTCACATTTTATCTTTAGAAAATCGAAGAGAAAAAGAAACTTGAAAGAAGCAGGAAAGGGGGACATTACATCTATTGAGGCACAAAAGGTAAGAATTGCTTCTAATTTTTGCTCAGAAGCCATGGGAGCAAAAAGAGTGGAGTGAAACACTTCTAAGGTTGTGAGTGAAGGAAATATTTTTAAATTGGCTTTTCAAGACATTTGGAAACTTAAGAGTCTGTGAAATCCTTCAAAAATGAAGGAGAAATACAAATGATGAAGATAAAATTTCACCTACTTTCATGATAAAAACACTCAACAAGCTAGGAATGTAAAGAAATTACCTCAACACACTGAAACCCATTTATGAAAAAGCCACAGTACACATCATCCTCAGTGGGGAAAACAGCTTTTCCTCTCTGATTACAAGCAAGGTAAGGATACCTGCTTTCATCACTTTTATTCAACATAGCACTGGAAGATTTAGCCAGAGAAATTAATCAATGAAAAGAAATAAGAGGCATCCAATTTGGAAGGGAAGGAAGTAAAATTGATTCTATTTAGAGATGATCTGATTTTGTACATATAAAACCCAAAAGACTCCATAAAATACTGTTAGAACTAATAAATTCAGCAAAATAGCAAGATAAAGAGTTAACACACAAAAATTAGGAACATTTCCGCACACTAACAATGAACAATCATAGAAGGAAATTGAAAAAAATCCCCTTTACAATAGCATCAAAAAGAATAAGTATTTTAGAAGTGACCAAAGAAAATGACTTATACTGTGAAACTACAAAACATTGTTGAAAGAATTAAGAAGATACAAACAAATAGAAACATAAGCTGTCCTCATGGGTTGGCAAGCTAAATAGTGTTAAAATGTCCACACTACCTGTAGCAAACTATAGTTCACTGCAATTCCCTTCAAAACACCAATCATTTCTCTTCTTTCTTCTGTTTCCTCTTCTTGTCCCCATCTTCCCCCTCCTCTGTTTCGAGACCTACATGCGTGGAGAGACATTCCATGCTCAATTTTTCCAAGATGTAAGTTCTTCCCAACATGATCTATAGATTCATTGTAATTCCAACCAAATCCAACAAACAGGTTTCTGATTTCATTGTTTGTGAATATTTACAAAATTATTTTCAGAACAAAACCAAAATAGACATCTCAATTTTGAAGGAGAAGTGCAAAGTAGGAGTAAGGACAATACCCAACGTCAGTGCTACAAAACCATGTGTCAAGACAGTGTGGTTGCAGTGGAGGAACGAATAGCCCAGTGGAATGGCACAGGGATGCTGGGGACAGACTCACACAAATCTATACCTGACAAGGGAAGAAAGTCAAAATAATGTAAAGACAAGTTTTAAAATAAGTGGACATCCACATATGAAACAACACAAAGCAAAAGACAAATCCCAATCAGCCAAATAATAAAAGCTAAAAACAGGTCTAATACACCCTTTGTACCCTTCACAGAAGTTAACTGAAAATGGACCACAGGCCTAAATATAAAACACAAAACTCTAAAAACTCTTAGATGATCACATGGGAGAAAACCTAGATGATCTTGCATCTGGTGCTGACTTTTTAGATACAATAACAAGGGCACAGTCCATGGAAGAAATAATTAATAAGCTGGGTATCATTAGAATTGAAAACTTGCTCTGCAGATGACATTGTCAAGAGAAGGAGAAAACAAATCACAGTCAGGGAGAAAATATTTGCAGAAGAGACATCTTACGAAGGACTGTTATCCAAAATATGCAGAGATCACTTATGACTGAACAATATGAAAATAAACAATCCCACTGAAAAGGCAAAACCCTTCACAGAGGTATCATCAGAGAAAATACATAGATAGATAAAGGAACATGTGAAAAGATGTCCCGTATTGCATGAGGTGTGATGAAGTATATGGTGAGTATTGAAGTTAAACATTTATTGCAGCAAAAGACACATTGGCATTAACCTCAATCAAAATGCTCCCTTTCACTTTTAACACATGTATGCCGTAGCTCTTGCCACCTTCTGAGTCAGTCCTTGAAGCCCTCTTTTCTCAGTGCCTTTATGAGGGGTGATCAAAAATACAGTGAAAGCTGTTTCTGAGCGCCTTCCAAAGAAAACAGGCTTGTAAATTATACACTGTGATGTGTCCTCATCCGTCTTATCTACCAGGTCTGGCACCATGAGATTTCTGGCTCTTCTTCAAAATAGCTATGGAAGACTAATATGTCGAATTGATTTTAGGGTTTTTGAGGCAGCCGCTACAGTGCAACTAAAGACACTCATAAAAGAGGACTTGCAGGGCTGGGGATTTAGCTCAGTGGTGCTGCCACCTGCCTCGCAAGTGCAAGATCCCTGGTGCCAATAAAAAAAAAAAAAAAAAAAAAAGG
>NW_022900930.1:45022636-45039219 GCF_012274545.1 Fukomys damarensis | reverse complement strand
AAAAAAAAAAAAAAAAAAAAAAAAGGGACTCCCAGAACTGCTTCACAAAGTGGCAAGAAGAGTGGGATACGTGTGTTCAGGGTGAGGGGGGCAGGGTTTTGAGGGGATTACCAGCAATACTACAATACTCCTGTTACAGTAATCATTTTTAAAAATTGAAACATGATTGTGACCATCCTTGGTACAGCATCAGTGAAATTAAAATTAAGACAAGAATGAAAATTAAGACATCACTACACATCTCTTAAAATGGTCCAAACCGGATGACCTATCTCAAAGATTAAGAGCAGTAGGAAGTCTCATTCACAGTTGGGGATACAGTACAGCTATTTTGGAAGACAGTTTGGTAGATTCCTAAAACATTCAACATGATTTTACTACAAATTCTAGTATTTGTACTCCTTGATGTCTATCCAAGGAAGTAAAACATTCACGTCCACACAAAACTCTGTGTGTGGACACTTAAACTGTTTTTCCCTTACTTGAAAGCAACTACGATGTCCTCCAGTAGGTGAATGGCTGAACTGTGGTGCTTATGGCCACTGGAGTATTATTCAATGCTAAAAGGTAATGAGCTATGTTCATAAAATCTTTTTCTATGCCAGTGTCTTCAAGAGTTCTACCTAATGTCTCTTCTAGCAGGTTTAGTGTTCCTGTTTTAATATTTAGATCTTTGAACCATTTTGATTTTAGTTTATGCATGGTGAGAGATATGGATCTACTTTTAATCTCTGTCAAGTTGAAACCCAATTCTTCCAGCACCATTTAAAAAACAGGCTATCTTTTTTCCAGCGAGGGTGTTTGGCTCCTTTGTCAAAGATGAGGTGGCTGAGTGTGTCCGGAGTTGTTTCTGCATCTTCGAATCTGTTTCATTTACCTTCTGGTCTGCTTCTTTGCCGGTATCATGTGTAAATATCAAACTGTCTCTCTGGCGTACGAAACTGAAAGTGTAAATGAGGACCAAAGTGTATAATAGATCATGTAAAATTGGAGGAAAGGTCCAAAGGAGAAGGGGAAGTAGGGGGTGTGGATGAAAGAAAGGAAAGAAAAATATGAAAAAGAAGGAAAAATGGAAACAAAGCTTATGTAAATAGGGAGGGGTAGCAGGGTGGAAAGGAGTGTAGGGAAATGGGAAAAAAACATGAACAAAGATATACCATGTAGAGGTACAAATTCCCAATGATGAATGTGATCATAATGTAGGCCTAAAATGTACCAATAAAGTTAATTTAGAAAGGAAATGAGCTATTGAGCCATGAAAAGATAGAAGAGAACCTTAAAGTTAATATTATTAAGGGAAAGAAGCCAATCTTGAAAGGCTAAATAGTATATGAATCCAGCTATATGGCATTTTGAGAAAGATAAAGCTATGGAAACAGTACAAAGATCACCAGGGGTTAGCAGGGCTGAGAAGACAGAGCAGAGACTTGGAGGACACTGGATGTATTCTGTATGATTCTGCAGGGGTGGATTCATAGAATGTATACCAGAGGAACCCACAGAATGTACACTGATAAGCACGGACCCTAGTGTATATTATTTGACTTTGTGTCATAGTGATGTGTCAATGTATTAGACTTGTAACAAATGTAATACTATAGTGAAGGATGCAACTAGAGTAAGAATGTGTGTGTGTGTGTGTGTGTGTGCGTGTGTGTGTGTAGTCAAGGTGCCTATGAGAATCTTCTGTACTTCACGTTTGATTTTGTTGTGAACCTTAAACTCCTCTAAAAGTAAAGTTAAAAAATTCTAGAAGGAACAAGAGAAACAGCAAGATAAAAGACCAAGACACCAGGGCTAAGTGTTGCTATTCAAATTGTGGCCAGCCTCTGGGAATCTGGTGGAAATGCAAAAATCTCAGACCACAGCACAGGTCTGCTAAGATAGATTCTACATTTTTAGCAAGATTCCATGTCATCCGTATACATATTAAATATATGAGAATCACTGAGTTAGAGGTCCATGGTTATGATCAAGTATAAATTCACACTTATAATTTAGTAGACTCACAGCACCTGTCTCAAGAATTCAAGACACCAGTTCATGTGGAAGTTTGCCCCTGGCAGGGGATGTATTATTTATTTCATTGGTTTGGAAAAAGCGAAGACTCATAATCTAGATACACAGAGCTAGCAGGCAGCAGCCCAGTGCCTGCTACAAAGTCCTCAGCAAGAATCTTTAGGACTCTAAGTCAGGACCTTAGGAGTTGTGCTCTTTTCATTCTGTTTTGATTTCTTTTGACTTTGTTTTACCAATCCGCACAGATTTCTTAGTATCTCACCTTAGAGTTTATTGTAGATGGAAAGGAAATATTCTCCCAGTGATGGTGCAGGGTATGAACAAAGCCTTTTGGAGGAGACTGACCAATTTCTATTCCCAAGGCAGTGCTGAAACAGCTTCAAGAGAAAGTCCATGTTCTCTTCTAATCAAATTCTCATTGTCCTTCGACAGATGTTCTGTCTCAGTGGTCCCCGATCTCTGTCAGTCTGAGGAAGTAATGCTGTGGGTAATTAAATTAAATTCAAATATACTTATCAAATAAAAATACATGCCAGTAGCATCGTCTTTTAAAAGAACACCTTCCTCACAATGGTTAGGAAACCCAGTGCCTCTGTCAGCACAACAGTCAAGTCAGATTTACTCCACGTGGCATTGATTCTCTAAATTGAAAGGAACAACTGCTGCCAGGTTCTGGGGGCCCAAGCTCTCAGCACCCCCACTCTCTCCTCCTGGCAGAAGAATCTGGAACTAACCCAGGGATGTCAATAGAAGGCAGCCAGAAGCAGTGATGTAGTAAGAAGTGGCAGTTTCACCACCTCCAGATCCAAAGAGTCTCTGCGGCTCTCAGGTGAGAAGGCAGCCACAGAGGTCAAAATCACAGTTACCTTCTGTGGAAAGTTCTGGAGAGTGGCAAGGAACTAAAACAGATTGAAAGTGTAGAATTGGGGATAGAATGTAGGAAAATTGGAAATATCCAGGCAGGGTTCTTCACATCCACAGGTAGCTACCCTTAGATGTTCTGGGTGAGCCTGCCAAACTAAACACACCTTGTAGGATTTCTCTTAACTCTGTTTCTTCCAGAACATTCCAGAGTTATCTCTGGCTGTGGAAAACCTTACTGGACTTTAGAGAGCTCTTTCCTGATCAGACAGGAAGCAAGACCTGTCGTGTCACAGAGTCTTCCTAAGATAGAGGCTTGGTTGAAGAAAAGCTAAACCTTCCTGATACCACATTTTCAGTAAACAGAAAAGTCATGCAGAGAAGAAATAGGCACGCTGACATCATTCAACCACCAGACACAGACATGAGTGAATTCTAATACAGGCTGAAGCAATGGTGTGAAGAACCAGAGGGAAACTCCTTGAAGTCCTTGGGAAGTAAATCCCAGGGCAGGCTGGACCTACCCTCATTCAGAGATGAAAAATGGATGCTTATATTAAAGAAGAAATGATACATAGTTAACAATTGTAGATGTAACTTTTAAGAGACATCTGTGTAGGTGTGAGGAAAAGGCAGAGCTTGGAAAACAGATGATAATTGAATGAAGGAGGTGAAGAGGCAGAAATTGTGATGAGGATAAGAGGAGAAAAATGGTCACAAAAACACTAAAGGAGATTTTTTTTTCCTGTGAAATGATAATGGTAAATTGCCATAGAATAAAACAACGCTAGCAGAGGGAAAATAGCTGCTCTTTGAGTGAGTTGGGGTTCTCCCCTGTGGAGGAGCCTTTCCAGAGGGGTAGATTCCTTACGGACAGAGATAGTTTAGGACCATGATTACCGTTTAGCTTGTGCTGGGAGGTGACGGCTCCTGCCAGTGTCTCAGCTTCACTGTGGAGCTGTCCCTTTGAATGAGGGTGATGGTGTGCTCCGCAGACACATGAACACCCCAGGGCTGGGGATGGGAGCTCACAGGCAGGGATGGGCAGGCAGGTGTGTGCAGGAGACCCCGGGCAGGATAAGCACCCCAGCCGAGAATGCGGAAACAGATCCACCACTCAAGAAACCTAAAGGGGAACAAACCCAAAATCTAACAAACAAATAGCATTCTGGACTTGTGAAACAATTTGTGATTAAATTATAAAAGACTAAAATAAAATAATGAAACAAAAGCAGGCAAAACTTCTGGAATGTCATTCTGCTTACAAAGCAGCAGGATGAAGTGATTATTTGTTGTGATTGCACCAAGGTATGAATCTCTTTTGTTAGACTAACTCATTATACTTAAACAAGAAGGAGATAAAGAAAATGCTTTGAAAGCACAGACAACACAAGAAAAAATAAGCAAGTGGCCATACTCCAAACTAAAAGTTCCTGTAAAGCAAAGCACAAAATCAACGAAATGCAACAAAATCAATGAACATTCAACCAAAGGATCAGGAAAATAGATCTGTATGTCTAATAATTACTTTATAATATGCAAAATAAAGAGCACGCATACAATTGTACAGAAAGAACAACAAAATTCAAATAACCCAATTAAATGATTTGAACTGACATTTGTCCGAAGAGGAGATCCAAATGAATAATAGGAATTTGTAAAGTTCTCAACATCACTAATCTTGGAGAACAAAAGCACAGTGAAGGGGCAGGGATTTAGCTCAGTGGTGCTGCTGCCTGCCTCACAAGTGCAAGATCCTGATACCAAGAAAACAGCACAATGCGGTATCACCTCACACCTGTTAGGAGAGCTGTTATTTAAAAATTTTGAATGCTAAGTTTTGGTGAGGATGTGACGCATATATTATTGGTGGTCATGCGATTTGGTAAACCTATTATGGGAAACATCATGGAGGTTCTTAAAAGGTGCCAGATGATCCAGCAATTTAGCTATTGGACACATAACAGAAAGGAATTAAAATCAGTGCCTTAAAGAGATTATCTTCATTATTCACAATAGCAAAAATGTAGGGACAATCTAAAAGCCTTTCAGCTGAGTATAAAGAAATTATATGCACACATACAAACACTCTAAAATTTTCTTTGGAAATGATCACAGTGGAATATTATTCAGGCTTAAAAAGGAGGAAGCTTTGCCAACATGGGTGGATCCAGAGGGAGGGCTGTGCTAACTGAAATAAGCCAGACACAGACAGGCATGTATATGACCTCATTTCTATGTGAAATTAAAGCTAGTCAGTCTCACAGGAGCAGAGAGTAGAATGGTGGTGGCCAGGGCTTGGAGGAGGGGGACAGGAGAAGTGATGGTGAAGGAGGACAGAATTGCAGTTTCATGCAACAAATAAGTTCTGCTCATCTACGTATTGTAGTCAATATACTGTAGCACATACTTATAACGAGCTGAGGGTAGATCTTACGTTAAGTGCTTTTACCAAAACTCACGCACATACAAATGCTGATGATGATGAAGGGGAGGAGGAGGAAGCAGGGAGGGTAAAACCAAGCTTTGGGAGGTGATGGGTGTGTGCATGTGGTCAGAAAGGTGGTGCAAGTCATATACTTATTCTATTTTTTAAAAAAATTTTTAAAAGGGGAAAGCCTTATTTATTTCACAGTTTGTAGAAGTTTTTTTTCCATAGTTGGTTGGCTCCAAGGCAGAGTGGCACATGGCAGAGGGGCGTCGCAGAGGAGAAACAGTTCATGGCATACAGGAGATAGCAAAAGCAACAAGGGAACTTAACAGGTTCCGCAGGGCAGGTAGCACTAACAACCTTAATACTAGTGCTCTTCAGTCTAGCAATGCACCACGACTCAATGTCAGAGTCTCACACTGGATCCAGCCACCTCTGAAAAAGCCTCCCTTATGACCACAGGAAGCATTGGGAGACATCTAAAGAGGAGCCGTAACATTCCACCCTGACCTCCCAAAGACTCATGCACATTCCTTTATGCAAAAGGCATTTAGTCCACCTCCAAGAGTTGCCAAATTCCTAACAACTTCAGCACTGCTGAAAAGTCCAAGTCCAAATTCTCCTCTGAGATTTAAGGCAAACTTAGCTGCAAGCCCATGCATAAATAAAAAGAAAGTTAAACACTTCCAACATTCAATGGCACGTGATAGACATTTCCATTCCAAAAGTTACAAACAGGGGCATACCAAGGAATGCGGTCAAAGGAAGTCCAAATCCATCCTGGCAAACATTAAATCCCTCAGTTCCACTCTCGGTATCCAGTTGCGAACCCCACAGGGCTTGGGTGGCTCCACCCCTATGGCCCTCCTGTTGGTTGTAGCTCACGTGACTTTCTCTCGGCTGGCTCTGCTCCCTCCTTGCAGTTTTCCTCAGATGATCCACATTCCTGGCTTCTCCAGCCCTCTCTGGTGCCCACTACATCTTTGGCTTCACACTCACAGCTTCACACAAGGCCCTCGCAGAGTCACCCTGCCTGGCCGCCCAGGCCTTCTTCAACTCAACGAGGTGTGTTATACTAACGGTGTACACCTTTAAAACAGGAAAATACTTTGGTTAAAAGGAAAGCTGCAGAAAATTGATTAACAAGTGATGATATCATTGCACAACGGAGAGTATGTGGTCATTTATATCGCAGTTTGGAAGATCGTGGTGTGCGTTAAGTCGAAAAGCAGACTGTTAAGCAACATGTCGTGAAAATTTCATCCCCCCCCCTGTTCACACCTACGCACCACTTACCTACTTTCTCTTTCTCTCTTTGGTCCTTTAGGAGGGAGAGCAGCATAATGAGAGAGTGGCTGCCTTGGAAATGTTTCTTCATCTCTCTTTGCTTCTCTTGCCTGACTTTCACGTGAAACCACTGCCAACGGCTATGTCACGTGGCTATTGAGATGTGTGAATACTTCAACCCATGTTAAACCTTTAGCAGAGTTCCTACATATAACGAATGCCTGTCAAATGTTAATGTCAATTTGCATTCTGTACAAGTATAGATGAAGTTGATAATATATCATTTTCTATTGGTACATGTTAGATATCATAATGATGCCATTCATCATAGGGAACTTGTACCTGTACGTGCTATATCTTAATTCTTCTCTTTTTCCCATTGCTTTCTTCTCCCTCCAACCCCTCTTCCACTGTTGTTTTTCTTTATTATTATTTTCAGGAAATAACCCAGCAGTATTAGAGGGTTGGCATAGTTAAACTTGCAACAGCTGGACTAGTGGGAGAAAATCTTGGAGAGATGGTTTATGCTTGTAAAGGGATTGTCATTGGTAGTACTTGAGAGCCCTAGCTAGACCTTGAGGCCATCTTTAGGCTTCCAATCTCACTGCCTGCACGCCTTAGTTCTCAGAGGGATGCAGGTATGCATGGGTGTGTCTGTGGATGACTGGCATGTAGGCCAGCAAACCGAAGCCGGAAGACCCACCCTAGATGTGGATGGCACCAACCAATGGGCTTGCAGCCTGGATGGAATAAGAAAGGTCTATGGGTATTTTTGAAGAGCCCCACCCTGCCTGGGCAGGTGCCATGCTTTGGACCTCAGTCTCCCGTTTTCTCAGCCTTCCAACATCGACCCACACCAGCAGCTCACCAGGGGGCTCCTGGGCCTTTGTGCTTGGGTGGCGCTGCATCCCCGGGCCCTCTTGTTCTGCAGTTTCCAGCTTCTTGGGCCAAGCAGCTGCTGGGTGCTGCAGATCTCCAGTGTGAAGACAGCTATGGGGGATTCCCTCCTCTCATCCTGTAAGCTGCCTACGAAACCCCCTTGCATAGTTACGCATACATTTTCTACCAATTCTGTTCCTATAAAGAACCCTCACAATACATTCCACCTACACTTGTTATTTCCTGCATTTAAAAATATTAGTCATATTAAAAAGAGTAACATCACACTCCAGTGGTTTTGACTATGTCTGCCTAGTGATTGATGAGTATCTCTTCATACATGTATTGGCCATTTGTATATCGTCTCCTGATAAGTTCCTTAAAATGTTTAAGGAAACAGTGAATGTAATGTGCTCAGCATAATCATTGGCATGCATTATTTAGCTATTGTTATTCTTGCTATTGCCATGATCTCAACAAGAAGCTATGTCCTTACTTTGTAATTTAAAGGAATCATCAAAACATTTTAAACAAGACAACACAGGTAATTTTGTATTTAAGACCTAATTCTGGACTTCCTGTGGTGAATGGATCACAGGGATGTAAAATTTGAAAATCATTTACAAGTCAATTTCCTTTGTACTTCTGCATGTGGGAAAATGAGGCTTAGCCCAACCTGATGCTATATTTTACTTTGTTCATTTCCCCCTACAACAGCTGTGCTCCAGCAAATAGTGGCACAGGGATTTCATGACAAAGAAGACATTTAAAAGGCAGTCAGATACATTGCACTATGTTGATGTGTTTTTACTCCAAGTTTTCTTTACTTTTCTAGGGAGGCCCCCTACCCCCGACTAAGGCAAACCATCAACATTATTTCAGGAAGTGAGGTAAACATTTTAATCTCTGTGGCCTGATCTTGATGTACAGCAGATGTATAAATCTCCCTTCTGCCGCAAAACAATCAATATCAAAGAAGAAAGGAAAAGCACTTAAGCCCAGCTTCCTGAGTGGATACTCCCAAGAAACGCAGGAATGATTTTTTTCCTTGGAAATATTATCTTGGGGATTTGAATCTTTTATATGGCAGTAACGTATGGTTCAGAAGAGATGAAAGACAGTGTCATCAGAAGGTCACTGCTGAGGTTGACAAAAATAAAAATACTTCCTTAGAAAACGTAAGTTAGTAGAAACATTGCTATTTGTGAAGTATCAAGACCAGCAGGTATAGGATGATTTCTATAATATAGAAGAGGTGGGTTTCCATGTGATACATTGCTTTGGTGCCTCACCTCCTCTTTCTCCGACACAAAGCATTAGCTGATACCTGAGATCTCATGAGAAGACATTTCATTCGTTCAGTCATCACAGAGCATTGAGTCATCATCTTTTTCTGTTATTATTCAGCCTCTGCCTTAATTGGCCTATCCTAATACTTCTCATTTTTAACATTTTTGTCTTTCCCTTTTGTGACTCCACACTTTTCTGAATTTTGTCTTACGTCTCTGAGTTCTTTTTCTAAACAGCCTTTGCAAGCCTCACTCTTTGGCTACCTCTTGGTTATTTCTGTTTCTCACGGCTACAACCTGGGCCTCTGGCTTCTCTTCTCACCCTTCCTGGGCTCCTCATACACTTTCCCAGAGCTTCCCCATTTGCTCTCTGCATCACCACCTTCAACCGTGGTTCTTTAATTGTTATCCTTTCTTTCAATTCCCCCTTGAGCTCTAGACTCAAGGATTACATAAATCTCTGCATGGATATTCTTCAGAAGTGCAAAATTCAGCATGTCCGAAATCAGAAACTTTTCTGAAGAAACTGATCCTACAGCTCCCTCAGTCCCCATGCTCCTCCCCTTGTTTTTTTTTTTGTCTGTAAACCCTTGACTCTTCTTGTCTGTCCACCTAGTTCATGAATTAGCAGACTTAGTTGTCTCCACATTCCAAGTTATTCTTTAACCATCTGCACCTTCTTCCACTTCTCCATCCCCGAGATCATTTCAACAGCACCTCACTTGGTCCCTGATTACAATCTTGCTTTCTAGATTTTTTTCTAAAATATATAACTAGTTCTATTATCACTACTTTCAGATTGAAAAAAATTTCCAAGCCGCAGCTATAGGTCACATAACAAAGTTGCTTTCAACAGTACACAGTGTATTTTGTAGTAGTTTCATAAGAGTATAATGGAACTGAAAAATTCCTATCATCTATGAATTTTGTAGCGATGCCAGCTTCACAGGGCAATGCATTACTCAGATGTTTGTGGCGATGTAAACAATCCTATTGCACTGGCAGCTGTACAAAAGTATAGCATATACATTTATGTCCAGTATAAAATACTTATAATGACAATAACTAGACATGCTACTAGTTTTGTGTATTATTGTTCCTTTTATTATTTTGTGTGTACTCCTACTTATTAAAATTATTTTACTGTAAAACACCATTCTCTGTCATGCTAGCAGCAGCTGCATGTGATTTACATTTACCATATTTCTGGGCTGCATCGAAAGACCCCATGGAATGGTTGACCTGCATGTACTGTTTAGATTTGGGCAGTGATAAATCATCTAACAACACATTTCTCAGAACTTGTCCAATCTTTGAGTAACACATGACTGCACTCTCAAGAAAAAGACCAAGCTCTTTCATGTGTCATATAATGACTTATTTCTTGCTATTACCTCTTGATCAACTCTGCTTTCAGTTTTATTAAACTAGTTTATTTCTTTGAGTTATCTGTAATCTATCTCCTAGTTTTCTCTTTGGATTCCTTTTCCTTTCCAAGTGTCTCATTCAATGGGCCAACTCTTCCTTAAGCTTTTGCTTTTAGCTCAGATATTACCATCTTCTGATTGCACCTTTTCAGACCACTGTGATGGCTTAGAGTTTCAGTATCCCACAGGACCGATGTGTTGAAGGGTTGCTCTCTAGCCAACATTGCTTCCGGCTAGAGTGGAACCTTTAGTGGGTGGGGCTTAGAGGTAGAAGTTAGGTCATTGGAGATATGCCCTTGAAGGGGGCATTGTGGCAGAGACCACCCTGACTGAGCTGTAAATTTATAAATTGCCTTTACATATTAAAAGTCCGAGTCTGCCTATTGGACCACAATGGCTTGCCTGAAGAGCCAGCAGGTGGTGTGTGGGAAGGGAACAACTCCCCATGCCACTGGTTACAGCAGAGGTCTCAATTGTCTACATTATGACATCTTGTATGGCAAGATAATAGTGCAGCTAAGGGCAGCATGACTCGTACAGAAAACTCCTATAAAGGCAAAAATTAATCCATGGGAAAAAACAAATTTCCCATTAATCTATGAGCTGTTCGTGCTAGAATGTTTCATTCCCTTGTTGCTAGGAACCTGCTTGGGTCAGTGCTCTCCACTTCACTGTTCCCTGCACTGCTCCTTACCCTTTCTAGATGCTGCATGTTCAATAAATAGTGACAAACTCCAGGAGACAGTGTCTCAGCCTGATAAGAGCTTTGACCATCCTGGGCCCTCCATTTATGCATTAAGACCTTGTCTTGACTTTTTTAGTCCCACTGCTGTACCCTTGGTCACGTGACTGGCAGTCTGATCAGCCTCCGATCCTATTGGTCTCTGTCTCTTTGTCTCTCTCCCTTCTCATTTGTCACCCAGAACTTCCAGCTATGATGTGCTGCCTTGCCACAGGCCCAAAAAGCAGTGGAGCAAAGTGACCATGGACTAAAAACCATAATCCCAGATAAATCTTTGCTTCTTATAGTTTTTTATCCCAGGCATTTCATCAGAGTGACAGAAAGCCAACTAATACACTGGGTTGTGGCTCTTATCTTGCACTCCCACAGAGCTCTCTACATCTTTCCTTTGAAGCACTTAGAACACCATGCTGTAATTGTTTATAGTTGTAAATTTCTTCCCAAAGTCACAAGCACCTTGAAGACAGACAATGTTATGACTATATCTGCACCATCTAGGCAGTTTCAGGTTATAGTAGATGTTCAAAGAACATGTCTGGAAGAATAAGAGAGAAGGATGAAAGAGTGAGTTTGTGACCTTAAAAGTTTACTTAGTCACCAGAAACTGAATTTTCAGAGGAGATGGCATAAAGTACATTCCTGTGTGCTTCCAACTGTGCTTAATTTCTTTCATGCTATGTTGAGCACAAAATTAAGTCCATTAATTCTATGAATAAAATTGTCTTAAAATATATGAATGGCTTTGTATCTATTTTGCAATCTACACATAACAAAGCTTGGTAAACTTCTAGCTAAAGCAATGTCAGGATTTCTGTCCCCTGATATTTTCACCTCAGTGTCCTCTGACCCAGAGGAGTCCTGAACTCTGCAGTTTCACAGCCACATAATCCGTATTCATTCCCCTTTCTATTGAGACTTTCTTCAATCCCTGTTGCTTTCATCTACCTCATGATTCTTCAGTCACAAGACTTTTACCCATGCCCTTTCCTTTGCTTGGAAAGCATTTCTTTCTAACTTTTTTTTTTTTAAGAGTAAGGAAAAATTTATTGAGGGAAAGAAAATGTATGTCTAAGAGAGAAAGAAGGGGGACCAGAAAGTGGGCTGCCCTCTCACTCTACTTCCAAGATGCTTTATACAGCAAAGCCTTGTGGGGAGGTGGGTACAAAGTGGAACTAAAGTATAAGATCCAGTGCAAATTACAAGGCGGGCATGAGGTGGGGCAAAACCGTGACCAACCAATAAGATGACAAGTACAGTCACCCAGGTAATGTTGATTAAGTGGGGGTCAAGTGGGGGAGCAAGTCATATAGCAAACATACAAGGATTTTCCGTAAGGGTGGGGCTCGGGTATATTTCCTGGAAAGGCTGGACTAAGACCTTGGCCCCCGACCCAGGTGATTGATATTTATTTAGAATATCATTCACTGCTCTTTATCCCCAGGGGAAGCACAAGGGTATAGTAGTTTCTTTCCTTTTACAATTCTGGTCACAGTGAATGTGTCTTGATTGTCCTCCATGTTGGCTCCTTGCTGTGTTGGCTCCTTCAGGGTGGCTCTGTCTAACTGTTTACAAGATATCTAATTAACTTGCCTATCTGCAATATTCCTACCTGTGAAGAAGCACCCCTAACTCCTGTGAGGCGACAAAGGATGAAGACGGCTCTGGCTTCTTCCAGCTGAAGAGGGTTGTAGTTGTGATCAGCAGTTAGAGTTACTCTACAGAGGGTCTATCTAAAGGCCTTCGATAGGCGCCTGGCATTGTCATCTTGGTAGCTGCATAGCTTTTAAGTCTGGAGGAGAGAAAGCCAAAGAAACAGTTAAGAATGCATGGGTCAGATTACAAGGTCAGCAGGATTGCTATGAATGGAGCCAACAAAGAGGGTAAGGTCCAGGGACCTCAGAATCCAACGTAGAAGTCATATAGGTTACAGTATGATCTGTTTAAAAGGTCAGTCTGGTGGATCCCAGTAAAAGAAGTCTAGCACATGTCATTGGTTCCATTTGTAGGACCACTTGGATTTTGGCAGGCTCTAGGCAAGAATAAATAGCACTTTTAAGAAATTAGAGTGTGCGTAATCTAAGCATGAGCACACTAGAATGAAAGGGCAGGTTGGGGAGAAAGTCACACTTAGAAATTGAAATAGTGAAAGAATCTGCTGCACTTAGATTCTTTCATTGATAGAGGTTATCTATAAGTCTCATACTTTGTCACAACTATCTCTAGTTTTACCTGTAAGATAAGGGACAATTTGAAGAACAAATTCCACTAAGAAATATAAAACTCTAGCTGCACTCATAGATTTTACCATAGTTGTTTTTTCTAATGATCCATAACCATGGTCAGCAACTGGTAGAGCTGGAAACTGCCAGAAGGGGTCAGTGACTGGAGCCCATTTTTATGTCTAGCTTTATTACTATGGCATTATTTTATACCTCTTTGGTTGTTCTTTTCTGCTGGGTGTTTAAGACCAAGTTAAAGTGAGATCTGTGTCAATCAACATGAACCTCTTGTTATCTATCAAGGTCAGTGAAGTCTCTTCATGTATTATTTTGGAACCATGCACAGAGCCTCTCAGCTCCTCTGTCAGTGTCAGCCGTCAGGATGGGTCACAGCCTTGCTTGACCATGTTGCTTTCAGCGAAATTGTGGAGACTTTTCCCTCTTTGTGGCCCTCCTTTGGCACACAGTATATTTACCCTCTGGTGCCCAGCAATCTCCCTGCTCGGGAGGGTGAGTGACTTACCAAAGATGTAGGATCCTGGAGGAAAGATTCCTCTGTGTCCTGGATCTTATAGACCTTGAGGGGCCAGAGGCAAAATATTGGCTGTCCTCCTAGCCCAGTTACCTTTCTAGTTTTGTTCTCTAAACTTTAGTTGTTGAACACCCAGAAGACAAGATCAGTGACATTAGTAGCTTAACTTATAGTTTTGTCTGGACATTAAGCACTTTGAAGTATAAAGCACAATTAGATGGGCTGTTATTTCTTATCAAATATAGTTGTTTTAGTAGTTGAATCCTTGTAGAATGTTAACAGAAAACAGTTACATATTATACAGAAACTTAAGATCAAGAGCCACACATAGTATTTTAGCATAACAATCATGATAACATATTTTTTGTATCATTTACATGTTCATCTTAGTATGAAATATCTTTCAGTCAAACACCTCCATCTGGTCACAATACATTACATGATATAAAGAAAACTCTTATTATCTTTTAGTAGGATGCCATCTAAGGAGAACATATATTGAATGATAAATGTACCTTAGGAGTTCATAATGTCCAACCTCTACTTTTAGTGTGTGAAATTGTTTTGACTTTTTGGCTACTGAGTATTCCTAAGTGTGGTAACACATGTAACATACATCATATAAGTTTTTAAGAAAACTACTACTTGCCTGGTTATCTCATGCTGGCTGAACATGTATCTCTTACCACAAGTACCTGGAGTGCAAGAGAAAGACAGATACTTGAGTCAAAAAGATCATTACCATAGACAATATCCTAGAAGACTTGTACACCTAGAAGGCATGAATGTGTACACTGTGAAATAACAATGAGTAGCAGTTACATGAAACCCTTTGGCCTTTAATTTTGTCTTGCACCAAGAGCAGTTTAAATAAAACCTTATTGTTTTCCCATAGAAAACTTAGCTGTTTGACCATGGCCAGTGTTTATATATCACAATAATATGTTTAGCAATGATTTTTCTTTTTTTCTCATTGAGTTTATTGGTGGGTTTTAGTTATACAGTACAGTTACATTCATCATTGGGATCTTGTACCTTTACATAACAGGTCTTGGTTCTCATTTTTCCCTGTATCTCTGCTATCCCTTCAGCAATGTATTTTCCACAAGGCTAAGGAAATTATTGGGGTCTCCTTTGTGAACAAAGGCTGGAATAATTTTTTCCAGGCAGCTTCTCCTCTTTTTTTTTTTTTTTAAGCAGGGAGATCCTGTCCAGTAGTTTTCTTAAGCCCAAGAGTCTTTATTTAATTATCTTAACAAATTTTTAGATGATTTATGAGAGCCAGATCATAGTAATTAACACATTTTGATCCCTGCAGAGTTCCTGAGATATTATATATAAATAATATGTACTGTATTTGTAAAACCATTTGGTATTATTTAGATGATCTGGAAATCTGGGGGAAGAATGTCTTTAGTGACATTTATCTATAAGCCAACCTGAGTTACAGGCAAACTTATCTTTAAAAATCCAAAATGCCCAAAGAAAAAATGTAAACAAATCAACTGTATGTGTTGTAACAAATTGGACAGACACACAGACATGCACAAGCACACTCACACACATAAGACAACATTTTATAAACCAGAGTGCGCTCAGATATATTTGGCCAAGTTGAATTATAGTAACTTTTATAATTTTTAGGTTTATAATTATGAAAGACTAGTCAGAACTTTGTAGATCAATTAACAGAGATCTGTTGTAATAAGAATCAAAAGGAATAAAAATCTCTATTTCTGTGAAATAAAAAACAGTTTTAAGATGGGTGCTAAGCTGACAGTTTACCTGACTAGAGTACCCAACTACACAGGTTTTGAGAGTTTTGGGATTAAGCCTACACCAGTTTTCTTTGTGGCCCAGAGATAAGTGAAGATCAGCATTACTATGGAGAGGTTCCAGGAAAGGGAAACTCACCATTCTGGAAGCTTTGTCTTGAAAGCCAGCAGCCACTGAGAAGGTAAGTGCCTAAAACTAAATACTGTTGAGAGCTGTGTTATTTTTCGGGGCAGGGCAGTGGAGAAGGGACAAGAAGAGTGCCTTTAAGTACGGCACAAGAACTACATCTTAACCATCTCAGGTGTAGAAAGGCATTTAAAATCAAGAGCTTTTTTATGGTGGATCTGAAATCCTTATCAAAACACATCTCTAGAGACAAAAGCTATGATTGACTCCAATTGCATTGCCGAGCAGAAAATTAAACCAATAATCTAAAAAACCTGAATGGCTGCTTTTTCTTCTTGAAAGGAATGGAACTGCTATAATTATATAGTTTAGGGCTTTTCTTTTTAAATAAATTACTTTAAATCTATAATATCTTATTTATGACCTAAACATCTTACAGGCTGTTGAGCAGCTCTCTGATCTTGTAGAAACACTCCCAAAGCCATATCTTACCTTTTAACATACAAACTGAAAAGGTGTCCTATAAGGCACCTAAAAAGTACTTATTTGACCTTCTGGAATGTGGTCTGGGCACTAGGTTTCCAGGTTAAAATATGACTGTCTTTTGGGTTTTTCTATAGGCTTATGGATAGGTCACACAATCTCACTATATCCTGCTATCTAAAGGTGACAAATGCTTGTAATTTCTAGAAATCTCCTTAGTGGTTTCAGGGACTTGGGCTATGGAGAGGAAAGAATTGGTTTAATTCTTTCTTCCCCCAGTCTTTGGGCTCCCTTAGATGTAATAAGGCCTAAGTATTTTACCTCAAGGCTGCAAAGTTGTGCCATAGACCTAGAAACATTATAACCTCTGTCTGTCAGAAAATTTAGCAGAATAGTGTTGTCTTGGCTAGAAAGCTCCCTCTCTCTCTCTCTCTCTTTTTTTTTTTTTTTTTTTTTTTTTTTTTTTTTTTTTTTTTTTTTTTCTCGTTCCCCCCGCGTCTTGTTTTTGGGGG
>NW_022900930.1:44999299-45022591 GCF_012274545.1 Fukomys damarensis | reverse complement strand
TTTTTTTTTTTTTTTTTGCACCAGGGATCAACCTCGGGTCCTTGTGCGTGCGAGGCAGGCATCTGAACCACTGACCTAAATCCCCAGCCCTAGAAAGCCTTTCTGAGGGGGCATATAACAGGTCTTGGCTCAGTGTTTATGCTACAAACTGGAAGTATCCCCATCCCTGCTAGGTGTTGTTTCTGAACAGACATGTTAGCTGAGCATGTAATAATAGGTTATTTGACTATTCTATGGGGCTATTGCTTTGCGAGGCAGGCATCTGAACCACTGACCTAAATCCCCAGCCCTAGAAAGCCTTTCTGAGGGGGCATATAACAGGTCTTGGCTCAGTGTTTATGCTACAAACTGGAAGTATCCCCATCCCTGCTAGGTGTTGTTTCTGAACAGACATGTTAGCTGAGCATGTAATAATAGGTTATTTGACTATTCTATGGGGCTATTGCTTCTACGAGATAGATACATAGTGAGACTAGTGAAATGCCTACCACGTACATTGATTACAAGTCTGGCCAGTGGCATGATGCCCCTTCACCTGCTGCACCAACACCTTTCAAGAAATATCTGTGCCCAAGTTCTTTTCTCTACCATCACTTGATCATGGGAAAATCTGAGAAGGTCAAGATAGAGTTGAGGGGTAGTTATTATTGAAACATTTGTACATGACTTAGAATTTGGCAGTTGATCTCATAATTGTTTTGGTTTTCTGGATCTGCTCAGACCCAACTCAGAAATATGACTTTAGGCAACACATCGCAGTGATACAGGCATACTCATGTTTATAGTGGCATAATTCATAGTAGCTAACTCTTGAAACCTATCTGTTTGTCAACAGATGAATGGATAAAGAAAACACAGTGTTTACACATCATGAACTACTTCTCTGTCATAAAGAAAGATAAACTGGAGCCATTTATAGGAAAATGGATGCACCTTGAAATCGTAACGTAAAGTGAAATAAGTCAGACACATAAGCTCGAGTATCACATAGTTTCTCTTATATAAGAAACCCAAATTATACCTAAAGAGAAAAATAAAAGGTAGGTAATAGGAAGTAGGGCAATAGATCTCCCTAAAATGCAAAGGGGTTCAAGAGATGGAAGAGAGGAGGGAAGGGAAAGTAGTATGAAAAAAATTAAGATGTGTTATGCACATGTACCAAATTTACACAAGTAATGCAAACACTGCACACTGGAGATATGTGCTCATAAAAAATAACCTAAAAAAAGAAATATGACTTTATCCTATAGTGTGTTACTGCTATCTGTCTCTTAGGTTATGATTTGATAGACAAACGTCCATAATGGACAGCTACAGTAGCTTATTTTGTATCTCATGCGCAGAAGCACAGACTATTAGGGCCCAAAAGCTTGCAATGAGCCACTTTTGAGGTGCAGAGTGGTCTCTCCTGCAGATGGCATGGTTTTGCTTCAGAACACTAGGGTAGGCTTTTGTGCTGTGCATCCCCAACTGCTAGATAGGCTATAGATGATTCTTATGCAGCAAGAATTCTAAAACCATTGGATCTGATCATATTGTGTGATATGAGAAACAAGTTGTTAGGTTTCACCCAGAACCTTAAAAATTTCATGCCACACATGAAAAATACTAATATGGTGCTATGCGGTTGATTAGTTAGGGCTCTCTAGTGAAACAGAGTCAAGAGTAAATATATGCATAACCACGCAAGGGGATGACTAGGTAGGCTCTCACAGTCAAAGATGAGAGACTCCACAGTTTCTGTCTGTGGATCAGGAGTGGAAGAATCTGTAAGGCCCTCTGCGTGCTGGAGAGTTAGAGAATCCAGTAGCTGCTCAGACTGAGGAGATAGGAGCCATAGAGCAAGAGGAATCAGGGATGCAGCACCAGTTCATAATGGAAGGCCTGGAAGCTCGCTATAGATTCACCATCTCAGTCTCTGTTGGAAGGTGAAAGAAACTGAAGATCAATGTCCAAAGGCTACAGGGAAGACAGCTCTTCTAAAGTGGGGACAAAACTACACACATCCACCTCATGTCCCCAGTGACCCGCCTCTTCTGACTGAGCCCCACCTCTGAGGGCAAGGCTTTTGGGGACATCTTAGACCTAAGCATAGCAATAGTGCTTCCAAAATTCAAGGAGTGTCATCAGTGTGGTGCCTCGGAATATTCATAGTTTTTCCAAATGCTGGATCTCTCACAGCTGGAGTGTGGAGTTCTTCCAAGAGTCCATAGAAATCATTTTGTAACACCAGAGATTAAGCTCTGCTTCTCCCTCCACTGTAATCAAAAGAGGTGCTTGGAAGAGGAGTCTGCACCCTTACTCTGGGAAAATCCTCTGGGAAAATGCCAAACCTGCTTACAGCAACATGTTAACCCAGTTTAAAACCACCATATTCATGTGCCCAAGAAGAATCCACTTCAAAGATCCACTGCTCTTTGAACAAAGATGACATTTTCCCCAAGGCACAAGCGATGCCTAGAATTATCATACCTTTATCTGATGTGGTTTCACTGACAACTTTCTGCTCAAAGGAAATAACAGAGAAATTCTGATTCTCTTGCCGTGGCTCTCAGGGTCTCTTTCTTGTATCTCAGGCATCTGTGGGCATAAAGAGCTTTCATCCATAGTCTGAAAAAGTAAAGTAATTATGATGTAATTATTTGATTTCTTCTTATCCATGAGGTCACGCAAAAAGGGAAGGGAAGGTTTCAAGTGAAGAATGCAAGTCTTGAAGAATACATTGGGTCAATTTCAAGGGACCTTTCAACTTGAGTCTGGGCTTGGAGAACGGCTCTTTGTTTTTGCAGTCTCCACTGTGTCCTAAGGGATGTAATTTATTCTATGAATCTTGGTGCTGTTAGTTGTCATAATTTCTAATTGCTGCTGGTTGCTCGGCTGGTTCCAGCAGCAGCTGATAGTTATTACATCTTCTGGGCTGAATGTCAATATAATCAGGTTAAACCCTTTAAATTACACTGGATTCTTGACCTAATGTTGCAAAGAGATGGGGCATTCCTCAGGCCTAAAGAGAAAACTTCAAAATCCAACAATAGCAAGTATTTATTGATTTTGTACTAAATGCCAGGAACTAAACATTTTACATGCATTACATTGATTAGTCCTCAGAGTCATTGCTATGAGCTGCAGTCTATTATTACTGCCATTTTATAGATGAGAAAATTGAGATCAAGAGATACTGTTACACAAAGTCAGTCAAAGTCACATACTCAGTAGATATCAGAGCTAGGCTGAGGCTGGGGTTTATGCTTCTAATTGTGAATGTAGGATGAAGAGATGGAGTGCTATGGTTTAGATATAAATGTTTCCCCAAATGTGTGTGGAAGGTGACTAGATCATGGGTCGCCATAGTTGATCCAGTGTCAGGAGGTGGGTCACTGGAGGAGTAACACAAGAAGGTGCATCTCTCTCTCAGGCTCCTCCTTTTAATTCTCTGCCTTCTGGCTGCCATGATGTCAACAGCTTTCCTCTGTCTGACCTTCTACCGTGCCCTTTCTGCCTTGGAGCCATCCAACTCTGGAACCAAAATAAGCCTCTTGTCCTTTACCTTGTTGGTGTCTGGTAGCGCGTCTCAGAGATGGGAAAGTGACTAAGATAGGACGGTTCATAGTGGGAAAGATTTCCTTCTGTCAGTACTGTGGTCAATAGTCTAATTTTATCTCGATTCTCAAGGGAATTCAATCTTGGACGTTATAAACATCTAGAACTTCTGTGATCATGCTGGACCAGAAAAGAACTTCACTCTCTGCGGAGTCAGAATTTCTCCTTCCTTGTCTATGCACTTGCTTCAGAGCTCACTGCGATTAGCAAGGTGACCTCTTTCTTCCTGTCGTACAGCAGGAGGACGTCTGTATTTTCACAGGGCCTTTGTGGGCCTGATTACTCTGAGTCACTTCACTTTATTTCATGTGTTAATTTATTTTATATCTTTAGTGTCAATTGGATGGTCACAAATCAAACTTGTAAAGATTGTAACTATTTTCCTTTAATTTTAATTTCCTTTATGAGTCCGCATTCCAACTCAAAAGAAGGATATTTTACCTTGCATTACTGACTTTTAATTTTAAAAGTCCTTTGAATCATATTCATATTGAAGCACTATCATCTCAGGGCCAATCCAAACTCATTTTATGTGTGTTCTTTTTCTTATGCATCTTTCTTATCCCACATTTAATGAATGGCAGCATAAAGGACATCTTCCTTTGATACTTTGTATTATGTTGTTATGCTCTTTAATTGAATGTCACAAAAATGCTTATATTTTTTTTCTGCCTCAGAGAAGCAAATATGACATAACTGGACTGCTCTGTCATACACATTTCATACTAGGTCTTCTGAGTTATGAATCCACTACATCAGCATGACTTTGCCTCATACTCAGTGTCTAATACAAAAGCTGTGGGAAATTATTTCTTCCAAAGCTCCTTTAATTGCATTTCCCTTGGTCTGCCTTCTGTTTTTCTTTCCTCCTGCCTGTTCTACATGTATTAGCTCAGAAACAAAAATCTGGGGGTGTTTTTCCATAGGTAATCTATAGATGGGATAAATGTTTCATTGTGATCCTTTGGGATATTGCGTCTATTAGCCTGCATTGCTCAACAGAATATCCAACAGCCCATTTTTCAGGGGGTGGAAGCCTACAGTGTTCCTAATTTCATGCTGGAAATTGAAGCCCTGAATCCCAGTTCTTCAGAGGACTCTGCTACTGTCTGCACAGACTGAGAGGCCCTGTGTGGTGGGTCTGCGACTATTCTAGCAAACGAGGTTGTTTTGTGAGAAGCAAAAGCAAAGAAGCAAAAGGGAAGTGCAGAGACTCAGAAGAACACAAGCTTACTTCTCCTTCATGGGCCTTGTCCACGGCAGAGCTGCAGGACTCTGTTCCTTACGGTCTCTCAGGGGTCCAGCATGACAGAGCAGCCATGGTCTTGAGTAATGCTAGTGCACACACCCCAGACAAAATAGAGGCTTCAGGCATGGGCTCCCAAGGCTGCTAATAGAAGTGACCCTCGCAGATTTGGTCACATGATCTCTCCCAAAAGGCACAGGGGAAACTATTGCTGTTCTAATTCTGTTGTTCATTTGCGGCAGATAGAAGGATGCTTAAGAAACAGCTCCATTGTATTCAGGGTAAGAGGCGACATTCTGTCCCAAGATTGTTGATTCAGCTTCTATTATACCAGTTGCACAAGGAGGACAGCCAGCCAGGAGGAAAATGCTCCCTACTCAATCTTGGATGCAGATTCCTTTATGGCTGATTTGTTGGATAGAATCATTCATGAGCAGTGAAAACTTATTCTGAGTTTCTGGCCTAAGACTTTTCCCATAGAGGAGGCTGGGGAGATTCCTTGGCCATTTCCTCTAGATCCACAGCCTATTTTGTCTCAGGGTATGGGGAGCTCAGGAAAGGTAATCCAAGCCCGAGTAGAATGGTGCCCAAACACTTTCCCTGACAAACTGGGTTACAGTTATTAGAAGGACCCTGCTGTAGTAGGAGAGCTCACCCAATCAGGGGCAGCCCCTGGTTCATCTGAACAGTCCAGCAAGGTAGGGGACTGAGAGAAGACAACCCAAAGAGTCGAGTGGCCAAAGGGATTAATGCATAAATCATGATTTTAAACCTCTGTTATAACTGCAGGAATGTCACAGTATGACCTGAAGAAAAAGGAGTGAAAGGTGAGTAGGACATTTGGTTTCTCTCGAGGAATGGCAGTAGCCTTAGATAGGAATGAGTGTTGCTCATTTCCTACTTGCGGAGTGGCTCTCCGATAAGGGGCCAGGTGACACTGGCCTTTCCCATAATAACTGATTTTCAAAGACAAGAGTTGCTCCATTTTGTCTGGGCTCTGTTGAACTCTCTCCTCGCTAATGCTGTTTTGTGTAGCGTGACTTTCGTATGAGTCTGTTTCCCCTCCTCCCCCCAACAAGTAATGCTGCAGTAGAGACACAAATCTACTCCTGATGCCCTCATTCATCTTCAAGAGGTCATGTCTGTTAAAACTTGGTGTCTCAGAAAAATTTTTGTCCATCAGGTGAGACCTGATAAGCTTAACAACCTGATAAATTACTGATTACCATTTCACTACCGATTCTCATATCCCTTAAGAAAAGAGCACAACCTTCCTCTGCTATTTGCAGCAGACACTAGGCCCTGGAAGGTCCCCCAGACCTCAAGCCTGGACCCCCATGCCCATGCTTTTTCCTCCTATTTAGTTATTTATTAGCAAGCTTGCTCACCTGATGTCAAAAGGTGCCCCTCCCCAATACTTGGCTCGGGCCCATTTTTGAAAACTGTTAAAACTTCATTCTGATTTATTGGACTCCGGTTCATTTTTTGCTTCTGATTCTGCTCAGTCTCTTGATTTTGACATTTCCTGGCAGCTCCTGTACCCAACTGCCAGAGCTAATGAAAAATGGGGCTGGAGAAAGGCACTGGAACAATCGATGTCTTATGGGAAGGTGAAAACAAGTATTTTAATTCACCAAGGTTAGCAGGGTGGGGGTCACTGAGTTAGATAAATGCTACACATATTTCCATAGTCTCTATCAC
This sequence comes from Fukomys damarensis, assembly GCF_012274545.1. Lineage (NCBI taxonomy): Eukaryota > Metazoa > Chordata > Mammalia > Rodentia > Bathyergidae > Fukomys > Fukomys damarensis. Next base: position 45,016,044 of record NW_022900930.1, on the reverse strand, counting down.
CTGGTGTCCCTGCCTATGTGTTGCCCCTCTTTCTGTGTGTGTGGGGGACCTGCGACTTGCTGCTATGTAACAGAATATGATGGTTATGGTACTGGCTGTTAGCAGACCTGAGTTGGTCTCTTTCTACCCAGGGCAGCTCTGAAGAATAAGATGGCATGGATTCTGCAGTTGCAAGAGAATAAATGCTGCAGATAACCCTGTGAACAGGGAGGCAGGGGTCCCTAATCAAACCTTTGGAGGAGAATTCTCCAGGCTGTGCACTGCTCAGCTCTGCCAAAGCCTGAGCACAGGACCCAGCCCAGCCAGATCCAGTCTCTTGACCCACAGAAACTGTGAGATAAGAAGTGTGTGTTATGTGATGCTGCTGAAATGGTGGCAGTTTGTTCTGTAGCAATCGGGAAGTGATGCACTGCCTTAACATTCATGAAAACTTCCGAGGGCCACGGATAAATTTGTTTTGGAGCATTCATTCTCAGCAGGGTGGCAGAGACTGAAGGATAATCTTGTAGGGTCACTCTGAGTCCTGAGATCTAGGTGGTTCCCAACCCACATCGACTTTATTTCAGTCCAAGTGAGGGATATAAAAATCAGAGTGAAATACTGTGCAGCTCCTAGCTGCTCTTTAAGCTTGAATTCAGAGAAAGGAAAGTCAGCCCTTGGCATTGATTGTGGTCAGTAACATACCTTGGGAGTAGGACACAAATAGCCTGGCCATTCTGGCCACTGCATCATCCTCCTTACACCCTATGCTGATGCTGGTGGGTCCTCACGGTCCTTGAAAAGCCCTCTTCCCGAGACCTTGCTGGACCTATAGGTCCCCTGTATGCAATAATGTGCTCTGCTGTAGTTATTCTAAGTGGCACTTTTGCTTCCTTTCAATAAAGTCTTTGATTTATCTCAACTTTTTTTATTCACGCACAATACCACCATATATTTGATCTTCCTAATGCTCCAATGGCTTTTTTGGACATTATATGGCTTCTCCTCATGCCTCTTTCAAAAGTCTCTGTTTTACCCCTGATGATGACTCAGCCCAGGATGACAACACAGAAGCCACCTTGGTGATGGACAGATTCCTCTTCCCCTTACTCCACAGCTGTTCCCCCACACGGGTTCAGGCAGGAGAGGGTAAGACAGGGGTGTGGAGGAGACAGGAGGGAAATAAGCTGCTTCTCTGCAGAGACGAGCCAGAGGCTGGGATGCACAAGTCCCCATCTTTGTCCCTTGGGAGAAAAACGTTTTCAAAGTGCTCCTGCAGTCTTTGATCTCGTTTGCCAGATTACTTAACAAATTCGTGCTTATGCTAATCACGCGAGGGGAATAGAGGCGCCATAATTGATTCTCATCCCTGGATCCGGGAAGTATTCATCTTCCGTGAGCCCCGAGGAGCTGACTAGCTAAATAAAATTGGGGTTCTGCCAGCAAGAAGTGCGTGGGGGGTCAGTTCTGGATCCCTCTCAGCACCCAGTCATGCAGGCCTCCGTCTGAAGTGTAGAGAGGTGCTCTGGTCTTTCAGATTATGTGGGAAGATCGTGGCAGCCTGGGTCTAGAAGGCCGGTCTCCTGCTCCCTTGGCACTGTGATGGTCTCCTGCGTCTTTGTCGTTTCTATAAATGGATGAAGCTAGTGCTGGCGTGGGTTCTGTGGCAGTAAGCATTACACTGATAAATGAAAGGAAAAGCCTGCAATGGGATTACTTCCACGTGGGAAAATGAAGCAGTCACCTAAATAGCCCCAGCTCAGCTCCACAGATGCTGCTTCCTGGACGCAGGAGGCTGCTGGCTCATGACCCGCTCTGCTGGGCTGGCTCCTCGCCCCCACTCTGACCAGCTGGAACGCCATGGCTCATTCCTTTGTCTGTGTTTGCTGCGTCTGATGCTTGTCCCCTGCAGGAAGGTGGAAGGTGGAAAAAGCCCTCCCTCCTGCTGGTCTGTACAGCAGGCAGCCTGCAGCCTTTGGTCCCAGCATTTCTACAGAGCAGACCACTGCCGTTCTTTCCTTTCCTGGAGCTCTGAAACTGTGCTCCTGCTCATGCACTTGACTCACGCAAAACACGGGGCCTGCTCTGGGCTCAAGCATCACCCATTGGAGCAGCCTGATAGCTTCCTTCTGTCATTTGCCTTCTAGGAGCTTGTGTGCAGAGTTGAGCTGCTTTGCAATCGCTGAAGTAGGAAGGTGGTGAGGAACCTACCGTTGGGTGGGCACTGGGCAAACTGTCACTGTCTGACTCAGCAGACGGGCTGTGAGGGATTCGCAGGAAGCGAGCCTGCAGGTCGGGCCCCCACTGCAGGGTTCTGAGTCAGCACCGCCTCTTCCTGTCACTTCTCAGGTGATCTTCTGGCCAAGGACACTGCAGGAAGGGCAGCGGCATGTGGTTGGGAACAGAGAGTGGATGCTTTGGAAAGGAACTGACATTTGCTTGCATTTTAATTATCTCCTCTTGGCTTCTGAAGGCGAAAAATTTTTTTTTATAGCCAGGAGTCAGGAAAAAAAGACAATGTCTGCAGAGCTAACTATGTCTGTCCATTAACCTTTAGCACTGATTAAGACAAATGGCTTCTCTAGCCCTGAAGCTTTTAGATGGGATTTGAATTCAGCAGCCCTTCTCCTAACATGCATTCAGTTTCTCTGAGTTACACGCAGTCCCCTCAGACAGGGAGAGGGAGGTGCAGATCTAGGCTTCCATCACAGCTCTGACCAAGACAGAGGGGGACTCTGAGCTCTGGTTCTTATACCTGATTCCTGGGCAGCTACTCAGGCTCACTAGAGAGGTCTTTGTGCTCCTAAGCAGCTGTAAGGGCTGCAACACAGCACATCACGAAGTGGACTCCTCCTTAATGCTGTAGGAGTTCAGACAGGGGATTTGTTCTGCTGAGCTTGTCATGAAGAGTTTTGTGGAGGAAATTGATTATTCGATGGAGGAAGTAATACTGTTTAAAATATAGTCACATCCATACACTTTGGAGGGAAGGAAAAATGAATAATTCATGCAGCTAATTTAATTTTTAGAAATATATAGAAAGTCCATCTTTGGTGCATTAAAACAGAAGCACTGTCCAAGTCTCCCAACTGACTAATGGGGGTCTTTGCTCCCCATTTCATGTGTAGAGGCAAGGTGAGGTGTTCAGCAGTATTTGTTTTCATGAAAGGAATCATGTGCTCCTCAAGAAATTTTACATCTAAAATTTCAAAGGGTGGTGCTGTTGGGAAACCAGGGGCTAAGTTGCATGTTTTCCTAAATATCCAGGCCTCTGTCCCCAGCTAACCTAGGAGAAACTTCTGAAGGGTCTGTTGGACAAAAATCCTAAAATGAGTTTTTAAAAACTGTTAGATTTATAGGAGTAAGATCTCCTCTACTTTTCCTTTATTTCCCAAAAGCAGAGACACTGTAAACAGCAGAGCGGCTTTTAACTGGACAGCTTGGTGGCAGAGACAGTGGGTTTGAAAAACCACCTTGCAGTCCCCTCAAGGATTCTCTATTCTGAGAGCACCTGCTGCCCCTACAAAGGTGGTTCAAGCAAACTGTCCTGCATAGACACAGGTGGACAGACGCCCATGGAAAGGGTGCAGTCAGGTGGGCTCTGAGCTCATTTGCAATTCACGGAGGGAACTCTCTGCAGCTGTTAGCAACTTGATTTTTTTTTTTCATAAAGGAAAAAGGAAGGTGAATGAAGACCAGCTTGCTCCTGCCTCTTCTTCATTTAAAGAATTCCAATGGGTCTGGGGGTACATAATGGATCTGTTATCGACGGTTTAGCCCACACTATGCACAAGGTACACTCCTGCATAAAAGGAACAAGGTTAAGGAACAGCAGAGGACAGAGGAGGCAGAGATCCACAGAGAAGCCATTCCGGAGCTGCAACGCTGGACTGGGGCCCTCCCCTGCAGGTCTCTGGCTGCCATCTGTCCTCAGCATCCTTTGTTTCCCAGCTTCCTGCTTCTCTGCTCCCTCCCACGGGAAGTTTGCAGTTGCAGATGGTTTCCTTAAAAGGAAGCAGACTGTAGCTATTTGCTCAAGAGGAGGAAGTGAGAACCCCATGTCCTAGAAGCCTGGTGACAGAAGGGACCTATGGGGTAGCTCTCCAGTGATCCGGGGGGTGGCTGATCTCCCTTGGGCCTTTAGAGAATTTTTTTTCTACGGATCAACAGCCTCTTTGGTGATGCTTGAAGAGAGAATATTTCACTTTCTGTGTGGGGATGTGTGACAGACGATGGGGTTGTTCACTTGCATTCTCACCGCCATGTCCACAGACTGTGGCACGGCCGGACTGGCCTTCCCTTCTCCAGGAGTTGCAAGGTCATTACAGAAGTAATGGGAGACAATCTTTAAACAGAAAGCTTAGATAAGAGCTAAGACTCCTCCTGATTATGTGGGAAAAAAGAAGGAACTCTCTCTCCCTCTCTCTCTCTCTCTCTCTCTCTCCCTCTCTCTCTCCCTTCTTCATTGTTATCTTCTCCTCTTAGCCATCTCTCCCTCTTCCCTTCTTCCTGGTAGCCAGAGATTCCTGTCAAACCCTGTGTGAGCCAAGGTTACTCCCCTTTCTGGGCAAAGCCTCTGATTTTTCAATGGAAGTATAATATTCCTTCTAAATGATTCTGATTCACAGAGAGCCTTTTTCAGCTCTCAAGAAAATTCTTTTCTTTAAACTAAACCTCAAAGAGTTCTATTTAAGAAAAAAACCTCAGGGATACTACATCACAACATTTGCCAGTTAACACAGCAATGCCTCAAATACCATCCAAGGTGCCTTCAGAGGAAAATCCATCTGTACATCAAAGATAATATGCTTTGAATTATTTATACCAATTCAGTTGTGTAAACATTTACAAATATATTGGTGACAATGGATTAATATGCTTAATGAAAAAAGAATCATCACAGATTGGAAATTTCTTCATTGTCAGCCTTTCTTGTACATGGGCATTAATCTTCCTCTGATGTTTGTCTCTCTGCCACTCTTGCATCTTGTATCTATCCTGTTTTCATAGTCACAGCAAGATCCCCTAAATGTGCTAAAAAAGCATTGCCTGTCATGTTTTATTAGTGACATTGCATATTATTTAATATTGAATGTCACATCAGGTCCTAAATTTGAGGGTGTGTTTCCAAGGTGTAATTTTATAAAGATCCTGTTGTTATACAAGACTATTTTTAGAAGAGTAAATTTCAGAGAGCTTGGCCTTTTAGATGTTGCTGTGCATTTATGTTAGCAAAACTAGCACAAGGACAAGAACATTCTCAAGTGGGAGCGTGGAGCCAGTGGAAGGCCAAGCAACTTCTGCACTTGGCTTCCTCCAGCTGCCCTGTGGTCCCCACTTTGGTGGCAGGAACCCAGGACACTCAATCTACCTGGTACCTGCTCAAAGCTCAAATAAGTAGATGAAAGAGAATAATAAGATAAGAGATGATGAATAAATACAAAATACAAGTGAAACAAAACTTTGTTTGAAAATATAATATTTTAAAGTCTTAAGCTAGACAGACTTATCTAGCAAAGATAAGGAAACAATAATGATCCCAAATGATTGAAAGAATATCACTAGATATATTACTATGAGATGGACATTAAAGCGAAGAAATATTATGGATCACTTCATACCAAAAAATCTGAAATGTAGCTGACATGGAAATTTCTTGGAGAGATAAATTTCCAAAATGAATACTTTTAAAATTAAGGGAACTGAATTTATAGTTACAAACAGTATTAGTTTTTTTCTAATACCCGAGACTGGGTGATTTATAAAGAAAAGAAGTTTATTTTGTTCAGAGTTACAGAGACTGGGAAGTCCGAGCTTGGGCAGCTTCAGCGGGTGAAGGATTCCTTCTGTCTCATCGCATGGTGGATGTTGGAAGAGAAAGTGGAGGCGTGCAACAGAGATAGAACGTGAAAGACAGACTCGTTCTTGTGGTAACTAACCCAGTCTCAGGGGAGCGGCATTAATTTCTCCTATCAACCCACTCCCTGCGTCCGCTCCCCACATCACAACATCGCCACAGTTGCAGCTCGCATGGGCTTCCGAAGGCACAGACCACAGCCAAAACATAGCGCGTCTGTTTACAAAGAGTCCTCCACCCTGGATGACTTTGTGGTTTAAAGAGAGAAAGAACACAGATCTGACACACACTCATTCAAAAGAGACAGAGGAAGTAGAAAACCTCACAATAAACTTTAGAAGACTAGAATCAGTGATATCCAGAAAAAGTAATTTCCCCCAAATAGGACCAATATCTCACACGAATGGAGGCAAAAAAACAAAAGAAATAAGATAGTAGCAAATTGAAAACAGTAATATATCACGTCATGACTCAGTAAGTTTCAAACATCAGTAAGTATATTTCACCACATTAATAAAATAAAGTGAAACACATTATGTCCATGGATGCAGATAAAGTAGCTCATTAAATTCAGCACACATTCTTCAATAAAATGCTTACAAAATAGATAGACAATAATATCCTCTTCCGGATGCGGGGAATCCATAAATATATCCAGGATGGATAGGACATCACATGCAGTGGGGAAAGATCAAGTGTTTTCTCTCAAGATCTGGAACAACAAGGGTATCTGTCACTAGTTTTCGGCACTATTAATGAAAACTGTGCTGAAGTCTTAGCTACTTGCAATAAGGCAAGAAAGAAAAATAAAAGGCACACACATCATCAGAGAGCAAGTCAGTTAATGATATGGTTTTGTTTCAGATCCAATAACTATGGCCTTGGGAAGTGCAGTGAAGTTAGAGAAAGATTGTGTAGCGCCTGAGGAGCCTGTTGAAGGTAGAACAACATCTCGGAGCTGGACCCTGGAGGGGGGAGCTCAGGTGCCACAAAATTGTTTAAAAATTGCTTACATGGTCCCCAGCTATAAATCCCCCAGTTTATCCAACAGATCACACCATGGGTGGTTCAGTTTCATTTTAAAAAGAAAGTCAAGGATTTCTACTTGCTAACTTAAGATTTGAGTGAGTGAAACTGGTCAAATACTGGGTCAGAAGGTCTTTGCTTGCACGCACCCTGTGACTTCTTTAATTCTGGGAAGTAATTCCCCATAGACTGGTTACATGTGTGGTATTTTTCCTGGAGCTGAAAATGGTACTCATCATACGGACTGAATAATAGACTAATATTTGATAGCAATCCTTTATAGACTAATCTGATATGCATAAAAATAGGTGACAAAATGACACTTTATAATGATGATCAGGTAAAATTTGGATAAAACCTAGTTGGTGAAAAATCTAATTAGTGCTACTGGCAAAGATACAAGATGATGCTGCATCATGCAAAACCTTTAAACTTTTTATATTCACCAAAATGATGCCATTTTGTGAGGATGAGCCAGATATTTTGCCTTACTCACCTGGAAGTTGGAGTGTTTTTTTACTGACATTACCTCATTGTGCATGAAAAAAGTTAACCTTAGTTGTAAAAAAGTGAAGAAAGGGCATAAGTACACAGAGCTCTAATGAAATTTATACTCAGTCTCTTGTTAAATTCAGTGCAAAATTCAGCATAGCCACCTACTTAAACTTTAGATGCACTTACTTTGTCCAAAGGAGACAGGGTTAGTGAGATAATCAGTGATATAATAATATTAGCGAAAGCTGTGGCTTCTGAGTTTTATATACAATACACTTTGGATTGGATATCAAGAAGCTTCACAGAACTGAAATCACATAAAATTCATTCTTTTTTGGTACCGGGGATCGAACTAGGGTCCTTGTGCTTGCAAGGCAGGCGGTGCAGCCACTGAGCTAAATCCCCCACCCAACTAAATCACATAAAATTTACAGGATTATGATTTTGAACAAGTTGCTCCAATAATATGCTTTGTGATTTACTTTCTTCTTTTTTTTCAGCTTTAATTGAGTTTATTGGTACATTTTAGGGTTGCAGTACAGTTACATTCATTGTTGGGATCTTGTACCTTTACATAACAGGTCCTGATTCTCATTTTTTCCCTTTACCCCTGCCCTCCCTTCACCCCCCTCCCCATCTACAAACTTTATTTCCATCTTTTCATTATCTCACATTTTTTCTTTTCCCTTATTACCCTTCCCCTACCCATCCCACCTTCCCTACACCTTTAGCTGCTTTTCTTCCCATTTCTAAATGTCAGTAATCTTATTAGGATCTTATGTATTATTGCAGATTATTCACACCAGAGAAACTATTCGGTATTTACACATGTGTGCCTTATTTATTTCACTTAGGAGTGTATCTTCAATATGTATCCATTTTCCTATGAATGAATCTATTTTTAACTTTCTTCTTATTCCTCTCTGCTTCTCTTTCTTTCTCTCTTCTTTCTTCCTTTCCCTCTTCTTCCTCTATACTTTCTCTTTTCTTATGTCTTTCTCCTCCTACATCATCACCCAAAATAGTCATGAATAACGTAATTTGCAGCTGCTTAGGACTCATAAACTAATATTAATAATGGTACTCAAAGTTGCATCATAGAGTTGGGTTATGAATTTATATATTAGGAAAGAGGAAATAAATGGAACATTTAGTGCTTATTTGGTGCTAGATTTGAAAGCTGGGGAAAATACATTTTCCCATTTTGCACAGAAGCCTTTAGAGAAGTTAAATTGTCCAGTGACACATAGTAGGTACATTGTGGTAAATCATTAATCACATACTTTTGTCCAGTCCCAAAGGCTGTGTACTGCTGATCGTACCACTCAATTTTCTGTGATCTCAGTGAGTAGATAAACTAGCAAGCTCTGTCCTAAAATCTGGAGCTAGAGGTAAATCTCCAAACAGTTTACAGAGAGGGTACATTGCATACTTTGGGTTTTAAGTAGGACAGGATTTGGAGCAGTGTGCTCACATGGATTGTTGGAAGCTGTGTGTGGGCGGCTCTCTTTCTCCCTGAGAACGTCCAGTAGTGTAGACTACGATGCAATGAACAAGTTGGGTTTTCATTATTGCGTGTGTAAATTTCAAGGCATTTCCACCTACTTTATTGTATTTTAATTCTCATAACAATCATGACAGCAGGGTATAGAAAAGTAGTCCATTTGATTTTACTGAACAAAAAATTTAAATACAGAAAATATGATGACTCGTACTAGTTTTCAAGTGTTCCTGGACGATTGTAGCCCCCACATCATATAGTGCTTATTCTTAAAACTTGGGTGTTAAGTGGGACTAGGATTTCCTTGAGAAAGGAGAGAAGAGATGAGACGTTAGCTAGGAGGCACTTTGAGAAGAATAAACTTTTTTTAAAAAACCAAAACAGAGTTCCTTTTTCCTTTTCACTTTCCTTTTAAATTGCCATAGAACCTGACTGGTTGGTTGCTGACATTTCTCTTGACTACTATTGAAAGCCAGATCACAACTTTATTCGAAAAGCACATGTCAATTACTTTGAATACCTACTAGAAGTCTTAAAAAATAGGCACGACACTGCCCAACGTCACTGTACAGGACATTACGTACATTATTTTACCTTCACAGTCGGCAGCAATTCACAGATCAGCAATTTAGGCCTATTATCACCATTTTATGATGATAAAGGAGGAGCTCTGAGGTGTGAAGTAATTGCCCAACGTCATGTAACTGATTTTTTGCAAGTCTAGAAATCATACTCAAGTCTGCTTGTGTTCCAAACTCATGATCTTTCCAGGTTAGCTTGTTGTGAGGAGCACCCTATGCTAAGTTCTATCCTTCCTCTCCTCCCTCCTCTTTGTACATCTCATACTCCATTCACATTGATCTCTCAACAGTTTTTAAACCGCTTTGTGCTTTTTTTCTTTTTTTTTGCTTTTCCATGGTTATATTTTGTTGCCTGGAAATGTACCTGAAGCTTCTATGGTCTGTTGAAATCCACGCAGTCATTAAAGTGCAGAGGAGATATCATCTCTCCAGGAAAGGAGAAAACTGAAAACGAAGTGACCATTGCCTCCTCCAGACTGTCATAGGACTTGGTTGTATAATTTCAGTTTCATTTGTTGCCTACCCTTGTTCATTATTCTCTTGTCACTTTCTAATTTGTCCATTTAGTTCAAGTTTTTTTTTTTTTTTTTTTTTTTTTTTTTTTTTTTTTTTTTTTTTTTTGTTTTTTTTTTTTTTTTTTTTTTTTTTTTTTTTTGGTACCGGGAATTGAACTCAGGTCCTTGTGCTTGCAAGGCAGGCACCAGAACCACTGAGCTAAATCCCTGGCCCTAGTTCAAGGTTTTTGAAGTCAGGGACTATACCTATTCAGTCCTATTTCACTGATGAGCAGAGTGTAGAGAGGAGTTATTACAGGTGTCTGAAACGAATAGACCCTTCCTAGAAAAGAAGCTCATATGGCCAATAAATACATGAAGAAATGCTCAATTTCAGAGGCTTCAAGCCAAGGTCTCACTATCTGTGAGGCAGAGACATCATGGTGGAGGAGTGTGGGACTCACCCAGATACACCCAGAAGCGTGCTTTATTAATCTCCCAGGCAGTTCTCCAGCCAACCAAGGTTCCAGTGAACACTTAATCTTCACAGCTATTCGTATTGTTTAAACTCTAGTGTGCTTAATCAGAGGCAACTAATGCACCCAGATATATGCAAGGTCAGATGTTACTAATCTGTAATCTTTGGTGAAGTATGCCAGCAACAGGAAGTAGGCTAATGAGGTCACGAAGTGGACTTTCACCCAGTTCTGCTTGAGTTTTACAGCATGGTGGTTTGTCATGGTCCTTTAATTATATTTTACATGAAGATATTAATAAAATCTGTGAAGTATTTTTAAAAAATAAAATTACCTTTTGTTCTCCTCTGTTTCTGTTAATGGTATTTCTTTGTTTGCCAGATTCACTTGCCTTGTATTGAGCCCTAAAGTAAATGCCAGATGCACTCCCGCCAAAATAATCACAAAGGGACCTAGCCTGAAGTGAGGAGCTTTTATAGGATCTCTGAAAATCTTTCTAGTGCAGATGAAAGACATGAATATTTTAGGCTTTGTTGCACAAGAGATAGAAAACTTATAAACCTCAGGCTGAGAATTAAATTTTCTGCCAGCAAATACAATTAGTTTCCTCTCTGTTCCTCATGGTCACGTCCTAGCATGTGATATACAATACGTATTTCATGTGGGCTCATTAGGAGAAGTGTAGGAACCTGATATTTCACAAGTGCCCTATTGAATGTCATACCTCCGGAAGAGCTGAAATGCTCTCAAATTATTTTTCTCATTTCTGGTTCTTTGTAGGGTTGGATGGTAGACTCATTTTTGACAGACCAGTGTAGGCATGTGGAATGAAGCCAGAGCTTCAATTACCAAAACGGAAATCTGCTTGATTTGCTTCAATTGGCCTTTGGAATCCTCCATCATATTTGATGACTTATGACATACTGCAGTTGGAACCTCCGTGTTTCCAAAGGTTAAAAGCTCTGATGATGTTTAATAAAAACTTACAATGTTTCAAAAGTTGAGTAATACAAAGCTTCAGCTTCTTACAGTGCGACAGCACTAATTTATAAATTAAGCCTGGGAAGCTAATTTAAGATCTGTTGTTCCTAAGAAATGCTAATTATTATGTAGCAGTTCATATTTTTGTTTATGGAAAAGTTTTTCTGTTTATTATCTCATTCAACTCATTATAATTGAATGCCACTAAAGGGAATGTGAAACAAGACTATTTATTTCATTTTTAAGACTAAATTTTCAGCAGAATGTCAGCTAAAATTGCCTATAGCATTGCTGTGGGGGAAATTCTATGTGCATCTGTAGTTTTAACAAAGCTATAGAAGTCCATATAGACTGTAGCCCATGAAAAGTTGATTTGTTCCAAGCATGTCTGTAGGCTCAAGGGGAATGTTCTTTTTCACTTAATTTGTTAAGAAGAGAAAGTAGCTTGCTAGAATGTAAAGGCTAAAATTACAGCAGATTAGACACAGCAATCTAATGAAGTTATTCCTGATTGCATTACGGCTTTCCTTGTGGCCATACAAGGACCCAATTTCCTTCCATCTTGTAGCTCTTCTCTCCTCCAGGGCCTCAGGACACTCTGCACTGAGCTGGCAGATGGGAAAATAGAGCAAAGAACATCCATCTAATTCATAACCACATTATCCTAAGGATGCCATACATGAGTTTCTCTCACAGCCCGTCATGGGGAAATGGTAACATGCTGACTTTTGGAGTAGCATAAAAGGATAGAAACCGAACTTGGTAAACAGCTAGCCCATTTATACTACATTTTAGAGTTACTTAAAATATCTTGTATTTTTCAAATATCTCCCTATAATGTCAGATGTCTGCAGGTTTTACAAATGCATTCAAATTTGTAACAAAATTTAACTCCAGAGTAAGGTAGTACTGATAACAATGAAACCAAAATAAGAGTAAGATTGAAAGAAAGACACTCCTAATGAGATAATGGACAATGTGAAATAGAAAGAAAAGGGCTAAAGGTGTAGAGAAAGTGGGAAGGGTAGGGGAAAGGTAATAAGGGAAAAAATCTATATGAGAAATGAAAAAATGGAAATAAAGTGTTTGTAAATGGGGAGGCGAGGAGGGGGTGAAGGGAAGGCAGGGACAAGGGGAAAAAATGAGAACCAAGACCTGTCATGTAAAGGTACAAGATCCCAATAATGAATGTAACTGTACTGTATACCTAAAATGTACCAATAAACTCAATGAGGAAAAAAAAAAAGAAAGAAAGACACATTCTCACTAGGGGCAGATTGATACGTTAAAATATCAGACAATGGCTTTCACATGGCAAAGCAAGTTGCTCACGAATGATTGTATTTTTCTCTTTCTCTGTGTTATTACGTAATGGTAGAGCATTAAAATAATCAAGAAAGAAGAAAGCTAACATACTACCTCTAATATAGCATTTGATTACTGAGCCATTTGTAGAAGAGAATTTCAGCAACTCTGTGAAAGATGGAGAGAAAGTAGTGGACAGGTGACTGATGAAACCAAGCGGAGGAAACCAGACTCTAAAACCTATGGGTCTCTTGGTATGAACTGAAATTTGTTATGCTGTAGAGCAGACGTTCTCAAGGTGAAGTTCCCAGGTGAGCAGCACCCTTGTCTGCTGAGCCCTTGCTAGAAGTGCTGGCTGACTCCTGGGTCTTACTCCAGCTCTGCAAGATGAGGCCAGCTCTGGAAGTGAGCTCCAGTAATGCGGGTGTTAATAAGCCCTCTGGTGATTCTGATACAGAGAAACTGAGATTCACTGCTCTACGGTTTTTCTGGAGGACACTGTGTAACTACAAGGCAGGGCAAGAATTAGATGTCAGATTTAAGTAAAATGAAGTATTTGGACATCTGAATATAAGATAATTGCTTCTCATTACTGCTTCCCTTTCCACATTAAGCATTTAAATATTTATGCCTCAGTGAAAACCAAAAACTGAAAAAAGGGAGGTGAGGTTTTTGTCTGCGAAAGTTGAATAAGCAATCTCACAACAATCAGAAGCCCCAGTCTTAACCGTGCTATTGCTTGATGAAGACTTTTGCATTCTTGTAGTCAGGTTCTCCTGGACCCCTCCAACTGACACTAAGGTGAATCCTGATGATGAATTCTATTACCTATTACACAGATCAATTACCAACAACCAATATTTCAGCAATATAGAAAAAAAGAAAAATAAAGGCAAAGAAAAGCTAAAGGAAGAATTACCGTAACATAAATTAATGTAAATTAGAGTGTAAATTGGAGCCCTCAGAGAGAATTAAGAAAACATTATCTTTACAAATAATAGCAGATGAAGCTTGAAATATTAGCATGTTAGAAAAGTGAGAATTAGTTTTTGAAATTAAAAACATTTGAAAAAACAAAGTTTTGGAATATAAACCTGAGGAAATCTTACTAGCTATAGAGAGAAAAGGTAAGGGAAAAGGTGGGAGGTACAGAGGACTGAAATTGGAGGTAAACATCTAACCAGAAGTCCAGAGAAGACAAAATGATGCTGTAAAATAAACCCCAGAGGAAGAAATTGAAGAGCTGAAGTGTAAGGGCCTTAAGAAGAATATGATACACCTGCTTGGTCTCATAGTGAACAGAACTCACAAAGGAATAACAAAGAAAACACGACTCACTTTCTGCTTTTATGTTCCAACCATAGGTCACTATGGAAGTCAGTTGAGGCTTTGGGAAGAATGGAGTATCAACCTTGACAACTTAAAAGGCAAGGAATGGTTCCACAGTTGCTACGAAGAAGTGAATAATGGTGAATATTTACTTAAAGTTTAAAAAGTAAGTAAGAGAAAATTAAAAGGCAAGGGGCACATTGGCAGGAGAGACAAGAAAAGGCATAGCCTGATATAAGAGAGATAAAGTTTTTGTCAAAATAGGAAGTAAACATTCTCTTAAATTGATGAATCGAGAGATAAGTGAAATACCTGATGATGCACATGGTGATGGTCATCAGCAGAAATACAATTTTAGGAATGGTTTTAAGGATTAAATAATGTTATTACTATAAGAAAAACTAGACATTTGGAGGCATAGAGCAAGGAAGGTTCTTTTCTCTTTTAATTTTTCATTTGATTGGGGTTTTCAAACCCTAGAAATGATCTATTTGGTCCAAAGTTTTAAAAAACCCCAGTACATTTTCTTAAATAGTATAATGGATGCTGCTGACTACTCACTGTTTTCCCTTCTTCCTTCCTTCTCCAGATCTGCTAGTGCAGCTGTTTTCTCCACATAGCCATGAGTGCAGAGAAAATGGCTTAATCTCCAACAGTGAGTAATTAATCATCAACCTAAATTATAGCACAGTGGGCTGCTACATTCATGGATTTCACACAGACAGACTCAGCCAACCACAGATTGAAAATGTTTAAAAGAATATTGTATTGGAACCAAATAAGGAGACTTTTCCCCTTCTCATTATTCCCCAAACAGGGCAGTCTAGCAGCTATTTAAACACAACTTACATTGCACTAGGTATTATTAGGCATCTAGAGATGATTTAAACTAGACTGGAAGATGTATATATGTCACCACTTAACATAAAGGACTTGAGCATCCACGGATTTTGGTAGCTGAGGAAGGTTCTGGAACCCATCTCCAAGGTTACTGAGGGATTGTAGCTCCATTTCTCTAGTAACCAATTGGATAACGGTTATTCCAGTGGCCCAGTTCTGACCAAGGAGATGAGAGGTGTGTCTGCCAAGAAATTTTGACAAGTTTCTAGTCTCAAAAGGGTACATGAAAAAGTTCTTCCATTTCTATTGCTGGAATGGTGCAGGCCCTCAAAAGCACTGTGGGGAGCTAGTCATGGGCAAGCAAAGGTGCTGAGGATTTTCACACGACATATGCTGAGAATGTTGATGATGTTGCTGAAATCAGGGGACCGCTGATCCAACCAATCTCTGAAAGTGTACTTCCACTCCGTCCAAGGATTTCAGAGTGGCTAAGGAAAATGTGCTTTTTAAATACGATGGAATCATTTGTCTTGTGTTATGCGATACTGGGTTTGATGTTCTGTTTCCTGCCGTTGACGGTATCCAACTGTATGCACTTAATAGGTGCCTAAAATTAAGACTAAATCAATTCTTAAAAAAATACCCACTTATCTTCATTTGTAAGTAGATGTTTGCGGTGTATGATGACTGTGTTAGTGTGCGTACATAACACATCTCAGTTCTTTTTCTCATCCCATCCCCTTCCTTCCACAATCCTTCCTTCCATCGCTTGGTCCCCTTCCCTTTTGCAAAAAAGATCTATTTCCCCATTTCCTACTGTATTATATTTTGCTCTTTAATTCATTTATATTTTGGGTTGCTTACATAAGAACAAAAATGCAATACTTAAGTTTATCTTTCTGATTTATTTCACTTAACATTATGGCTCAAGATACATCCATTTTCCTACAAATCACTCAGTTATCCTTCTTTGTAGTAGAATGAACATCATTATGTGTAAATACTACCTTTTCTTCACCCATTCATCTGTTCATGGACATATAGGTGATTCTTGAGCTATGAATTTTGGGGATGCTTTGAGAAGTAATGTGTATGTACCTGCTGGTTTTTAGGACGAGGAAATAAGTATCAGTGTCAGAATATCTGTAAGCTTAGAACAGCCAGATTGAACATATCTGCCTTTTAGCAAGATGAGCAGATCCATTGTAATTTAAAATTTACTCCTCAAGCATCTTGACAGGCACTCTCTGGAAGAAAAGCAAAGATTGATTAATATGACTGAAGCACATGAATTATAGTCAAGCCCATTATCTTAATAAAATCACCATGACAACTTTAAGAGTTAAAGCTAAGACAGTGGACAGCCCGTACTATCAATGTTTGGACTGATGTGATGGCAACAGAGCACATGGTGGCAGGACTGAGGGCAGATTTTAGGGGCACTTCTGGCAATCAGGTGATAACTATCCTCATCTGACTCTGAGTCAAGCTTCCCAAAGATTTCACAAATCTTTATGAGTTGTCCTCAAATTCTTTCATTTCAACAAAAACGAAGTAGTCATTCACTTTCATGCATGGTGAGAACGTGAGATGTAGACAGAAGAAACTTATCAGGAACATGAACTTGTTGCCGAAAACTTCTCACCTCTTCTTGTTCAAGGGCCTTGTCTCCCACTTTAATGTTTCCCAGGCGCTATGTGTAGTGCCTTTACTCTGCTGGGGCAAATTTATAAAACTCCAGATGAACTGAGCAGGTACCTGTACCTCAGCTGCTTAGGAGGTGGAGGAAGGACTATTACTTGAGCCCAGAGTTGGAGTCCAGCCTTGGGTAACATAGCAAAAAAAAAAAAAAAAAAAAAAAAAAAAAAAAAAAAAAAAAAA
>NW_022900930.1:44977432-44999252 GCF_012274545.1 Fukomys damarensis | reverse complement strand
AAAAAAAAAAAAAAAAAAAAAAAAAAAAAAATCCAAATCTAAAATTGTGTGAATTTGCTGTTACAAACATATTGCTGCTCTGGATGTTCAAAGCCATCTGACTTTCCGGTAGTGCAAATTGGGGAAGGGTGATGCCATTATTGAATGTTCTTATAACTATTACCAAACTTGTAAGATGTGAGGAGATGATAGTTTTATATTTTGTAGACAAAAAAAAAAAAAAATGAAGACTCAATGTTAGGGCTTAAAGCCAAGTTTTTATAACACCGAAGGCTGTCAACTTTTTAACACCCTCCTTTTCTTCCCACAAGACTCCTTCACAACCAAATACCACCGAACAAGCAAGGTCCCAGGGCTGAAGTTTTCCTGCCAGGGTCCTTAAAGCATAAGCTCCAAATTCATTTCCTTCCAAGATGTTTTGGAGGGAGTTCATGCATTAATTGGTTGGAGCTGGGCTCTGAGGTCTGTGCCAGCAGTGCAATTGCATGTTTCCAGGATGTCTCAAGACTTGTTCAAGAAACTTCTGTATCATCTATCCAGGATATTAGGGGGCAAGCTCAAAGTCACATTTCCTTGAGGTGAAAGATCTCAACTTGAACTCAGATTTGTCGATCTCAGTGTTGAGTCTCTGTATGAGCCCATGCTACCTGCCTTTTGGGGAAGACAAGATGCCCCCGCACCTGCAGGCTGGAGGTTCTGCCATGCCAGGGTTGGGATTTTTGCCTAGTCCAAGGACCACAGGAGCTGGGACCACAACTACCAACACTGGTCCTCTCAGAAATTATATCGCTTTTAAATTTTTGTTGCCTCATCTGTCATAAAACATTTCCTTTGTCACACATAGTTTAATAGGAGCCATCTTCCACATGACAGCCAAAGAGAACTTTGTAATTTAATGGAGTTTGTCTGTGATCTCTGGTTTTAGCGAGTAGACATTAAGGGAAAATGAAGACTATTACAGCTTTTGAGAAACAATGTTTTTGGTAAGTTTCCCCTGCCAGTTGATTTGTGTGTGATATTCTCAAAGTAGTAGTAGAGATGAATATAAATAGCTTTACCCAGAATTGCCTTTTAGGGGTCATGAGTTGGTACATAGACTCTCTAGTGTTTGGTATCAGAGGTGCAAGCAGAGATGATCTGCTGAGTATCAAGATTTTTTTAAAATGAGGAATGACTTTTGTTTTAAAGTAAAATCTCCAATTAATTGGTGTTTATATACGAGGAGAAACACGTTTGCATAGAGATGACTAATATGTACTAATATATCCCTAATTTTTAAAGTAACCTGAAATATAGTAAGTCATCATCTAATTAATTGCCTAAATTAGAACCGTGCTTAAGAGTTAAGTCTCCCAAATTCTGGCTCATACTTGGCTACCCGAGATGATGATTTCCTTGTCCTTTGCCAAACTAGAAAGGGTCACTGAATTGTCATATGAACAGACAATTAAGTGTCCAAAGTCAGCACTGGCAGGCTTCCTTGGCAGACAGGCTTCCATCTGTCATAAAGAGTGAAGGAAGAGCCTAGGAACCTGAGTACTCTCAGATGCACACGCCCTGTGCTGGCCGACTCTGGAAGCTTTCAACAGCAGCAAGAGGTTCCCCTCTGGTGTTTCTAATGGGCTGCTTTCCATTTCTTAGGGGCTCTCTCTACATCTTCATCAATATGTTTTTCAACTTAGTTCAGTGTGACAGGCATTTCTGCCTGGTGATTCCAGGTAAGAAAAAGGACAGATCTGTTCTCTTGCTCCTGAAGACCATTCCATCTCTCAGAACTCTGCCTGGCATCTTTACACTGACCTTCTCTTCCCCCTGAAAATTCTACCAACCTTGCTTGCTTCTCTTGCATTCTCTGGTTTCAATACTGTGTGAATAATAAAGATCCAGAGATGCTGGTTTATAGACAATAAGTCGTAGAGCTTCTGCTATGAAGTGATTTTTATTTTTTTATATTTTATTTCTACATATACCTAATGCTTATGTCGCAAAGAAGAAGGATATTTTGATGGGCCCATAAAATTCAGATGATCCTAAAGCTCACAGTTTATTACTGATGTTTCCTGCATTCATATTAATTTTCTTTCTACAAATAGTTGAATCAATTAGTTGACTTATATCTTGCATTCTGTGAAAAATGCTGTGCATGAATCTTAGGCTAATAAAGAAATCAGAGATAGTACTTGTTATTCAGACTCTAAGAGCGTTCTTTGTTTGAAGACTGGATTTGCAAGAAACGGACTCATTACTTTTTCTCAACTTAAAGTTGTGTTAGTTCATAAGTAATTAAATATTAGAGAAGGCAAGGGGAGTGCCTGTTTCGGAATGGAAAATGGAGTTTCGTACTTCGTGCATTTGTCCTATCCTTGGATATATATACTTGGATATATAAGTCAAGGTGAATGGAAAACATTTGGAGTGCAATGGTTTTATAAAGTCTCCTATCACTTTCAAAGGACCTTTATTTAGTGTTAATTTCAAGAATAAAGGGGAAAGAAATGAATGGTAGGGCACACAAGTTGAAGGATTATTTCTACTTTTCCATTTACATAAATTCTCCTATGTAATGAAGCTGCATGGCCCCTGGATATTAAACTCTAACTTGGATGAAATAGAAGTATCAGCTGGTACACAGAGAGCTGTGCAAGGTATTTTTATGAAGAGTAGTCAGAGCTTCCCTCCTGAACTTTCTCCATTACATCACCCTATCAAGAAGGGAAATGGTAAAATAACCAAGTTTTTAGTTTCTTTCTCATGTCAAAGGCCAAAATGAAGCATAGGTATTTTCTGGGTGCTATTAACTATAAAAGGCCTTGATGTGAGATACTCGGGACTTGATTTTCTTTATTTTCAAAGTTCACTTTTGCATAACTTTCCTTTCCTTCCTATCATATTGAAACCCCTTACTCTCACAAATCTTTTCATGAATAAATCTTGCCTTCCTCAACAAATTATGTGTGCTTTGAGGACAGAGATGCTTCTTATATCTCTCTACCTTCATCCCTCAATCTTGCACAGGGGACCATGTCCACAATAGATAGTAGACCCACCTTTGTTGAATTAATGGAAAAGGTAAAAGCCAACTCACATGGCTTAAGGGAGAGAGCTACAAATTGTAAAGAACAAAACATATACAATCATTCATAAGTGAGCTAACTAAACCACTGACTTCTATCTAGATGCGTGTGTTTCCAAATCTTAATGCTTTGGGATTGGTTTTTAAGGCCACCAGTCCATGGCCCTACTCTCAGGGAGATGATGGGATTCCTCCAGCAGGACCTGAGTGTTCCCATTAGCGATCACTCAAAAGTGGGACAATTTACAAGGAAGGCTTGCTGGGTGGAAGGAGACAAGGGGTATCTTCCTCTTCTTCCTCTTGATTCTTACTCATAGCAAGAGACCAGCACTGGCTTTGTGGTGGAAATTTGCTCAAAGGAAAAGGAAAACACAAGTCACTACTGGCAGCACTAGTGTTTACTTCTGCAGCCATGGTGGCCCTAGCAGATCTTCTGAAACCATCAATTAAAAAGTAAAATACCGTGGAGAAACTGAACTGACAGGAATCACCCACATCTTTGGGTGGAGAAGGGCAATGCCATCTCTGTGGACTAAAGGGGAGCTGGTTTCTGGCCACAGAGTTTAGACCCTGCTGAGAGATCACTTCTCCAGAGAGATGGCCTGGGGAACATGCTTTTATTTTATGGATGGAATACTCAGATCTGGAACTCTTAGGACTTCCCCACTTCAGCTATGACCCAGGTCTAAAAGCAATGAGTAAAAGCATTGCCCTTTGTTCCGCAAATGCATGGGGCCTCAGCAGCTCAGGTGCCCTGGCAGGCATGGAAGCCAAAGTCAGGCACAGGGGCAGCAGGGTTGGTAGTAGCCAGAGCGGGAATCATTTAATCAGATGCTCTGGACTGCCCGTGTTCCACAGGCCATTGGTGTTCATTAATCTCAAGATGTGTTGCTTCCTTAGCTTTCACCATCTTAGGACCATTTCCTTTTATACCCACTTGTTATTGGTCTACTGTTCCCCGTCTTCTTCAATGGAAAGCTTTCTTCACACATGATTTGAGATTCCGTAGTCCCTGTGCATGCTAAGAATTAGGTTATCCTTTTTATCAACTTGCTATTTAGGGTCTTCATCACCATGATTTCTTTTCAGGTAAAATGTTGAATGAGCTGGTGAGTACCTTTTTCTTAAGATTGATGGTGCAATGGAGCACACCCCAGTGGAGAAGATAACTCTGTTTCCATTCGGCAGATCCCAAAGTAATTGATTGAGAGGAGCAACTTACTCATGTGTGGAGCACTTGGCTTTTAAAACCATCTGGCTTAATGTTATCAGGAATAATGCAGCAGCCTTTCCATTTTCCCCTGATCTCCCATTCTTGGAGAGGCCGTGACACTTAATTTCAGAAATGGAAAGATCTTGACTCATTGCCAAGTATCGGCTTTCAGTGGACTTTTTAAAAATAGTTTCATTTACATATCCTTCCAAAGATCAGGGGTTTGTGGAAAGGTTTATGGCCTCTTTGCTCCATCTTTGCTGGTAAAACACGTGAAGCTGCAATAAAAAATACATCTGCACAGTTTTGGCTGTCAGAGCACTATTTCTTCCAATTTTTAAAACAGAGTGAAATACAATATGAACTAGAAACTTCTCAGATAGCATCGTAGCTTCTAGATCAATATTGATTTCTCTCTCCCACTCTTTTGCTGTGTATGTTTACTTCTTCGTTAGCCTTTATTATTTCTCTGGAGTGGGCTGTATTTTTTTTGGTAGGATTGGGAAATGATCTTAATTTGTCATCTAAATATCCAAAGAGGAGCCTTGTGCTGCTCTATGCAATTCTACACAAAAGAGTATTTGGGATATAGCAGAACACGCTCTTAGTTTAAAAAATCCTGGTGCTCTCTTGGTTTCATAATTCTCATTGTTTTCATAATTCTAGTTAATTTATGCATAAAGTTTAAAATTGGTCATACTGAAAATTTAACAGACAGGAGAAATAAAATGTGTATTTAGTATTTTGTTTCTGGCACTGTTTTTGTATGCAATTCTCCACCTCTGGGTTGCAAATTGTCTGAATCACATTGCTAATTGTGTTTGTTACAATGCTTCCACTGTCTCTGCCCTCCCAGCAAACTGAGTCACTTCCTTCTCCCTAGATATTTTCAGTTTCCTGCTTTGTAAACTTTTCAGCCTCTGCTGCTGCTTCTAGCTCCATTCACCTTTCACTCCGTCATGTCCGAAGTATTGTCTTTTTAGCTTTCTGGATCCTCAAACAGAACTCTCCACTGTGGCCATATCTAATCTCCCTTGGTCTCCAGCAGCACTTGCTCTTCTACTTGTCAATGTTCTTTTCTTTCCTCTCCCCTCCATTCATCTACATCTCTCTGTCTGTCTGTCTATCTCATCTATCCATCCATCTTTCTATCATCAGTTATCATCATCTATCTAGTTTCATCATTTCAGCTTTTCTAATATCTTTTAACTCCTTATCCTTGATTTCTTGTTATTTCCCCTTAGCATATCCAGCACATCTTACTTTTTTTTTTTGGTATGGGGGATCGAACTTGGGTCCTTGAGCTTGCAAGGCAGGCGCCAGAACCACTGAGCTAAATCCCTGGTCCCAGCACATCTTACTTTTAACCACTATTTATTAAATATTTATTGACAAATCAATGAATGAAAATCCATGCAGGTCAGTGCTGCATAATAGATGTTTTTTACTTCAAAATAATTATAGATTCCCTAATTAGGTCGTTGTAACTACTTTACTTTTTTCCCCTCAGGTGTTTGTTTTGTAAATCACTCTCAGTATATAAAATATGTGGGTACTAGGCTAGAAATAATTAAGATTAATGATGTACAGTAAAAGTAGAAAGATACTATTTATTTTATTCCCTTCACAGGAGGGAAGGCAGCAAGCATATCATCTTGCTTGTGCATTATGAAATGTCTCAGCTTTATTTTGTTTTCAATATGAATAAAGTAACTGTTCTCTGTATTCGAATGAAGTTCTTTTAAAAACAGCTCTGTGGTGACCAGCCTCCTCTATGTATTTCTTGGAATTTAATCAGAAGAGCATGTCTCTTTACAGCTGGTGTTGGTTAATCTTTCTTTTTTCTTTTTCAATATGTAAATGTTTCAAAGTACCTGTGACCCAGCCTGTTATGTGTGTTTTACCGCAAACCATTAGGGAAGGAAAGGAGAGGTTTCTTTAGCGTGAACACAAATCACCTTGTCATAGGCATTGAGTGATATTTTGCAGATGACAAGGTAGTGTGAATTTTACAAGTATGGGGAAGAAAAAATCATAACAAAAGATAGCTTCTCTTAGAAATGCATTATATACTCATCATGAAATGTCTACAGTCATCTTAGAGGCAATTTTAGTTGCAGCCTGTGCAATTTTAAAAAGAAATTGAATGCTGCGATTTTAGGATTCACTGCGCATTTTGAGAATGCATCAATCCAGTTAAAGACTCATGAACACATCCAGGAATTGCTGTCGTATATGTTCTTATGCTGCACTCGGAGAGAACGTCCCGCCAGAAGCGTGGCATTCAGGCTGAGGTAATGGTACTCTGCATGCTGTGATCAAGATGGGAGAGACCAGCTTTGGAGAAGGAAGGTCTGGATAGCTTGAGCACCACTGGGTCAGGAACCAAGGCCCATCAGCAAACCCAAATAGACCAGTCTGGGCAGCTGAAGCAAGACCCCGTTCCATTCCACTCCATCCCATCCCATCCCATCCCATCCCAGGAAACCGTCCAGGCTAGTATGAAATGAGACAGTAGGTCCTGTAATACTTGGAGCAACATTGCTGGCTTTCAAATTCTGGAGAAGTGTAGTGTCCCCTCTTGGTACAGACAAGACCTTTTAGATAGTAGACAGTCAAGATTCCTGAAAAAAACTTTAAAAGTGTGCTGGGCAGGAAAGAACCTACTAAAATGTATAGGACTAGCATCTCTCTAGAGAACAGAGACCTAAATTTATAGCAAAATAAACTCTCTAGGGCCTCAAAGCTTTTCCTTTTCATCTCTGTTTGGCAAGTACATCTGAATGTTGCTCTTCACTCAGTCATATAAACTAACGTGTACTGAGCTCTTACTCTGTGTCTTTAGGTGCTAGATATATAAGAATGAATTACATCGAGCATCTCATTGAAGAGTTCTCCATCAGGAGTGTGGTAGAATGGTTGTGTAAATGGACCTGCCTCTTCACCCTATCTGTAATGTTCACTTTGACACAGGAGTTTGAGTTCCTTTGTCTAAAAAGCCTATTCCTGTACACTGCATCCAATCATGTGACTTGCTTTGACCAATAGCAGTTTGGCAGATGTGAATCCCCTGAAACTTAAAAAAATCTTTTGTACTCTTTTGCATCTGTTCGCACCTGTGCTTCAGCTGTGAGTCTATGTCAAGTGTAGCATCCTGGATGGATACAAAGAACGTTTGTAACAGCACTAAGTGACACTAACAGGCCGTCAGTGGGTCAACCGTCAGTCGTGCAGACGAGCCCAGCTGAACTTAGAAGATCTATGCAGTCTAGGTCCAATCTACTGGCTCAAGAACTACATGAAAGTCCATAGTTTTAAATCCTCGAGTTTTGAAATGGTTTTTCCTATAGCCTTCTCATGGCAAAAACCAAAAAAACTTAATAAGGCAGATGTAGTTAAGTAAGCAGCTAACATTTAGAGTGATGAATAGTAGGAGAAAATGCACATGTGGGGGACTTTCTCATCTGGGAAAATGAAGCAGCACCTTACTTCCATTCCTGCTAAACTCAAAAAGAAGCCTTGGACACTCAACCTAGGAACACTTGGAAAAGTGGAGTAAGAGGCAGACAGATGAGACACTCATGGCTATAAGTGTGTAGTAATTTTCTTCCTGCCCTGAGCTGAAGAAATGGGCAACCCCAAGCCTGCTCTCTGAGCAAACAACCAGGAAAGAGGAAGCTTAGGAGGAGAAACATTTCAGTGGTAACTGCTCCACTTGAGACAAATACCGCAGGAAATACTGTGATCTCATTCCCACATCCGGCAGCAAATTAAAAGGCTTAATGAAAAATAAAAAGATGTGTTTTATTAATAAAGCGGAGTACTTCTCAGCCATAAAGAATGAGAAACTGGAGTCATTCGTAGGAAAATGGATGCATATCAAGGCCATACTCTTAATTGAAATAAATAAGACACACATGTGTATATACCGAATAGTTTCTCTGGTGTGAAAAACTAAAAGTGTAAATAAGATCCAAATTGTATGACTGACAATGTGCCATAGGAACAAAAGGGCTAAAGGTGTAGGGGAAGTGGGAAGGGGAGGGGAAAGGAAAGAAGGGAAAAGAAAGAATATCAGAAAAGAAAAAAATGGAAACAAAGTCTTTGTAAACAGGGGAGGGGGAGGGGATGAAGAGAGGGCAGGGGGATGGCAGAGAAATGAGAACCAAGATCTGTCCTGTAAAGGCACAAAATCCCAGTGATGAATGTAACTGTACTGTATACTTTAAAAGTACCAATAAACTCAATGAGAAAAAAAAAATACACACAAGGGTCTAGGGAAGTTGATACTGACTCTGAGTTTTAAATATATTCTGAGGTATTTTGCACCTTGAAGTTGGAGCCACAGGCAGTTACTTCTGGGAGAATCTGGACTAACACAGAGAATAGGGGAAAGCATTGCAGACAGACGGAGAGAAGAGGATGAGCCTGGAGGGTGGGACGAGAAAGTATTTTAGGAAAATATATCAAAAATGCAAAAGAGATTTTTTTCCCTGCGATCAGAAGTTTACCTTATACAGTAGATGTTTTTCAGACTGTGGCTGGTCATCCTCTTTTAAATACCCTTCCGATTTGAGGGAAAATTCCTTTGCTATGAGCCCTGAACTCATATTCCTAGATCCTTTGCTTCTGAGACACTGATATTGACCAACTTTTCACAAACCCAAAGCTTTTTTTCAAGTAATTTTGCCTCAAAAAGTAGTGATATGAACAGGCTCAGCAACGAGCTTCTGTTTTGCTGGCATAGGTCACCATATTCTGGTGGAGAACACTTTTATGCAAAACTTGCATTATGTATGCTACTCCATATCTTGTGAGGATTCTGTGAACTGGTTACTATCTCTTGATATTTCGCTTAAGCTATGCAGAGTAGATTTTCTCACTTGCGCACAAGACCTCTTTGTAAGATATTTCATGTTCCATGAAATTAGATGTTCTTACTTCACTTGTATAAATGAATTTTATTGCATTTCACTGAGGCATATTATATGGTGATGTGCCTTTAAAATGATCACAGATAACACAGACTTTGCTTCAGTTAATGCACTTGATTAAACAAATATTGTTTCACCTAAATTATTTGAAGGTTGTTTATTCTTCAAATGGCGTAGAATTTATCAAAGGGCTACTGCATTCATATGAGAACTCAAGACTTCTATCATAACGCTGCTTAACTTAAATATAATGCAAACCTTAAAAATAATGGAATCTCTGGAAGAAAGAGCCCAAGTATCAATATTTCTGTTGAATGGTCTCCATTTTTATCGGAGTCTTCTCTCCTTTCATGTTTTCCCCTTTAGATAAGTAAGCATTCAGTACATTTTGCAAATGTCTTTTTTGTTTACCACATGAGGCACTGTTCCACTTTCTCCATAATGGACTCTGAGAATTATCTGTTTGTGATCAAACTAGTGGAAATATATATCTACATTTTCATTGCTGATGCTGGGTTCGCTATATCTTTACATTACTTTGGACACTTTAATTATCAGAGAGAGAAAGATATATATGCTTTATAATAATCATCATTACCATTATTGTAGCTACTATTATTTTAACTACTATATGAGCACACAGTATTATGAGACTTCATCGTTTAAACCATGCATGGATTACCACATACGATCATCTTGATAATTTTGAAAGGAAGCCACCAGATGTGACTTAAAAATATCATGAATATTTAAATCGAGAAAGGATGAGACTAAGATGTACGGCCATTAATCTCCCTCACAATATTCCTCCTTTGAACATGCTCGTTCCATCGTCCTTGGCACTCTCGGAAGCAGATCCGAAGTCCTCCTCTGTGAGCGTCTTCAGTTGTACTGCGGTGCTTGCCCTGTCCGGAATCAGTTCCACATGTTCACTTTTCATGGTCATTTCAACTTTACAGAAGAGCGGAAGTTGCAGGGTGCCAGACCCAGTGCAAAGGGTTGGTGGAGACCCATTGTAATGTTTTTATGAGCCTGACTTTCTGTTGGATTGCACTGAGCAGCAGCATTCACTGCGTGGTTTTTTTAAAATTACGACTCTTAAAGACACTCATGAAAGAGGACTCCCGGAACTGCCTCAGAAAGTCACAGGAATGATGGGATAAGTGTGTTTGAAGTGAGGGGAGGGTTTAATGGGGAGTAACAGGGACGTATCTTTTACTGTAATAATCTTTAAAATTGATGCCTTCATCACGTGTTTTGACCTTCCCTTGTACGTCCCTTCTATGAATGATCCCGCACTTGTCGTCTTTAACTGCTGGCAATCTTTGGCAGACTTGTTTAAGATAATAAAGAGCGCGCCACCAATCCTACAGTTGTGGTGGTTTCAAGGGAAAAGAAGAGTGGAATGGAGTTGATCCAAAGCTGCTACTACTGCTAATCCAATCTTACTCAGGCACAGGCTCAGGGAGAACCAAGCTTGGTGGTAGGTACAGTAGGAAACTCATGCTGAAAATATTATTTTGAATTAGCTCACTTAGCACGCTTCCCTTATTCTCCTTATTCTTCTTCCCTTATTCCAAGCATTCCCGGTGCCATAGAATTTATGATGAATTTGGAATCGACTACCCATGAAAAGCCTAAAGCTTAGAACTAAGTGAATCTATCCACATGTATGTACACTGGTTTTCTTGAACGACCCTCAGCTGAACTACCTGGTACCGCATTTTGAACACTTGAGAGTTGGCCTGGATTCACAGCCTCTCATTTTGTGTTTACTCATCCTTTCCTGTGGTGGTGGATCCTGCTTGTCCCATCTCAGCTGGGCTTGCTTTACCTGCCTCACACCTTGCCGCTGCCTCAGTGTGTTCTCCTGGGTTGGTATCTATCATACGGATTCTTCCTTTTGCCTGCTCTGGATAGCATGGGTTTGTGGTGCTATTCAATTCAGGAGGAAAATGCTCCTGCTACATGGTTAGCATTCATGGCTCGCTATTCAGAAAGCCTACATTACTTTCTGAAAAATAAGGGCATCCCACATGCTTTTTTACCTGGATAGAATTGCTCCTGACCCTTTTGTGAGTCTGATTTGAATTTATCATCACTACTTATGCAAGGAGATTCTTTTGATTCTCACAAACTGGAATTCTTAGTTAGGGTCCTATCTTATTTTTTTTCTCCCTGAGATAGACATGATCTTTCCGGGACTTTTGTGACAAATTTCACTGATACTCCAAAAATATTTACTTCCCTATTTAGCGTTTAAAAAAATTCTTGAAAAGGAAACATCACAGACCATCTCTGGCTGCGAAGGCAGAAGAGCATAAAATCTTTGGAGATGGGACAATGGTCTCACTGTCTAGACACATCACAGTAAGAAAGGTGCATATCCGCGTGGGCACCGAGAACCCTGGCCACAAGTGTGAAACTATTATTCCATTAAAATTATTGTGTTTTCATCTACCAAATGCTGAAGGTTTCCAGTACATTGAAGAGGCCACTCCATTATTGCTCTGTCTTACCTCACCAGGAGTTTCTCACCCAGGTGTTCAGAAATGTCAGTCTTTTGAAATTTTAACGGAATTTTCAATCCCTGGGAGGCAGCACTTAGCTGGGGGGAATTTATTGGAAGCTTTGAACGAAAAGGTCAGGTTGCTGTGGGATGAAGCACCACAGCAGGGACAGTGATTCGGAGAAGCACTGAGGAAAGTTCATTTTGAATCATTTGCTGACTTTATCCTCATGATGTACAGAGACAAGTATAGGAAAAAAGCTTCCAGCTTGATGACACGGGGTGTCAGCTTTGCCAAAATATACTTGTCTTTTCAGGTGTTTGCTGATCTGTGGCAGGGAAACAAGACTTCACAGTGCAGCAGGCAAGATAGAATCCAACAACAAAGCAATTTTTTGGATGGATTCCAAGAAAAAATGAACTCTTACCCAGCAGATTTGGAGGTAGAGACTCTTGGGAAAAGGTGACAAAAATAAATTGAGCAGAAGGTTCTGTCAGTTACTTAGGGAAATCACTGGTGTGAGGTTTTAGTCTCTGGTTTTCTTCCAAAAGTCTTCTAGACAATTCAGTGGTCCCTGTTAATTATTTCTGTGTTAAGAATGTTTATGTGTCTCTTGTTTTCTGAGGGAGACACATGTGTGCTTTCTCTCTTAGAGGCCAGTGGATTTCTAATCAGGCATGCTGTCAGCCATGTATTCTGTGGTACTGAATAAGACCAGAAGAAGGATTTCTTTTATTCACAAAGAGATTTTATAGGAGAAAACCCAATTTCTCTATTCTGTCTTTTTCTTTGCAACGACACAAAACCTTCAGCATCAAGTCACGGGATACTTTCAGTTTTCCTTCTTCCCACTATCCTCTAAACAAATCTTTGTTCTCAGCCCGTCGAATAGATATTTCTTTCATAATTTCAAATTGTCAGCATTGAAATGAAATGAGATCAATAATAGAAAAAAAGACATCAAGTGAGAAATTGAGCATCAAGGAATAAAATTAGATAACATTTATTCAATGCGAAAATATGCTGGGCCTGCTTAAAAAGTACTCTGCTTGTTTTCTACGAAGCAGTTATATTTCTTACAACAATTTTATGAAGTGTTATCCTCATTTTACAGATAAGGAACCAAAGGTTCATAAACAAAGTTAGTCAGGGTTATGGGACCAGTGCCTGGTTTTAAAATCGGGACTGTCTGATTTTCGATTTCCAGTTCAGATTCACTATGTAGTATTTCTTAATATATAATTACAATGTAAAACCAGTAGAAATAAATGTTCTATTCCATTGATATATTACATTGAAGGTAATCAATAGGTCAAGCAGGCAGATTTTGTGTTCAGTTTCTACAGCCTCTGTGGTCATTTGTATCAATCTTCGTGTCCACTGTGCATCATGTAACGTATTATGTTAACACACGTGAGATGGCAGAATGTAAATTATAGACTTTCTAAGTCTTAAGATCTTGCAGATCACTACGTGAATGATGAAAGGAGAGCTGCAGATCTCTGAGTGGAATGAATACTGAATGTAGAATAAAAACAGATGAATGTGGGAGACCTACGTCCAGGATTTACCAGGTGGGTCGCACTTGGGTTTACCTGGGACTTACAAAGTTGTAACATTCTGAGACTGACTAGGAGTGTAGCCTCCGAGGACTTACCAGGTGGATAGCACTCAAAATATTACCAGTCCTTTCAAGCTTCAGTTTTCCCATCTGCAAAACAGTTGCTTAGATTTATAATGTGATTTATTGCCTGCAAAGTGTTTCTCTCTACTTGATTTTATTTGAATCTTGCTAGAATCGGGTAAAAAGAGAATAATTAACCTATTTTTGCAGATGAGAAGTCAAGTCCAACGAGGCTAAGTGGCTTGCCTACAGCCAAACAGATGCTAAGTGGCAGAGCAGAGAATGTTAATTCCATGGCGCGATCACAAGTGATGCGAGCTGTGAAAATGACTTGCAGTTTATAAAACCCAATAAATAATAGCTATCAAGTAAGGGAGAGGAAAAAAATATGAGAAACTGAAAAAATGGAAACAAAGTGTTTGTAAATGGGGAGGGGAGGAGGGGGTGAAGGGAGGGCAGGGACAAGGGGAAAAAATGAGAATCAAGACCTATTATGTAAAGGTACAGAATCCCAGTGATGAATGTAACTGTATTGTATACCTAGATTGTACCAATAAACTCAATAAAAAAATCCAGAAAAAAATATTAGCTATCCTAGTTGTCCTGTACAGTCAGATTTTAATTTTTATCTGCCAAATTATTATTGGAATCCCAATTCTTGGTTAATTCACCTTTTTAAATTTTTTGTTTTTTTTGAGACAGGGTCTCACTGTGTAGTTGAGGCTGACCTGGAACTCACTATGTAGCCCAGGCTGGTCTTGAACTCACAGAAATCCTCCTGCCTCGGCCTTCTGAGTGCTGGGATTACAGGTGTGCTCCACCACACATGTCTGGTTAATTCACTTTTGATGCCCTGCATGTCTGTCTATAGTGGGCAAATGGAATGGGAGTGAGGAGGACTTTGTTTGGCTCAACTATCTACCTACTGTGGTCTTACAGTTAAAACACACTCGGAACACCATAAAAATATCTTATACTCACAAGAAAATACTTCATTAATGGGAAACAGCCTGTATACACGCACATTCCCCCATATACATAGCATCTCTAAAAAACTCATAATGATTCAGCCTCTTAGAGTTCACAGAGGAAAATGCACCCCTCCTTCCAGGGATTTGAGACTGAGTAGAAGCCCTTTGGATACTGAGGTTCCTGAAATCGATGTCCGGGCTTGGCAATTGTGCGTGGTGCCTGTAGGAGCTGGGCTAGCTGGGGAGCTACCTTGCCTTCCCTGCCAGTCTTGAAGCCTTCTCCTTCCCTTCTGCCCTCCAGTTGTCCCAGCTCCCCCTGAGCGTCCTGTGCACCCTCAGTCTTCACAGGGGAGCTCTTCTCTAGTGACTCTAGCGATGCCATCCCTTTCAGTCAATTCTTCCTGAAGTCCAAGCCCTCCAAAGAATGGGAAGAGGCACTCATTCAGTCCATGATGATACGTGGGGAAGATCGACCTGGGACACTTGGTTACAATGATGACTGTATGCGTGTGTGACAGACAGAGACAGAGAGAGAACTAAGGGAGAGAACGTGAGAAAACAGAATTGCCAATCAGAATGGAGGGGGACAGTGAACTGTAGCAGAGAAAGAAAAGAAGTAAGTTCTTCATTCTCTAGTTTATGATCACTGATTTTCTACTAGTTCTATGCACGAATGAAAATTTGGTGGACACGAGGAGAAAACAGATACGGAATAAGGTAGAACACTAACTAACGGGAGCAGAGAAAGAGGACGTACAATCTAGCATGTCTTGGCCAAAATTTCTGGATCTTGACACTAAGGTTGTTTGGGCTGGAGAATTTTGAGTGTGTGCATGTGGACCTATGCATCGTGCACCAAAGCCTCCATTTAGTGGGTGCTAGTAATAATTTCCTCCAAGTTGGGCAACCGAACTTTTCTTTAGATATTGTCAAATGTCACCAGGACATGGTAGGAAAAGAAGTAAAGTGAAACGGCCCTGTTGAAAACCACTGGTTTTAACCTTTGATCTGAAGACTTGCTGAGTTAGAAAGAAACACAGACTCGATATAAGGTAGTGTGGGTTACTTACTGTGATGATCTTTTGCAGTAGTGAAGACACCTGAGATTTTTAATATATTCTTTGTTTGGCTTCTGTAGAATGTTGAAAATATATTATTTGTAAAATAACAGGGAAGAATAAGAGAGGAAGAACAGTAAGAGGATGAGGGGAGAGGGAAAGAAGAGGAAGGAGGAGGAAGAGGAGAGTCTGTGTTCTCGGAGCATTTTTACTATTTTTTTATATATTTATTTTTGTTGTTGCTTTGTTTTTTGGCACTGGGGATCAAACTCAGGACCTTGCACTTGTGCGGCAGGCAGCTGAGCCACTGAGCTAAATCCCCGGCCCTTGAAGCATTTTTAAATAGAGATATTTAGACTAACTTTACGAGTGCAAAGATGGTAACCTTATGGTGAGTAAAGATGTGGTCTGAGAAAGTAAGGACTCAGGTTATTCTAATAAGATGAAATAGGAAAGAAAATTTAGGTAGACTAGGGCTGTAATACATAAAAAATAAAGAAAACGAGGACAAAGAATCAGTAAGAAACAGCAACTTCCAAGAACTAAACACCTTTTATTTGCCTGGGTGTGGAACTGAGCTTCCAATCTGGAAACACTGAATGGCAACATTACATTAAGTAAAGGAGAGTAAACTTTAATAAATGTAAATCTTTCTACATGGTTGATGGTGTCTTTGAAAAGTTATATCTATATTCTCTTCTGGCTTGTCTCTCAGAAGTTTTTCAGGCTTTGCTAAGCTGCTGTCTTACAGATTTGTAGTAACCCCTTAGCCAGGGGAAATCTCTTTGATCACGCCATAGGAGGAGGAATAATAGTTTTAAATCTCCCATTCAGACAGTATTTGTGGGGCTGGGGATTTAGCTCAGTGGTTTGATGGCCTGCCTTGCAAGGACCAGAGTTCAATCCCTGGTACCAAAAAAAAGAAAGAAAAGAAGACAGTATTTGTGCCAGGGATTTAGCTCAGCAGTTCCATCACCTGCCTTGCAAGTGCAAGCACCCGAGTTTGATCCAAGGTATAAAAAAAAAAAAAAGAGAGAGAGTATTTGTTCCAAGATGCAGTTTCTTTTCCTTATTCTTTAAGGTTTCTATTCAAACAAAGTTAAAGGCTTTGAATGTAAAGAACAGTTTCTTTGGTCAGGGAAATATAGTTAACCTTGGCAGATTTTATTTACAAAATAAGATTTAGTTCATACATGTTCTTACTTTCTTTTATCCATTACTTTGTTTTACAGGTCAGTTTCGGAGCACCCACTCTGAACCAAGGCACACAGGTGTAGACCAACGATCATGTCTCTGTCCTCATATGATCACCGCCTCCATTCAGGCCGTTCATTGAACTGGACCCGTTCCTCTGTCTCCAAGTCACTCAAGGTACTGTTGGTCTGTCTTGTCACAATCAAAGTGCAAGTTGTCTCGGCCTGCAAAAGGTGAGGCAAGTTCTAAAAGATGAAAATAGGTATGCAGGATGAGGATAGTTCCTGCGGCGTGAGAAGAAAAGAACATCAGCGCATGAACTGCCCGAGGCCAGCACCACGGCGTCTCTCTTACTCTTGGAAGGCTTTGAAAGGCAGCAGTGTGGATCTCAAAAGGTGAAGGCCACAGGAGACTGGAAAACCTGGACGCAATCCTTGAACTTTCCATTGACGCCACCCAATCTAATGGCCAGGAGGCTGGAGTTCCAAGAAACAGACTCCAGGTCATCAGAGTGGGATCCTCTGCGCCACCCGTGTGTGATTGAAGCACACGGTAGATGTTTAAATTAAGAAAACGTTGCAGCAAAAGGCACATTGCCGTTAATCGCCATCGTTCCACTCTCCTTCACTGTGAACACGCAGACCCCCTCACTCTTGCCACTTTCTGAAGCGGTTCTGAAAGTCTGCTTTCAAGAGTGTCTTTGTTACCTGTAGTAAACAATACGGCGAGTGCTGCTGCCGAGTGACAGTCAATGGCACGGCAAGTTTGTAGACACATTGTGTACAGTGTGTCTTCTTCCACCTTCACATCGGACCTGGCACTGCGCAACTTCTGGCTCTTGTCTGAAGTCAAAGTGGCCACCATGGGTAAACATGTTGAGTTGATTCAGGAGACTGAAGCAGCCATGGCAGTGCAGCTAAAGACGCTTAGGTAAAGGACGCCAGACCTGCTTTAGAAAGTGGCAACATGATGGCAAAGAGGCAGAAAATGTATTCAAAGTGAGGGGAGTAAGTTAAGGGGGATTCATAGCAATGCTATTATTTAGTTATTTTATTTAGATACTGGGGATCAAACTCTGATCCTTGTGCTTTCGAGGCAGGCAGTGGAACCACTGAGCTAACAATGTGTTTTTTAATGTAATACAAATTTTATAACTTAAACATTCACAATATATTTTTGTCACACCTCATGTGGTTATTAGTATGGGCTTTGGACTCAGGTAGCAATGAGATTGTGTTTAGGTCCCATTACTGCCTCGCTGGAAAACTGGGGAATTTTTCATGGTCTGGGAACTTATCCCCCCACTTACAAAAAGACAGCAGTAATGATGGTGATCACTAGCAGTGTGCGCTAGCCAATATTTAGTAAGCAATTCACTGAAAGTGAAAAATCAAAGAGCACTGAATCATTGATGCGTTTGCTGATTTCCTCGATGTATTTAGCCCCACCCTGCTGACTGCACGCTGCTATTGTGATGTCGCTAAACCCAGGAAGAGATGTGAACAACAAAGGGCTGACCCTTATGAGCTGTTACGAGCTGGCTCCAACACGCGGTGCCCATCATGAGGGGTAATGGGAGAACTGAGCAAAATTGTGCTGGTTCTGTCAGATAGCAGGTGTTCAGTAAAGTTTTCAGAAACCTCCCTATGCTCCTGATTTCCAGCAGAGGGTCCTTTTCACAACATCAAGCTGCTCTTCTATGGCACTGCACACAGTTCTGTGAATCATGATGTCCTGCGGCTGAGGCTGGATTGATTAATGCAAAGACAGTGCTGCTGGTCCCTCGATGCTGCCGGCACTCATTAGATGCATGCCTGTTGTTTTGGGATCACAGTTAAAAGCATTTATCAAAGTCAAGTTGCTAAGAGTTTTCTCCCCATTTGCAAGGCAGCACTCTTTATGGTCTGTGCTATGGGATCAGCCTCAGGGAGCGCCTCCATCTGGAGGGCGCCGATAGAGTTGGCAAGAAGCCTCTGCCCCACTCTGGAACAGTCCTCCAGACTTTGCAGCCCCTGCCTCCTGCGGCGTGGAGGGTATGCTTGTGGGGTTCTGGCCAGCCCGAATTTGCAGTCATCAGGCACCTGTTTCATCTGCTCACATCTCACATCATGATGCCAAATCCTGCCCAGATAGCCTCTCTGGGAGAATCAGCCTGTGGTTCTCCGATTCTTTTTGTGTGTATGTGAAGCTAGGTGGCCTTTTCTTCAATTTTTGTTTTTATTAGCACATGTTTGCAGTGCATAGAGTTCAATCCTCCTGCGCGGTGGGTACACATGCACAGCACATCTTAATTCTATTTTCATCCCGTTCCCCTTCTCCCCGCATCTCCTGGTTCCTCTCCCGTTTGCTAGAGAACTTTCTCCCTGTTTCTTTCCTATTACGTTTCTGTTTATAGCAGCACAACCCACAGTGACTAAGACTTGGAAGAGGCCTATATGTTCATTAACAGATGAATGGATAAAGAAAATATGGTATTTATACACAGTGAATACTACTCTGGCATAAAGAAGGATAAAGGAGTAGTTTATAGGAAAATAGATGCACTTTCAGACCACAATATTAAGTGAAATGAAAGAGACATGTAAGTTTAAATATTGCATGGCTTCTCATATATAAGAAATGAGAAACATAGTTCATCTGGAATTTTATTCTGTAAATCATGCTATATTTGCAACAATTAAAATACCTTTAAGCCTTACTGAAGGTTACAAAACAAAATGGAATTTGTCTCTTTGTTTTCACCCCCCTTGCCCTTGTATTATTAGAATGCTAATCTTTTGCATAGAAGATGCTCAAGACTTCAATGCTGCTTTTCTACTCTCATTCTTAGGAGATTTCCCCTTTCGTTACTTCCAAGCTTGAAATGTTCTTTATTCGCTAGGTGATAAAGGACAGTCCTAAGCTAATCAAATCAAATCAGCTCCCAACGTGAAATTTCATTTAACCCATCCAATTATTACTACTGGAAATATTTCCAAAAATTCTGGGAATTAAGACTAATAGATAATCACAAGCATTGTGGCAGGGACAGAAGAGATGGTGGATGTGTAAGCTCTGGTGGGAGAGATGGGTTTTGGATGCAGGTCACCCTAAAATAGTGGAATGAAGGCATCAAAACTGTGTGACAAGAACTTTTCTGATGCAACAACACAATCTAGAACATGATTCCCGAAATCTCTCTGAAATTTTCAAATTTAAAATAATCAGATCTTTAGCTCCCTTAGTGGGTGAGGGATGAACTAAGCATGGCTTATTACATGTCTATATAGGGAGGACTGTGTTTGGCTGGAGCTATATACCAGGCTCTGAGTCCTGTGTGAGTTTGTGTCACCGTTTCTGGACAAAACAGAACAGTTACAGCAAATCATCATTTGCCACGTCGGTAGTAATTCCTCCTAGTTTCGGAGAGCTAGGAGACTGGGATCCTACATGTACACCCTGTCTTTCATGGAGTCCCAGATTCTTCCCAATGAATGGAAATCTGTATTTCACAAATGCCCATCAGCATCACTAATTTCTGTAGGTCTTCAATACCGTTTTGCACATTTTCCAAGCACTCCTTGGATTATAGCCACACTGTGTGTATCTTACCTTGCTCTGCCAGTGTCCCTCAGCTGATTCAGAGGAGGGGAGGCATTTACTTCTGCTCACCCCATGGTCCCGCTGAATATGTCTGAAAGGGGGCTGTTTCCCAGGGCAGATTTCTCACACGGACAGCTTCACTCGGTGAACCTATCAGCCAACGGCCTTGGTTGAGCACCTCTGTTTTCCAAGCAGCCTGCTGGGATTGGTTCCAAGAACAATAATGCATTATATATCTGTCAGGGGCCTTTCTGGCAAAGGAAGGCTCTGAGCACACAGTCTTATTTTATTCTCTCTGGGAAAGATTAATGGAAATGGATTCCATTCCATTTTTGCATCTATTCACACAAGTCCAAAGACCGTTCACAACTTGCTCAAGGTCAAGCAAAGAATGATAGTGAAAACGCAGACATCTTATGTCATAATCAAAGAGGTAAATGAAATGGTGGCCACAGAGGACTTTCAAGACACACTGGGTAATATGACACCTTTGATTTCCTCTAGATATTCCTGAGAGCTCATTTTAGCAAAAAACATTTTTTTTTTTTTTTGCAAGGGGTAATCAGATTATTGACACTATCAATCTTCCGAACGCAGGATCAGCATTGACTTTCCACTTGGCTATTCTCAACAGCTGGGCAAAGTAAGCAAAATCACAGGCAAATATCAACTGCTCCTCTCGCTCAGTTTGTGCTTACCTATGGGGGTTCTTTAGCTACAACAATCTGCTGTCTCAGAGCTACTCAAGCATAGTGATATGCTTTCCACTTCTCCAAGCTGAGATCTCCTGATGAGGACTCGACAGGAACAAGACTTCGACCTTCAATCCACTGGCATTGAAGGGAGGTAGAATTTGTGTTTGCCTTTATTTTTCCAGTGCTGAAGTACAGCTGAATTGACCGCAGCCGCTGACCTTGAGGAAGTGTTGGGGTATGGTTATCAGGAATGATTTAAGTTCTTCAAATCACTCATAAAGTAGATGACTTCAGTACAGTTTCCAAAAGAGATCTTAATAGTTAAAAAATCAAGGTCAAAACTCATACACACCAATTTAATAATTAGTTTTCAATAATAATAGATACGAGTTGCCATGGTTATATGGAAAAACATCATGGTGAGGGGGGAAAGATGGCATTGTCAGACATTTCTTCCCGGATCTCACTTTCTAGCTTCCTTGTATGACCAGTGACCTTTGATCGGGTTCCTGGCATTCTGAAGTTTTCCTTGTGGGGTGCCATATGTTTTTGTATTACTCTAAATTTGATTCACCATGCAGTTGAGTTTCTTGGAAATAGTGTCATCCTTTGGGGTTTTGCTTTTAAGGTTTATTAGGTGGGATCAGAGCAACCATCATTCTCCACTACTAGAGCAAAACTATTCTGAGAATTTCACCTAATGTGCCATGAAGAATAAGGTTGTCTAAGGCAGGTGACAGCACAGGCCTGTACCCAGATCTCAGAGGTAGGGCAGAAGGATCATGAGTTTAAGGCTAGCTTGGGCAATTTAGCATCTTCAGGCTAATTTTGCCTCAAAGTAAAAAATAAAAGAGTACCGGGGACATAGCTCAGAGTGAAGGCCCTGGATTCAGTCTCTAAATCCCTCTCTCTCTCTCTCTCTCTCTCACTCACACACACACACACACACACACACACACACACACA
>NW_022900930.1:44947977-44977189 GCF_012274545.1 Fukomys damarensis | reverse complement strand
CTAAAGAGAACAGAAACTCTTCCCAATAACTACTAATTCCTAATTTTTCCACTTCTACAGATTGGGTTTTCTCCTAGTTTTGGGCAGTTTCCTTACATGCATACACTTGAGTTATTAATATTAGCAGGATGCTCTGCAGCTCACAATGCATGGTGTATCCACCTTGGTTCTCTGATCTGAGACCTCTAGTTGCCTTGTTCTGCTGTAGTTCTGTTTCCTTAGGGAATCTGAGGTCTGGGGCCTGGATTCTCCTTTCTGTGTGTGGCCTGAAGACTTGTCCAGCAGTGACCTGGGGCAAGTGTAAGACTCATCTTATTTGTTTCTAGGTTCTCAGGGATCACCAGCTTTTGTTGCCTGATGTACAGTGTCTTGGAACTGTTGTTTCATGTTTTTTTTTTTTTTTTTTTTTTTTTTATAAATCTGGTTTCTATTAGCAGATGTCTGTCAGAAGCTCATATTGATGATATGAACAATAGAAATAGGAGTGAATAAATCAAGTAAAGCTATTGTCAAAAGCTAAGCAAGAGAGGTTGGCTCAAAAGGAATACCATTTTGTAATATCCAGCTCCTGGGGGCAGCCTATTTAGAGGTAAAGAGGAGTTGAAGCAGAGAAACGAGTGTCTAAATGCTTCAGTGCTGCCTAAAAGAAATCCTGCATAACATTTCTGTGATCACACTTAGTTTTCCTTTAAAGGGACAGTCCTGGAGTTAGCAACCATCATTTATCATCCATCCATTTTAAATATTCCTACAGTGCTATTCCTTGCCAAATATCAAAATCTGCTATAGGTGCTCATTGTCTACGTCATTACAGAAAGAGTTCTTCCAGCTTTTTCACTTATCTGATTCAGGAAATTGAGAAATCCAGAGCATTTTTACACTTTTATTTGTCAAGAAGATAGTGAGAGATTGTTGCAGGGTTTTGCTCATCTTTGCAGAATTTGAGATTCGCTTATCCGTCAAGAACTTTTAGCAAGGTCTTTTCATTTCAGTTTTATCCCAAAGTTTTGCAAAATGTGTTTTGAATCTGTATTGTTTGGTACATATACATTTAGGAAAGCTATGTGGAGTGATCTGTATGTTATCACATAATAGCCCTCCTGCTGCCAGTAATTATATGTGCTCCAAAGTCTACCTTATCTAGTATTACTATATTTTATCATGTTTTCTTATTATTACTGTTTACATGATATATCTTTTTCTATCTTTTTAGTTTCAACATTTGTATACCACATAAGAGAGTTTCTTATAGATAACTTAGAGTTAGGCTTATCTTTTTTATCATCTACAATTTCTGTCTCTTAATAGTTACCTTGAAAGTAAGTATTCGCATGTTAAGGCTTAATTCTGCTATTATATTATTTAATTTTTTGTACGTTCTCTTAAATTCTCTCTCTCTAACCTCCTTTTCTTGACTTCCTTTGGATTTCTTGAACTTTTTCTCAATTTTTTTTGGGTGTATTTGTAGTATTTAAAAATGTATCTCTTTGTACTTCAAAGAATTAGGATTGGAGGTCCCTTTTACTCAGCCATTCCCCTGCTGCATATCTTCCCCAAATAATTAAAAGAATCATATCACAGTGATATATTTGCATGCATGTTATAGCAGCACAATTTGTGATAACTAAAATTTGGAAACAGCCTAACTTCCCATCAATTGGAAACTGGATAAAGAAAAAAATTTTGTTTTGTTTTGTTTTGTTTACAAAATGTAGTACTACTCAGCCACAAAAAGTGAGAAATTAGAGGCATTTACAGCTACATGGCTGCACAATGAGGTAACACTCTTAAGTGAAATTAATAAGACACATGTGTAAATACCAAATGGTTTCTCTAGTGTGAGAAGCTGAAAGTGTAAGTAAGGACTAAAAGGTATAACAGATAATGTGACATAGGAAGACAATGGGTGAAGGGGAAGGGGAAATGTGAGGGGTAGAGGAAAAAAAGATGGGGATGGAATTAATGAGGAAATGGAAACAAGGTCTTTGCAGACAGGCAGTGATGGAGGGGTTGAAGGGAGGGCAGGGGACTGGGGAATAAATAAGAACCAAGATGGATTATGTAAAGATGCAACTTTCCAATGATGAATGCCATTGTATTGTAAACCTTAAATGTACCAATAAAATAATTTAAAAATGTATCTCTTTGTATAGTTTTCTCAGTGGTTGCACTAGATATTACAATATGCATATGTAACCACTGTGTACTTGGAATGGAGTTTTAGCACTCTGCGTGAAGTATACAAATCATGTTTTCACTTACATACTTTAACCTTCTTCCTTAAAAATTCAGGAGGAGTAGGGGCACCTATCGGATTTACCTCTGTCTTTACCCAGTCCATTTGTACTGTTTCTTCTTTGAATGTCCTGGCCTCTTTGTGTTTGTTACACTTCCTTTCTGTTCAGCGAGCTGCCTTTGCCCCTTCTTCAGGGTAAGTTTGACAACAAGAAGTTCTCTCAGTTTTCTCTCAGCTTTGCAGGTCTTTGTTTCCTCTTCTTTGCTGAGTAGGACTTTTTCTAGTTGGAGAATTCATAGTCAGCAATTTTTAACATTCAGCGTTTGAAAAATACTGTGTTTCCTCCTTTTACCTCACTGACTTTACCTGAAAACTCTGTGCTCATATACATCAGTGTTTGCTTGTATTTCTTTTGAGATGTCTCTAAGATTCTTTTCTTGACTTTTTGTGTTTAGAATGTACCCTGGCCTGACTTTCTTTGAATAAACACTCTTTGAGGTTTTCTCGATTTCTTGAAACTGCAGGTTCAGGATTTTCACAAATGTGGGAAATTTTCAGTGATTACTCCTGGGGAACGTTTTCATTTTCATATTTTTTCTTTTGTTCGGGGACTCTGTTGATAGAAATGTTCAATCTTTCATTGTCCCATGAGTCTCTGTTATTCTATTTTAAAGTCTATTTCTTCCTTTTGCTTCAAATGAGTAAACTATTGATCTATTCTTAAGCAGTGATCTTTCTACTCCTATTTCTACTCTGCTATTGAATCCACCTAGTACATTAAAAAGTTGTTACATTTTCTGAGTCTATAATTTCTAATTGGTTATTAAAATTTCCATTTTTGTTGAGATTTTCTCTACTTTCAAGACAATCTATAATTGCTTATTTGATAATTTTTACAATGAGTACTTTACTTTTAAATGTATTTGTTTCCACATTTTTTATTAGTGCTTATTTGTTATACAGGTTAGTGTATTTCATCCTGGCAGATTTATACATGGACATAACACTTTTATGTTTTTAATCATTTTCTCCTTTTCATGCACTCTGCCCCACTCTGCCCCATGTTTTATATTTTTTGGGGGGCAGGATAAAAGTATACAATCTAGATGTATTTTTATTTTAATTGACATACAATAATTGTACATTTTTGTGGGGTACATTGTAATATTTTAGTACATGCATTCAATGTGATATGGTCAGATTGTGGTAACTGGTTTAATCTATAAACTCAAACATTTAACATTTCTTTTTGTTGAGCACATTCAAAATCTCCTCTATGCTGTTGTGAAATACACACATTACGCCGTAGGGCTTTAGAAGTATGCCTTGTACCTAAACCTGCATTCTTCCTGTATAATTAATCACTCACTCTGTAGCCCTCCGCAACCCACACCATTCAGGCTCTGGTAGGCACAACTCTACTTTCTACTCCTACCTGATTAAATCAGCCTCCATATGTAAATGAGAATGGGCGTGCTTGATTCATTTTATTTAACGATCTTATTTAATATAATGTTCTCTAGTTCCACGCCTGTTGCCACAAATGCCGGACTCCATTCATTTTTCTGGCTGACTAATCTCCAATTGTGTGCACATACGCACCACAAGTTCTTTGGTAGTTCATCCTCCAATAAGCAAACAGATCCTTCTCTGCCTCGGCTGTTGTGAACACCGCTGCTGCAAACACGGGATGCAGATGTCTCCTCTGTGTACTGATCTCCTCCCTCTGGATATGTGCCCCACTTTTGAATCAGTGGACCATATGGCAGTTCTGTTTTTAGCTTTTTTTAAGGAGCTTCCATATGGTTTTCCGTGATGGCTGTACTAAGTTACATTACCAGCATAATGCGAGCGTTCTTTGTTCTTGGCGCTCCCTTCCCCAGCATTTGTTACATTTGTGTCTTTTTGGTAATCTCTCTGACTTAGGTGAGACGATTTGTCATTGTGGGCTTGATTTACATTTCCCTGAGAAGTAGTGACGTGGACTATTCTTTTTGATATACTTTTGGCCATTAGTATATCTTGTTGGGAGAAATGTCTCCAGGTCATTTACCTGCAAATAGGCATTTTAAAATTAATTATGACTTTCCTGGTTCTTGGTATTTCCTACTGTATTTTAACCAAAAATTACCCCGTTTAGATTTAAAACATACAGCTTGACTTGCTTAATGGAAAATATTCCATTTCAGAACTCTTTCAATTCTAATTAGTTCTTCCTTTTTGTCCTTTTTTTGGGTTATCATGAAAATCAGAGTGGAATCCCAAAGCTATAGCTCAGTTACCACCCCTTTTGACATGTTGATTCTGGTCAGTTGAATATTTGACTTTTCTTTGCAGGTTTTGGGAATTTTTCCACTCTCTTCTCCTAGATCCTGAACTTTTGAGTTTGGAGCATGGTAGGTGTTGCCCACCACCCTTGGACATGTGTGCACGGCCACTCGTGAAGGTCTCTCTCCACTGGTACATTTGTTAGCCAGGGGGTACCCCTGCTGCTAAAGGAGAGGGGTATCCAGTTCTCCTACTGTTTTCTACTGGTGCCACCAGCAAGGGAGGAAGTTTCTT
Organism: Fukomys damarensis; assembly: GCF_012274545.1. Classification (NCBI taxonomy): domain Eukaryota; kingdom Metazoa; phylum Chordata; class Mammalia; order Rodentia; family Bathyergidae; genus Fukomys; species Fukomys damarensis. The sequence goes on along the minus strand of NW_022900930.1, from coordinate 44,972,391 downwards.
AGCAGCCTGCCTATTGTCACGAAGTGGAAATTAGGAGGTAGCAGGACCCACCCGCTCTGTGCTGATGCTGCAGCCATGGGCCTGGTGGTCTTTCATGGTTTCTGATTAGATTGAATCTGGTACCGTGAAAAAGATCTCCGTGGAGTCGCTCCTTTCTCCCTCCTTTGGCTGAAGGTTCTTGGGTGTTGTGCCACTGGCACGGCTTCTCCTGCCCCTCCTTCATCTCTAACTCTTCTTCTTCTCTTCTTTGTCTTTCTGTCGATGTCTGTTGAATGTCTGGGTGGAAGACCTCTCTGGCACCGATTGTGGGATACATGGCAGATAGAGAGACAACCCCGGAAATTCACCAGCTTGACATTTCTCACCCCACCAGCTGGTTAGTCTTCCTTTTCCTACATTTCAGAGCCCTTTTACGATTGTCCATTGTAACATCCATCACATTCAGTTGTATTTATAGGAGAAGAGTATCAAAGTCTTTGCATATTTACATTGAAGATATTACTTTTTTTATTCCCCTATTCTTTACTTAGAATAAAGATTTAAAAGCTCATTTAAAGGGATGACCTGAGAAGGTAATTTCTGATTGAATTAAACAAATAATTATTATGTATGCACTGTGTACATGTCAGGTGCTTATAAGATACTTAGATTTTGACACATAAAGGAAAAATGATCTCATGTTCTAGCAGAGAAAATAGACACAGAAAAAAAAAAAACCCCACCAGATCATAAAGGCCAGGCTTTTTTGAAGCTTGTTTAAAATGTGACAGGAAAATAGATGAGATAGCTTGGTCAGGAAGGCAGGGGGCCAGACAGATGGCCAGCAAGGAAAATAAATGATGTGGTTTTGGTATATGCATGGAAATTCACCTGGTTATAAAGCTGGAGGTTAGCAGTCCAGGCAGAGAGCCATGTGAACAAAAATTTAATATGTAAAGATGCCTGGCAATGTGGACGCAGACAAGGACGCACACTATCCAAAAGTTAATGGGTTCATGGACTTTGATTGAGTCAAGATTATAGCGTATGGAACAAATTGCAAAGGGTTTCCTTGCTGGGCTAGGGTTGGAAGTTTCATAACAAAGGCTTCCCAGGGATACTGTAACGTAAAAACTTAAGAGTCACGTGGGCAGTTCAGAGGGGTTCTGATCACAGCATCAAAGCAAATGGTTGGAGATGAAGTTGGAAGAGTGGAGCCAAGTGATGAATTAAAACCAAATAATTATTCAAGTACATGTTTTGTCGACATATGGTAAAAATTCAACAATACAGAAAATATACAATAAAATCTTTCTCCCTTTCCTGGTAATCCTTAATTCCTCTTTCTTAAGGTCACCATAATTGAGGTTATTGTGCCTATTTTAGTGTTTCGTGGCCTCAGCCCCCTTCCCCTTTCCACTTTTATATTTGACTCTTCAAGTACAGAGGCTTAAACTTATCTCTTTGGTTGATGGCTCTCTGCTTTCAGCACTGCTATATGTGATGGATCTCCATCACCTGGTCTTCCCTCTGGCATGAAGTCCATGCTTCCATCCTTGTAAAATAAATAATGACCCTTGCTTTGCGCATGTCTTCAGTTTACATAAATGATAGCCGTCTGCTTATTTCTCTTACAATGAGCTGCACACTGCATGTAGATCTTGATTACTTCCTGTTGACAGTTGCATAAGGATTCCAGGGAAGGAATCCCCTATAACTTAGTGGATAACTTGTTCTCTCAGCTTCTTCTTATCTCTCTCCTGTTAGAAGCAGCATTGCTCCAAGCCTCACTTGGGTTTCTTTATGGAGTCAAATGAGAAATTTACTGTAATTCATCAGCAGGGTTTGAATGCATGGTTACATATTGGTACACTTAGTTGCACCAGTATTGATAGATAGTGTTTTTCCACATGGTTGCTCTAGTTTTGTCTCTCCTGGTTGGAGTATAGATTCTTTTCTAAACACTCTTTGCCAATATTTGATATTACAAAATGTATGTAAAAAATTGCTGTGTTTTTACATTTCCCTAACTACTAAAATATTTGGACATTTCTTCCTATTCTTCTTTGCTCAAACCCTAAAAATGATGAAAGGAAAGCTGCCTTACATTTATCGAGTCCCTTGTACATGTGTTTGCTTTTCATATTTAATGTGTCCTATTGACTTGTGCTGAAGGCATTACCACTATCCTCATTTTTCACATGAAAAATTAGATGATTATGGGTTGCTAATCTAAGTTCACACAGAGGTCCGCTTTGGTAACCTCACCTTTCTGGCTTCAAAGAGCCAGTGACTAATATATTCCTCTACACTGGGCACTACAATGTTTAGTGAAGAGGTTAAGGGAGATTCCCCCCGTCAAAGAAGAAGTAAGGAAATTAGTACAGTTTTATAGCTACTACAATTTACCCCAAGTGAAACAGAGGTTGAAAACATGGTTAAAGGCTCTGTGAGTTAGGCCAGGCCTGACATCTTACATTCACATTCTGAGTAATTGAAATTTGCTCACAAACACTCACTGTGCCTTCTTTGTGAAAGGAATTCTAAAGGGTGGTGGGGGCTGGTGACGCTAATTCAAAAGGCACCTTGCTTTGAAGGTGCTCACAGTCTAGTAGATAATTAAGGCACAAATAACCACAGTGCTAGGTAGAATGCAGTGGCCCACGCCCAATCCTCTTTGAGGCATCTGCTATCAGACTCCTGATGTACTCTGTCTCTCCATGGAAAAGTAGGCAGTCATTGGCCTCACCATCTATGCTGTTTGTAGCACATTCTGAGTGAGACTGATATTTAAGGAACCTGTGCCATAGATACAAAGAGGGTGGAATATTGGTGGCTAATGAAAATCATGGCACTTAAAAGATGCTGAAAGTTAATTTAAAGATAATTATGCATTTAGAGCTAGTTTCATATTAAGCTTTAAAAGTACATAAAAGAAAAGGGATGGGTTAAAGAGTAGTAGTGCAACATACCCATTTTGATCTGAAAGAGACAGAAGCCTCACTGAAAATGTCTAATTCGCTTACAGTTCAGCTTCTCACTACCCTAAACCCTGCTTCGCAGGAAAGGAAGCCCAGGTCCAGCCCAGTGGAACCTGTGGGCATCCAGAAGGGCTGCTATTGTAGACTGTCAGATCAGTGATTTGTTCTGTTATTTGATGTCCCCCATCTTTTCTATTCTGTCCCCCCAGTGACTCTCAGGGATGTTAAAGTGATATTTGGAGAGCAAAGAAATTCAAAAATTATCTGAGAAGTCCATGTTCTTTTGTTAAAGCAACTTTTATTTAAAGAACATTGCCTGTCGTGCTTGAAAACAGACTTTGTACATTATTTAATTCTCATACAACCTGAAGAAGTAGGCACTATTATTTAAAAAGATGAGCAAAGTGAGGCTTAGCAAGGTTAAAGTGCTTGAACAAGTTCACTATGAAACTTAGTGGCTCTTCTAGATTCTAAAGGCAGGCGCCCTAAATCTAAAACCAACATTTTTCACTCATAATTTTAATATGAACTATGGTAAGAAGGAGAACATTAGATTTTATTTCAAAGTCATGTTTATGAGGCATTTAAATCCAGAAAAATATTAAGTGGACTTGAAAGACAGAAACAAGGGAAATCATAAAGGAGAGGATATCTACCTTCATCCCCCCATCTTTAATAAATTATTCTGGGTTGGTACAGATGGCTTTTATATTCCAGGGAGGACAGAATCAGAGCTTGGGTTCAAATAAGACTATTAGATTAATGGATGAAATATACTGTAGTTCTAAATAGCTTTCCTCATTTCATTCCATAAAATACACAGAGGCAGTGTCTTGCCATTTCCCTGACATGGGCTCTGTTGCTAGGATCTTGGTTCTCTTGGGTCAGCCTGGTAACGGATCAGGGTTGCCTCGAAGACAATTCATCGCAGGGACTGGATGGCATTTATAGGAAAGTTAAACAAACCTTTGGCCCACTTGAAAAAAAAAAAAGTACCTCAAAGTAGAAAATGCTACTTAAATTTACAGCTAGAAGAAAAACTGGGAGCAAATTAAAAAGATGCACAAATAGCACCTTTGGTGAGGCAGCCCTAGGAGGGTGCAGCTGGCCCTGTTTTAGAGGAAGAAGAAATGAAATAATTTTGCAGCATCCCTGGTTAAGATCTTTAGAAGCAGAGGTCATTGGGATTTTTGTTGGGAGAGCAGATGATGCTTGAGGGGCCAGAGAAAATAGAAACGTGAGGCTACGCTGCGTGGTTTTGTTGATCAGGTCAGTGGAATTTGCCAATGGGGAGAAAAGGCAGGTGAAGGGCAGTGGGATCAAAACCGTAGTCAGCAAAAGGGCGAAATTAATTGCAACTGAAGCCCGTCAACAATACGTGAGGTATTTGAACGAGTGAAATGTCTGCCTCCCCCAGCCTGTGGGGGGAATGAAAGTTGATAAACAGAGTGATGCAGTCTTTTGGAAGGGCGTCAGCTCCAGTTTAATCAGTGAAGTATCTCTTTTAGGCAAGAGTGGAGGGAGAGGGAACTGGCTGATTTCTCTGTCTCAGCAGCCTCAAGGGATCTGCAAAACTCTTTTGTGTCTCTCCTTACTTTATTCTCTTGTTCCTCTTCCTTCCAGATTTGTTTCTACTTGCAAAATGGTTTTGTGCATTGTTCACAAATTCATAACAGGGAGTCAAACTCTGCATATATAATTAGTCTATAGAGAGGGCCTCTGAGTACTATGTATATCAAATAGCAACTGTATTTATGCTGGAGGAAAAATTAAGTCCTCCTCTTTTTCCTTTTTCTGTTCCTCTGTGCTAGGCATTTGGAACATGAAGAAGACACAGATTCTACAATAAAGAAACTTATGTTTAGTGGGGACAGAAACAGGCAAGTCCAAATCGTGATCTGTTGTGGAAAGTGCTATAATTAGCAGGATGTGTACGGTGTGTGGAGTGTGGAGGAAAGAATGATTCAATCCACCTGAGGCTATCGCCTAACGCCGTGGCATGTTGATGTGGATGAGATACAAAAACAGGGCAGAATGATGGAGCAATTTCGAAGTTGAGCTTTCTGTTTTAGTTCTCATGTTGCATCTCAGACACTCAGATATCCCAGAAAGAGTGTGGCCAAGAGTTTATACTTTGGGGCTTTTGCCTAGTTTCAAATCCAAGATTCATTCCTTATAGGACTGTGATCTGGACAGGTTGTTTAACCTTTCTGTGCCCTGGTTTCCCGCTCTATAAAAAATGATGCAGTGTAACTATTTCATAGGATTATGACTGTAAATAAACATGAAAGACTTTGAAGTAGGGCCTAGCTCCTTGTAGGATATAATTATAAATATTTAAACAAATAAAATCACTATGAAACAATAAAATCACTATCTATATAGACATGCAATGCATTTTTTTTTTTCGGTACTGGGGATTGAACTCGGGTTCTTGCGCTTGCAAGGCAGGCCACCGAACCGCTGAGCTAAATCCCCGGCCCAATGCAATGCAATTTTGATTAAACTTGATTGTTGTTTTTGCTGTGAATGATCACTTAATAAAATGACATTTTAAACCTTGGCATTAACTGGTATGTAATATATCTACCAAAGCCACTAAGTTAAGAAAGGATAGAAGGCTTAAAGATATATATTGCCTTTTAAAAATAATCAATATAAATTTCATGGATTTGTGTCTGCTTCATTAGTCGTTGGGCCCAAGATTCCACGTCTGTGAACCCTGATGTGTTGGTGAGTTGGGCTCATCAACACTGGTGCTTTGGCCTCAGGCTCATATGAATATAATTTGATTCCGTAGTTGTTTTCTGAGTGTTGGTGCTCTCTTCAGAAGTTGGGACTGTCCTTTTTCAGTTATTTTCTATTTGGTCCAGCTCATCCACTTCCTCATCTTATTTTTCTAGCTTTGTCTACTTAGGATTGTGTTTGCTTATATAGAATTATTTCATTCACACCTACTTAGATTGTATTTTCATTCACATGAAACCAGAGATCAATAGTTTCCAAAGAAAGTGTCTGCTTACCATCAACTTATAAATTTTGTGATTCCAATCTATCAGTTATCGAATATTATGTGGTCAAAGAGTGACTCTACTTTTTGAGCATTTCTTCTTGGCAGACAATTTCTGAGGCACATTTAACAGCTAGTAAAATTGTCTTTTAAGACAAGTTAGCTTAATATTAGTGGAGATTCAGTGCAGTGAAATAGTTAAGACATCTGAGCACTTTGAACAATGCTGATTAATTTTCATTCAGTAAACATTAGCTATCAATGTGCAGTATTTTTAGGATTAGAAGTAGTTTATAATACAACACAAATATGAAATGGGATTATGCAAAGACGATATATAAAAATATTGAGTACAATGTATTAGCTGTTGGGGACAAATGTTTTACATGATATTTTTAATTAAATTTTCACACAAGAACTCATAGGTAACGTTTATTGTTACCCAAATTTTATAGATAAAGGAACAAAAGGTTAGAGCAGCTGTATAAATTGTTAAAGGACCTATATAGCGGGCAAGTGGCAGAGCTCTGATTTGAGTGTAGTCACTGTGATTGCATATGTCATTTTTAGCCACTGTATTACATGCATTTTCCAATAAAAATAGATAAATGAAAGAAGGGAAAGGAAAAATATGAGAAAAGAAGGAAAAAACAAAGACAAATTTAAACAAAAATATGGAGGGGTGGAGGAGTGGAAGGGAGGGAGGGGAAACAGGAAAAAGAAGAATCAAGATATACCATGTATAGGTACGAAGTTTCAATGATCAGTGTGATCACAATATATACCTAAAATGCACCAATAAACTTAATGAATTCAAAAATAGGTAACAATTGACCAGACTACCATTTTAACAATCGACTGGATACCAAGTTTTGGTTAAAGACTCTGGCTATCAAAACCCAAGAGGGAAACCATCTCTGCTTCATAATTCTTAAGGAAAGACACCCGTTCCTTAAAGCAGACCAAGTTTTGCTAAGCTCCAAAAGAAACGTAATCAAGTGGGACTTCATGGAGAAGGCTCTGAATATCATGGTGGAAAATGTCCCAATATTAACCTTGTATGAATAAAAGCTATATTTCGTAGACCTATTCCCAATCTGAGGCTCATGCCAGAGCCCCCAGATTACTTGGAAATGACACAATGGGCAAGAAGCTAAAATGATGTTATCTAAGTATTTTAGATCATATTTTAATGGCTTACCTGGCTGCAATCATTATGTAGTTAAAATGTATGCAGAAGTATTGATAGCGTGTCTGTGACACTATCTTTTCGGAGATGGTTTGTCCAAGATGGGCTTTGAACAGGAGTGAATCGTAGAAAAGTGTGGCCATGATCTCTGGCATAGTCCTATGTTTGCGATGGTCCCTGGCACTGGGTGAGTAAATTGGCTTGTTAGGGATATATGACAGATAGGTGCTAAGCTGTTCCTTTAGGGCAGTTAAAGCTTTACTCCCGAGTAGTAGAGATTCAGCCCATATTTCCAAGGACCAGTTACACGAAAGGAAGCTGAGGTGGAAGAGGGATGAAGATACAGTGATTTAACCAAGGTGGGAGACATGAAGTGGAAAATGGCCTCAGATTTCTTACTCCGGTCTACGACCACCACTCCTCCAGCACTGCAGGACTATTTAGCTGGCTTAGCTGCTACCAGAGACATTTGATTCAAATATTTAGAAATGAATTAGTGGATGCAAATTGAATTCAGAGCAGATCCACTTCTTCAGATCAATTTTTAGATGTCTGGTGTCATATGAGTGCCATGCCATTTCTGATATAACAACGTATTGCTCTATAAGTAAACAATTATAAACAGACTACACAAGATGACCAATCCCTCTGGTGACTATTTCTGCAGACATGGCTTAATGATTATTTGGATCACTGATTAAATCACCTTCCTTAGGAAGGAGCAAATAGAGAGGAGAGGTGTCTGGGGAGCACATGATCTCTTCTCCTTTTTAAATAAAAATTTTAAATTATTTGTCCTTTTAGTGCTGAGTTATGAAGTTCTTTACACATTCTCTATACACTTCCCTATCAAATATGTGACCATAAAATACTTTCATTCAGCACATTTCCTTTTCACTTTTTGTACTGTAGTTCAGCTAAAGTTAAATTTTTTGTTCTTGTGTTGTTTGTACTTTTCGTATTAACTTAGAGTCTCAAATACTTATGATTTTCTTCAACAGTAGTTTTCCTCTATTTATTTCTACAGTGTTTTTGAGTTAATTTTCTTGTATGTAGTGTGTGTTGTGATCTGACTTCATTCTTTCATGGTTCTTTTATCACCATTTTTTTAAGGACTATTACTTCTCTTAGCAATTTCTTGTAGTACCCTCAGTAAAAAAAGCCTGTTCGGTTTTAGACCTTCAATTTTGTTGTAATACTCCGTATGTATGTCTACCTTTTTGGCAGTATTATTTTCCCAATTACTACTGTTTAACAGTAAGTTTTGATATCAGGAAATGTGATTCCTCCACTTTTCTTCTTTTTAAAGATTACTTTGGAGATTTTAGGTACCTTGAATTTCCATATCAATTTTGGAATGAGCCAGAAATTCCTTCCAAGAATCGAGCTGGGATTTTGATAGAGATTGAGTTGAATCTGTTTATTAATTTTGGACACTATTTCCAGCCCATGAACATGAAATGGCTTTCCATTTGTTTAGGCTTTGAACTTTCAATAGTGTTTTGTACTTTTCATTGTGTAAATCTTATTTTCTTTTTGTTAATTTTATTTGCAAGTGTTTTATTCTTAGTTAATACTGTTTATTCATTTATTTTGGTACCGGGGATTGAACTTGGGTCCTTGCTTTTGCAAGACAGGTGGCAGAACCACTGAGCCAAATCCCCAGCCCTTAGTTATTACTGTTTAAATAGAGGTGCTTTTGAATTTCATATTCACATTTCTCACAAGCTCACCTTCTCTTGAGGATGAGGGCTACACTGACTTAGTGGTAGGCTTTCTGGCCTATAGACTGACCCAAAGTCACTGAGCTGCTCTTGTCCTTCCAGAACTCATGCTACCAACCAGGACACAGAGCTGGGGTGGTCAAGTAACTATCAGTCAGTGAAGATGAGGTAGTCATTCTAGAATATGACAACTTTCATTTTCCTCAGCTACAGCGGGTTAGGGATCAAGTGACATTTTCAGAACTTCGGATGAGCTTCCACCCTGCATCCTGGAATAATAAGGTCATTGTTGCCATGAAGCCAAAAGATGTAAGTTGGAAAGAGAAGGATTTGGTCTTTTCTGAACTCTACCTCAGATCTCAGTTCTAAATCTTCAGAGTTTAGTGTAGGAGGCTAAGTATAAAAAAAAATCACAAGGTAAACTGATTATATTTGGAATTATGTGTGTGTTTGTGTGTGCACACATGAATATATATGTGAATATGTGTGTGAATGAGAGTACTTTAATTAGTGAGTGTATTTAAGACATTTCTGAAACTTTAGGCCAAAGATTTGTTATACAATAAAAATTTTGCATAAATATTTTAAAAAATCATAGGGTCTCCAAATCTTCCGCTCTATTGTTGCAATGTTTCCTTCCATGTTGGACATCTAGGAAAGCGTGGTTACTCACCTCCACTGTCAGAGAAAGATTTCTGGCAAAGTCTAGGGAGTTCTCAGTCACAAGATTAGTATCAGACACTGTTAAAGTGTTTGCAGACATTGAAAACAAGGGTTTTCTCATGAAACTTAATATTATTGACTATAAAAATACCTTGGAGAAAACTAGAATATTGATTTCAAAATCAAGACCCTATTTTTTCTGTTCTCTATGTTGTGTTTTTCATGTACCTCTCTTTCACTTGAAATTCTGTGGCCTTAATGTTTTATTATTTATGTTTGTTAGTTACTCAGTTGTTAAATATTTAATTTTTAAACCAAGTGCAGATTTGAGTATTTTCTGGTCATTAAAATTTACTTGGAAATAGAGAGTAGTGAGAAAAAAAAAATCTCACTATAAGCAATCAGATCTTCCTCTGTCCAGACGCTCTGAAAGAGCAGTGATTGTAGGGCTGAGCAGAAGGAAGTGAGTTATTGAAACTATAACTTTTCAAAATTTAATATGGAGCCAAAAAAGTTTGGTGTTTTTCAATTTATATTACAATGAGTGCCATAACTGGACTTGAGTTAAATATGTCCATTTTAGATATATGTTAGTGACTTTTAGGCTCATCTTTCATTTAGGTAGAGAAAAAGCATAAGATCTTGAGATTTTTTTCTACCATGTTTTTATGTGCATGTAAATTGATCTGTTGATTTGTGCATGCTTATTTTTCCCTTTTTTGGGTGGAGTAGTCGGGGCAGGTAACCGGGGATCGAACTTGGGCCCTTGTGCTTATGAGGCAAGTGGCAGCACCACTGAATTAATCCCCAGTCCAATTTTTCCTTTCATTCAGGAAACCATAATGAAGTAGAAGAACATTTTGTGGAGTCCACTCAAGTTTTGAATTTCATAAGTAATGGTGGAGGTAACTCTTGTCAGGGGTGCTCTCATCCATGGGTTTCACCTGAAAGTCAGTGCTTTGACTTGGTTCCTCAGCGCGGCAATATTGGGAGGGGAAAAGCAGTAAGAGGTGTGTGGGACCCGGGCGAGAGCTCTTTTAAATGGACCCCTGTGGGACAGTGGGTTCTTGCTTTCCTGGGCTGGCTTAGCTGCCTCGAGAGCAGGGTATTATAAAATAAGGCTACTCCTCAGCTCTTCTCTCTTCTACACATACCTCTCACTCTTCCACTTTCCGTATGCTGAGGTGAAGCAGCATGAGAGCTTCACCAAAGGCCGAGCAGTCGCTGGCACAATGTCTGTAACCTTTCCAGGTTTCATGATGGAGAGCCAAAATAAATCTCTTTCCTTCATCAGTGACCCAGCCTCGGATATTCTGTTATAGCTACAAAAAATGGATTAAGACAATGGTAGAATCCATAGTTAAATTTTGTCACATGTGAAAAAGAAGTGCTCAAAATATGAAAAATGGAACATATTTAGAGCCTAGCTTTTTGAATCTTTAGGTTAAGCGTTCTAAATGTTTAGGTGAAATAAAGATTCAAATACTGCTTCAGATGCTGAAGAAAGACTGTCGGTTTTTAGGATTACTATGAAAAACACAGATATGAGTCTTTCACACTCTTTTGGGGCCATAAAGCTACACTTTCTAATTAGATCTATAAAAGTTGTTTGCTTAGAACCCAGTTTGGCTCTAAAGCAGCTAATGGGCGGCAGTCAGATATCTCCCCGAGCTTGGTACTGTTGTTAAAACTACTTGCCTAACAGCCCCACCCCAGCCCTAGGGTTTCTTCTATTTTTCCCCGATGGTTCCAGGTGGGATTGTGGGTTATTACTGAAGGAAAACATAGGATGCCCAGGTGGATTCAAACTTGGTATTTTTTTAGCACTTAATTTGATTGCTTTAGTGGAGATAAATCACTTAGTACTCATTAAAGTCATTTAAGGTAGACACTTTTCGAATCTTCATATGATAGATGAGGAAACCAGGGCACTTTCTGAAAAGTTACAGAGTTATTTAGAAACGGAAGTGGGATCTAGCTCAGGCAGATTGTAGCAAGTCTGCACTTGTCACTGCCAAACTTGTTTACCTTCTTCTCAGTATTTTCTCCCACGTGAGGACTTCTTTGATACAGATAGTTCATCTCGTTTAGAGAAAAATGAGCAAAATGCAAAGGATACTGGACTTAGATTTAGAAGAACTGTGCTTAAGATGCAGCTCAACCACTTAATTTCTGTGTGACCTTCAGCTGATCCCAACCTCTCTTAGAGAAATAAATAGTAAGGCAGTGTGCCTGGTGTGCTATCCTGTAATTCTAATGTCTTTATTTTCACTCCCCAGATTATAAGCTTCCATAGGGAGCAAATGTAATGAAAACACATTTATATTTTCTTTAACCTCTAGCTTAGTGTATTGAGTATAGTGTGTGCTCAATAAACATTTGATAATTTGCTTTGCAGATAAGAACCCCCCCGTTGCCCCCACAATGACTTTTAAGTCTTTTCTATATTCTTTGTCTGTGTTGGCAGGTATTTTCTCAATGTGAAGTTTAATGTGTCTTGCTATTTTCATCTTTCCCTTTCATTCTAGCAATATCTGTCTGTGTATCTCTCTGTCTCTTTCAAGTGACTCATGTGAGTGTGTGCTTGTGTGTGAATTTCCATTTTGCAAAGATGAAGCTGTGACTACAGAGGAAGGTGAAAGGATGAGGTATAAAGCATAGGAGAATACAACGTGGGATTTCTGGTTTGATGGGAGAGAAACTGACTGGAAAAATGGAAGAAAAGTTGAGACTGGACATTGGGATGATGAGTTGGATTGGAGGGTTAAGGTATCTGTGCTGGCACTGACTTGTCCAAAAATCAAACAAACAAACAAACAAACAAAAGCAGAATTACTGGTTTCTACGCTGGGAGGGAGAGAAAGAACTGGAACGTTAGTGATCTATCAGTCTGCAGTTTCGGTGAAGCAAGGTGAAGAGCTCTAGACAGCTGATGTAGGACATTATTCCTATCGTCAACAGTAATGTGCACTTAAATAATTATTCAGAGGGTAGATCTCATGTTTAGAGCTCTTAGTAAAACAAAAAGAAATTTACAAAGCACGTACAACATAATTTGTGAAAGTTCCTTTTGTTTAATTGAGGTGGAGACTTCATGGCTTCCACAGAGAGTTTATTTCACATTGGACATAGGATAAAGCCAACATATGGCAAACTCTTTCACAGTCAGAGGCAGAGCTCTGCCCATTGTAGGAAAGTACTTGATTTAAAACAAACAAAACAAAACAAAACAAAGCAAAGCAATGAAAGGGGCAGATGACTCACATTCCCAAAAGCTGGCTGCATTTCCTGTCTGATTCAGAAGCTATTGGTAAGGTGTTTCCCATTTTTCCATCCTTGCAAATCCCTGCTGCTGCCCTGGGTTCCTTTGGGACATCACAGAGCAACAGAAGGATGGGCTGATGGGCGGGAAACTGGATAGCAGCTTGGCCTCCCCACTTGCCTCCACCGCCGGCTCCATCTGCCAATTGTACCGGGTGGCTGAAGGGGCCAGCAGTTTAAAGCTCCTCTCTGGGCTGTTTCTGATCATCTCTTTACTCTCTAAAGACCTGGTGTGTTTGGTCACAGAGTAGGGATTGGGGCCCTCTGCTTAGTAGCCCAGGTTGTGTGGAGTTGGCAGCCACAGGCTTTCCTGCTGTGCTACTCCCCGAGAATTCGAATGTGAACACTGTGCTTAGTTCCTTTTTTTTCATGATCCATCTGTGTGAAGTTTAAAATGATGTTTATACATTTAAAGCCCAATCAGGCATGATGTTAATGTAGAGTAGAATTTTAGTAATTGCACAGATAATAAAGCTGAGTGTTTATCTACTAAGTCTGGCAAGAAGAAAACAGCAGGAGTGTGACAGAACTCCTCTGAATCTGTCAGGCTTAGGGCAGCAGTTTCTTGCTGGTCATTTCTTCCCATGTACACATCTATGTAGAACCTCTCATGATGTGGGTCTTTGCAGCCCAGAAAGGTAAGAGAGGAGTCATTCTTCAGTGAGACAAACTCTTCAATAAGTAACATTGTTGCTGATGTGGCATCCCATCACTTCAGCCATACTGCATGGATCATAACTAAGAGGTCCTGCCGGTATTCGTGGAAGGAAATCAGATGAAGTAACTCCAGAAGGTGGAGAACATTGGGGATACTTTACAGTCTGTCTCTATAGTCCCTATTTCGAAATCTAGACTGAAGAGGCCAGATCATGCTGGGTTTGCCCCTGGTGATGATAGGAAATTGCTCTATTTTTCTGATGTTTCATTTCTATACTTGCAGAAGAACAGGTGAGTGAACCTTGGCCTTAGCAATTTACATATAGTGCAAGCCCGTCATTCTTTCTCCATTAGCAGCATCAGCCCAACACTTTTATCGGTTTGCTCTTGTCTTGTTCTCTCTGTGCTTCTTAGTACTCAGCCTTGGATTTTTCAGCCTTACTCCTTTACCTTTGGTGTCTTTACTGATCTTTTTTATACTTTAAAAGATTTTGGTTCAGATTCATCTCATTCTTCCTGACCTCTATGTCTTCTGGAAACAACCTTCCTAGTTCTGGCTCTTGGTCTTAAACCTGGCACCAACTTGCTTATCTGTCTTTTAAGAGATGTTCGGATACAAGATTGCACACATTGCGGGATTATTGCAAAGATGAAATAATCCATGGAAAGACCCACTCACATGCTGTGTGCTCTATGCTTATTAAATTCCCTTATTTGCTCTGCTTTATTCCCTTGTTTGAAGAGGAACTTGTCTGGGGTTAAGAATGGCTTATTTAGTGATTTTCAAATGCCTCATGTTGAATAAGCTCCATCAGAGTTACCTGGAGAGACTTTTCATTGTTGATACCCAGCACCCACCCTTGAAGCATCAGATCAATCAGAATATATTATTCCTTAGGCTATTTTTCATGGGAGGCCACTCACTTTTGTTACTGTGGTTAGAAACAAAAATTCAAAGGGGGAGAAAACCCCAAAACAACACCAGTAAATGATGAGAGTGGCTGCCTCATACAGGTAGAATTGACAGAGTTCTGTGATTTACCAGTATCTGTTTCGTTCTCTGTAATGGGTTGTTACTTAGACTCTATTTTAAATTTCTGTTGCAGTTAAATGTGGCCATGAGACCGAGTTCTGGCTCAGAGAATGTGAAAAGAATCGCGTGTGTTTCCTCTCATCTTGGCATTTAAATATTCCTATTCCTAATTCTACAATATCCGCGCCCTCCTGCATCTTGTCACTAAATGGAGATTTCAAGAACTAGAGGTGGCAATACAAGAGAGGAACGAGATCCCTGAAAGACTGCGTAAAACACAGGTTCTCTGTCAACCTGCATGGGCAGGTGACTTTACGAGAGATGAACCATTCCTGTGATAAGTAACTGATCATAACTTCAAATTGCGTTGTACATGTTCTAACTCGAGGATCTCTGAGTATGCCTTCTCTACAAAATAACTTTGGTAGAAATGCCTAAAATTTCTCAGTTATGCATTAATTTCCCAAGTGTGGTCACTCTGCTAATCTTATCTTTAAAAGTAAAAAAGCTCTTTGAAAGAAGAATACATAAATCCCTGGATTTCAGTGGGATTCCATTTAATAAGCTGTGCTTGACAAGAGCAGAGGGGTAGCAATGCTTGGGAGGTAAGGAAGAACGACAGATATGAATTTAATTTACAATGTTTGTCAAAGATCTCCTATATGGCCCAAACAGTGCAAGGTTTGGAATATCAAGAATGCCTTGGTCCCTCTTGTGTAAATAGTTCAGAGAGAGGAGCTAAAACTATGCATGACATAGGTGCATATAAAGTGGTGATGATACTTTTCCTACCTTTTCTCTTCTCTTTTTCTCTTTTCCCTTCCCCTTCTTTCTATTTTCTCTCCCTTCCATCCCCTGCCTCCCTTCCTTCCTTCCCTCCTCTCTTCCTTCTTTTCTTTCTTCATTCTCTCCTTTCCCTTCCTCCTCTCTTCTCTCTCTCCTATCCCCCCCACTTCCTGTGCTGGGAGTCCACAGCCTTGCAAATGCTAAGCAAGAAGACTGCCGCTGACTTATATCCCAGCCCACAGATCATGTTTGTTATCTTCAAGAACCATGGTTAAATTCACGGTCTGTTCATTCATTCTATTTTAGTATCAAGAAAACTTGCCATGGCCTGAGGCTTTTCATACAGTGATCTAGTGAATTCTTCCAAAGACACCAAGACAAGTCATTATTAACCCCATTTAACTCTAACTCATCCTTCAACTCCCAGTTCAATTATCTGGAAAATTGATCTGATTCTGTACATTAGATAATTTTCCCTCATTAAAGCCTCACCGTGCCATATCTTTCATCCCCATAGGAACTCATTGTAATTATACTAATAGAATTATTTATTTTACTTTTTAGCTCCCTCATTATACTGAAAGTTTCATGAGGGTGAAAATCTGCCTGATTTTGCCCTTTTGTCATTCATTTTGTACAGGACATTATTGCACTGTAGACACATTTGATGTGTTTGAGGATGGTTAAACATATACGGGATCCAGTGATCCATTTTATGGCAGTTTATGAAAGGGAAGGCTGTCTCTCAGTTACCTTGGAGTCATTTCCACAGAGTAATTGCTTGCGTTAACTTCCTTCTACTGCAGAAACGGCTGCTCAAATCATGGTTTGAACTTCTGGACACCTTGAAGTTAGGGGGAATTCATGGAGTGCAGATTTCTCCCTTGCCTGCCCATTCTGTTAGTCACCATTATATCTCTTCTTGAAGAGTCAGGTTTTAGAGATGGACTGGGTGGTGGTGGCGGTGGGGTCAGAGGATGTTTTCAGCGACACAACCTAGACTTGACTAGCTGCTCCAATCTTAAAAGTCCCTTCACCACAAATCTTAATTTTTCAGAGGCCACATTGTCCTGAGGTTCTAATCTAATAGAAAGTCACCTTGTCTTCTCCCCACGCAGGCCCCTAATTTCTTATTTTGTTTGGCATATCAATGCATCTATCTCTTTACCTCTTCATTTTATTCAATTTTCATTTTCGAGAACTGTGGGTATCACCTGCTCCTTCCCGGGAAGATAATTTCCTAAACAAAGGTAATTCCTTTTGGTGGTGTAGTGGTGGTGGGGCTGCTGGTGCTATTAGGACGTCTTCCTCACACATAAGCATTACCTCTTTCCACTCCCCAGAGAGCCAATGAGGGCCACTAACTGCCCCTCCAAAGCCTAAGTGTGCTCCTTAGGTAGGGCCATGGCCATCTGTGGCACAGCCGTTCGAGAGTCTTATGCGTCAGCCTTCTGAGCTCCAATCCTCTCTACTGCATCCAAATGTCTGAGAAGGATTCTGAGCTCTGGATTTTACCAAGCCTTCTGACGGTTATTTTTTGTCGAACCTCTGGATGATTTATTACACACATTAAGTGAGATAGCCCAGGGGCCTAGGTGTGTGCTGGGGTCTCAGATACTGGCCGTGGGTGTCCTGGAATTGTCACCAGCACCCTGCGAAGTTCCAATAAGGCAGGGTGCCCTTGCCACCCTTAAGAGCTCAGTCAATGTTTCTGTCCACCCTGCTGTCTTCACAAATTCTCCTCTGGGCTTCTACTGTAACATTCTAACCCGTCTCTTTCTGCCACTCTTGCTCTAGCTCTCATCTTTTCCTATACCAAAATCATGGTAAGATTTTTATAATTTAAACTGATCAAGTCATTCCTTTGTTGAAAAACCTAAAACAACTTTCTTATTCTGTAAAGGGCAACATCTTTATTACAAACGGCCAGGTCTCTTCCCATCTCCCCAGCATAAACCTAAACTCTGGCTCCAGCCATCCTGGCCTTGTTTATGTTGGTCCAGTGAGCCCTGTCCCTTCTATTCCATCCTCCCTTTCTTTAGTTCAAAAACATGGTGAGTCTTTGTGAGTGTTAGCGACTCCATACCATACCCTGACCATGGAGAGCCGAAAAATCTCAGAGAATCACTCATATAGGTTCCTCTTTGTGAGACTGAACTCCTTACAACCTTCTTACTTTTGTTCCCTTGAGCCTGGCAGTGAGGCATATGCCATCTGCCCCTGCTTTAGTTATCTCTGGAAGTGTTGGACATTTAGGGGCTGACACTACCACATCAGGACTGAATCCTTCTGTACCTATGAGGATGAGTGAAATGTGTAAGACTGACAGTACCGAGTCTTGTAAGAAAGTATATAGAGCAACTAGAACTCTCATACAAACCTGGTGAAAATAAAAAGTGGTCAAGTTTCTCATCTTGGGAAACATGGTAATATACATTTATCAAATGACTCAATGGTTTCTTTAGTCCAAAATTGCCCTTGATGGAAGTCATGTAGTGGACACACACACACACACACACACACACACACACACACTGAGGAGAAAAGCCAGTAAGTGGTGCATGCATGTTTGTGTATTTGTATTAGCATTATTAAACCTGGAAATTAATTAATCCCTTTCTGTAGCACATACTTGTCTTACCAAGGACTTGGAAACAGAGTATTTATCCACTGTTTTGTGTCATCCATTGGTTAGAGGACATCCTGGAATGTATTAAATTCATGGAAACTTTGGACTGTCCAGTGACTAAGGCTTCATCAGCTTTTCAAGAATCAAAGCTCACAGGTGGAGAAGAACAGACTGGGGGGCAGGGTGGAGCCATCAGCATATCAGGAATTGTCACCTGTGGCTGCAGGCAAATTTAGAGCTGTGCCATGGAGAGGACAACAGTTTCTACTACAGACACAGTTCTATGGGTTTTTTGTATAGATGATCACATCTTTTATGGACAAAGCAAGTTTTATTTCTCTCTTCCAAATGTGTATTGATTTTATTTCCTTTTTTCTTCATTTACTTCAGTAGGTAGGACCTGTAGTAGATGATGTTCACTATAGATTTCTAAAGAGTGAATCTTGTATCTTACTCCATTTTTTGATGCTATTATAGAATACCACAGACTGGTTTAATTTATGGAGAACATAAATTATTTTAACACTTCTAGAGGTCAAGGAGTCCAAGATCAAGATGCTAGCATTGTTGTCTGATAATAGCTGCCAACTTGTGAGATGGCGTCTTGTTACTTCACCCTCTGGAAGGAAGGAATGCTGTGTCCTCATGTGCTACAAGGGATGGAGGATAAGAAAGTTCTAGCTTCAGCTCACTCCTTTTCATAGGGTGCTGATACCATGGTTCCTCACCTCCCCAAAGTCACACCTTCTAATGCTGCTGCACTGGGCCTTAAATCTCAATACTAATTTAAGGGGACTAACCATCTCACAAAACATAGCAGTCTTGTTTATCAGGCTGAGGGAATTCCCTTAAATTCCTACTTTTCTGAGGGATTTTTATCATAATGAATGTTGAATTTTGTCAATTGCTTTTTTTATATTTATTGGTACAATCATCTGGCTATTCTGTTTTAGCTTTGTGATAGGGTAGTATTGATTGATTTTGAAATGTAGTAGTAGTTTTACATAATTGAAATAAATCCCATTTAGTTATGATGTGAAAAGTCTTTTAAATATTACTGGATTCAATTTGCTAATATTTGCTGAGCATGCTTACATATGTTCTAAGTGATACTGGTTTATAGGTTCTTTTCATATAAATTTCTTTATCTGATTTTGATATTATGGAAATATTGTCATAGAATGAGCAAGAAAATGCTTCTCTTTTATGGAATATATTATACAGAATTACTATAATGTCTTCTTTAAATTGTTAGAATTCACTGATAACCATTTCAGTCTAATCACTGAAAGATAATTAATTGTTTTTCTTGTGTGTGTGTGTGTGTGTGTGTTTTGTTTTTTGTTTTTGTTTTTGGTACTTGGGATTGAACTCAGGACCTTGGGCTTGCGAGGCAGGAGGAGGAGCCATTGAGCTAAATCCCCATCCTGAAAGATTATTAACTGTTGATTCAACTTCTTTAGTATGACTTGGACTTTATAAAATATTGAAAGCAAGGTATTAGGTGATAGGAACAGAAGTGAATACCTCTATATTATGAGGATGTATGTTGATTTGTGTTATGGATTAGATATAAAAGTGTTCCCCAAAGCTGTGTGTGTGTGTGTGTAAGGTGATAAGTTTGTGGTGTCACTATATATATCAGTGGATTCACCCACTGATGAGTTAATCTGTAGCTAAATGTGCTGTGAGGACATGGGTTAAAATTGCAGGTGGGTCAAAGTGGGATGATCTAGAAAGGTGTTCTCTCGGTCCTGGTTCTTTCTTTCTTTTTCTTACTCTTGTTGCTGTGGGGTAAGCATCTTTTCCTCCACTGTTTTCTCCTGCCATCCTGTTTCTGTCTTGGAGGAAGCAAACTGTGGGCTAAACTGTGAGCCAAAGTAAGCTTCTTCTCCTTTATACTGTTGTGTTTAGAACTGTGTTCAGCAACAGGAAAAACCATGATGAAGACAGGTTTTGGTACCAAAACCTGGTGGTTGTTGTGACTCTATGTGACTATATGGTTTAGAAGCCTTTGGAACTTGTTTGTGGGAGAAGTTTGGGAAATGGACAAGAGAAGTCTTAGAATGTTGTGAAAAGTAGTAGATGTGTGACATGGGTCAGAGCCCCAAAGACTAAAATGTTGACAGAAGTGTGAGAAGTAAAGGCTAGCTCAGGAATTTTCAATTGAGAATAAGAACCCCTTTGACAGTTGAACTAGAAATCATGTGTATTCTACTCTGGCCAAAATTTATTTATATTTTTCCATTGTCTTGAGGCTTTGTAAGGGACTGTGAATAATGGCAGTAGAAAATTATTTTGGCAGAGGAAATTTCAAGGCAGCCCAATGCTCAGGCTATGGCATGGGTGTGCTGGCTTCCCTTATCCAGACCTACAGTAAGAATCAGGAAAAAGTAGAGCTGAATGATTTGAAAAGCTTGGTGTTTGTCCTTTTGCCATCCTCTTTTTGTCTTGGGTCCAGCCAACTAAACAGTGTGCCAAAATGAACTCCTACTTTAAGTTATGCTTCATGTATTGTATTCTGCAACAAGAATGTGATTTAGACAATCTGTCTAGGCGTTAAGCTGTTTTTACAGCTTGCTGTAGCTATAGATGCCAGAGATTTTAATTTTCCCTCATGTCTTATTTTTTTTGTTTCCTCTGTTATCTTTGAGTTTTCTCAAGGTGTCTTTATTAATATAAATATACTCCTACTTTAAGTTATGCTTCATGTATTGTATTCTGCAACAAGAATGTGATTTAGACAATCTGTCTAGGCGTTAAGCTGTTTTTACAGCTTGCTGTAGCTATAGATGCCAGAGATTTTAATTTTCCCTCATGTCTTATTTTTTTTGTTTCCTCTGTTATCTTTGAGTTTTCTCAAGGTGTCTTTATTAATATAAATATATTATACATCCCTGAGCTGGTAAACTGTGAGAGAAGTATTCTATAATATTATAACCAAGTCACTGTCTTTCACAGGGTCTGTGATCCTGGGTTGTGACCTGGGCAAGAGTTTTTTTAACTCTTCCCTTCTATTCGTTAAAGGAAATAGGAAGGCTAGATGTGTCCAGTATGGGGTAAATGTCCTTCCCCCTAAATGAGATAATTTACAGACTAGGTCTTCTTAATGGAAAATAACATGGATATATTTTGAAACAGTTACTTTGCAGCGCTATTACTGAGACAAGCAAAAAAATCTTCCTGACTCTTCATTGTGAGAATTTGGTAGGATTCCTGAAATAAAAGCCACAAAAATGTGGAAGCTCTCCCTAAAATCGCAACTTCTAGCTGTCTCTAACTCTCATGCTGCTCCACATTCAGCCTCCAGCAATTTGTCCAAATTATTTTTATGTGTTTCCGTAGGATTATGGCTCTGGTGACTTCTGCTCATGATAAACTGAGCTGTGCTCCTCTGTTAATCTGTCTGTCCTTAATTTTCAGGGTAGCTGCCTTATGATCTCCAGTCTGAAAACTTTCAGCTGGTTCAGCTTCTTCTCTTGCTGTGAGAATGGGAATATTGACTTCTAGATACTTTGTATATTGGAAATAGGCTGTACCATTTTATTCTTGATCTGCTATTCCATTCTATTTTATGCTCAAAATCTTTGCTACTAATTCTTGAGGAAAAAAAACCCCAGTTTATTTGAAATAAATGTGCATCACTAGAGGACATTTAAATAAAAATTGAATTATATGAATCCATTAGTAATACAAACTAATAGCATGCAACTGTGAAGACAGTAAAGATCTGAAAGTATAATTTGCTCACATTTTTCTACTTATAAAGGGCATTGCATCCATATGTCATTCAAACTGAGTGAACTTTCTCTGGAAAAATAAATAAAAGTGCAATAATCTTTTTTGTAGACAGAGTATTGAACTAAATATTTCAAGTTAATAGAGACCTGCTTGTTCCATGGAAGAGTCTTCTCTTGTTTCATTGGATTTTGACACATTACCAAAAAATAGTAAAGGAAAAATTACACAGATTAACACACTGAAAATTCTTTAACTTTTTAATATAAGATATGCATCTGGTTGATGACATTTGGCCCCTGGCCATGTCTTGTCAAAAGTGAAGTAATGAATATTTGAAGGAAAGACAAAGTGTTGGAAACATCATCACTGTTTGTGAATGAGAAGTGCAGAGAAAGGGCCCTAAGATTTCGAACACAGATCCTGAGAGATTTTTAAACTTTATGTTTTCATTTTACTAGTTAGCTATAAAAGAAGAATGCTTGGCAGTAATAAAGCAATATTGATTGCAGATAGAAGCTAGCTCATAGGAGTAGGTGTTGTGTGGCAAATAGAATTAATCAGGAAGTCTTGTTTTCTAGTGGGCTGTTTATTAGCTTATGGCACATTGTTATTAGTTAATAGCTCTTACTGCATGAGAGCAACAGATTTTCCTTTCTGTTTTTTTCAAAATACCTTTGGAACTTTATTTTTCATTGACATATTTGGTGATTAATGACAATATGATATTACGTTTTCAGAGTACCTTTGTACTTACAGTATCAAAACGTAGAAGAAGCTAAGAAATTTCATAAATCATGTGTTAACAATTATAAAAGCTACAACTTATACAGCTCACTGAATCCAAATATCTCCACATATAATCCTTCTAAAACATAAAATTCAACAAAATACATTAAGGCCTCACAGTTGATGATTTCAGCATTGTATTAACAGGAGACAGAAAAAACCATGCACATCAAACAACCTCTGAGAAAAACTCCTAATTGAAGCTGTGGGACTGTGAAACTGTGGCCTTTTGTGACTGTGAGTATATAAAAAAGGAAAAGGGATCCCTAAAAGATTTCATTAAAAATAATATGAGGAGAGAGGAGAATTTAGAGGTAACACAGACAACACCAAGGAAGCAAAATTTGAACACCGAATGATAACGTGTGTTTAAAATGAAGCAAAATAAAACACAAGACCCTAAAGACGTCTATGTTTGAATTACTAGAAACACATGGATATGTTGCTATACACAATGAAAGGGATTTTGCAGGAGTAATGAACTGGAGATAAGGGAGATTATCTTGGATGGTTTGAGTGGGCTCATTGTAACGAGGCAAGTCCATAACAGTGAAGATTTTCTCAGGATACAGTTAGAAAAAAGAGTATGACAGTAGAAGAAAGGAAAGAAAAATGTGACATTGCTATCTTTGAAGGTAGAGTTGGGCAAGTTTCGGAGGATGCAACAGACCTCTAGCAAACAGAAAAAGTGATGGCATAGATTGTTCCCTAGAGCCTCTGGAAGGAACACAAGCCTGCCATAGTCTGGATACAAACTCAGTTAAGACAAATTTTGGACTTCTGGTCTAAAATGGTAAGGTAACGTCAGACTGTTGTTGAGGTTATGGGAAATTAAGCATTTTCATACATTGTTGAAGGGAATGTCAAGTGCTACAACCCTTGGAGGGGGATATTTTTGAAAACCACATGTGCTTTTACATTTAGACCTGGGAAATATTGTTTCTTGGCGTTTGTTTGGAAAAATGTCTTTTGCAATACAAAAGTATATATATTTTTTCTTTTATTGAGTTTATTGGTGCATTCTAGGTATACAGTACAGTTACATTCATTATTGGGATCTTGTACCTTTATATGACAGATCTTGGTTCTCATTTTTTCCCCTTGTCCCTACCCTCCCTTCACCCCCTCCTCCTCTCCCCATTTACAAACACTTTATTTCCATTTTTTCATTTTCTCCTATTGTTTTTTTCCCTTATTACCTTTCTCCTACCCTTCCCACTTTCCCTACACCTTTAGCCCTTTTCTTCCCATTTCAGTGTCAGTTATCTCATTAGGATCTTATGCACTATTACAGTTTATTCACGCCAGAGAAACTTCGGTATTTACACATGTGTGACTTATTTATTTCACTTTGGAGTATATCCTCTATATGTATCCATTTTCCTATGAATGAGTTTAATGTCTCATTCTTTATGGCTGAGTAGTATTCCATTTTATAGAAAAACCACATCTTCTGTATCCAGTCTCCAACTGATGGGAAAATGGGCTGTTTCCAAGTTTTAGCTATTACAAACTGTGCCGCTATAAACATGGGTGTGCATATATCACTCTGGTATGATTCTTTTAATTTTGGAAAGATACCCAAAAGAGGGATGGCTGGGTCAAATGGAACCTCTAGTCCAGCTCTCTGAGGTATCTCCATATTGATTTGTATAGTGGTTGCACCAGTCTGCACTCCCACCAACCATGGAGAAGGGCTCCTTTCTCCCCACAACTTCGCCAACATTTGTTATTGTGTGATTTCTTGATAGCAGCCATTTTTTGTGGGGTGAGGTGAAATCTCAGTGTTGTTTTCATCTGCATCTCTCGAATGACCAGTGATGTGGAACATTTTTTCATATATTTACTTGTTGCTTTTATTTCTTTGAGAAATGTCTGTTCATTTCAGATACCCATTTTTGAATTGGGTCTTTAT
>NW_022900930.1:44892761-44947882 GCF_012274545.1 Fukomys damarensis | reverse complement strand
TGTTTTGGGTTTTATATATTCTAGATAATAGTCCTTTGTCTGAGGAGAAGCTGGTAAAAAGTTTTTCCCACAGTGTAGGTTGTCTCTTAGTTCTGTTGATGGTTTCTTTTATAGAGCAGAAGCTTTTTAATAAGATGAGATCCCAGTTGTTGATTCTTTCTGCTAGTTCCTGTGCTACTGAGGATTTGTTCATAAAGTCTTTTCCTATGCCAATGTCTTCCAGAGTTCTGCTTAAACTATCTTCCAGCAAGTTTAGTGTTTCTGTTTTAATATTTAGATCTTTAATCCACTTAGATTTTAATTTAGTGCATGGTGAAAGATAAGGGTCTAGTTTTAATCTTTGGCAAGTAGAGATCCAGTTTTTCCAACACTATTTATTAAAGAGGTCATCCTTCCTCCAGTGGGGATGGCCAGCTCCTTTGTCAAAGATGAGGTAGCTGAGTACATCTGGAGTTGTTTTTGTGTCTTCCAGTCTGTTCCTCTCATTCTGAGGTCTGTTTCTTTGGTAGTACCGTGCTGTTTTTATCACAGTGGCTTTGTAGTACAGTTTCAAACTGGGAATTGTTATACCCGCTGCCATGTGTCTGTTGCCTAGGATGGCTTTTGCTGTTCTAGGTCTCTTATGGTTCCAAATGCATTTTTGGATTCCTTTTTCTAGTTCTGAGAAAAGTATATTTAAAATTGTATTTATTATATTTCTTTGTAATTTACTATACTGTAACAGTCTAAATGGCCAGACTACAAGTTGAATAGCCTCTGGCATGTTTGCCTAACAGAGTACTGTTAAGTCCGTAAAAAAAGCGTGGCGATATTTGTCCACAGAAATAGAAGTGAATTTCCAGACGACAAAGTGCAGAAGAGTTTCTATATTTTAAAAAATGTTTTTATTGGTACATTTTAGATAAACAAAACAGTTACATTCATCATTGGGAACTTGTACCTTTAAATGACATATCTTAGTTCTTATTTCTTCCCCATTTCCCTAGCCTCCCTTCCCTCTCCATCCTTCCCTATTTACAAAGACTGTTTCCATTTTTCCCTTTTCTCTTATTTTTTCTCTTCCCTTTTTTACCTTTCCCCTACCCCTCCCATTTTACCAATAACTTTAGACCTTTTCTTCCTATTACAAAATATCGATTATACATTTTGACCCTTACTTACACTTTTAGTTTATTACACCAGAAAAATTATATGGTATTTTTACATGTGTGCCCTATTAATTTCACTTGAGTATGTCCTCAGTGTGCATCCACTTAGCTATAAATGTCTCTACTTTCTTGTTCTTTATGGTTAAGTAGTATTCCATTTTATAAAAGAAACACATCTTCTTTATCCAGTCTCCAATGATGGGCAATTGGACTGTTTCCAAGTTGTAGCTATTACAAACTGTGCCACTGTAAACATGGGTGAGCACATATTACTGTGGTATGATTCTTTTAATTCTTTTGGAAGGCTACCCAGAAGGGGAATAGCTAGGTCAAATGACACTTCCAATCCTAGTTGTCTGAGGTGTCTCCATATTGCTTTCCACAGTGGTTGCACCAGTCTGCACTCCCACCAACCTAAAGAAGGGTTCCTTTATCTCCATACACCCACCACATTTGTTATTGGTTGATTTCTTGACAGCAGCTATTTTTTTCGGGGGTGAGGTGGAATCTCAGTGTTGTTTTTATCAGCATCCCTCGAATGACCAGTGATGTTGAATAATTTTCATATATTTGTTTGCTGCTTTTACTCTTTTTCTGAGAAATGTGTGTTTATTTCAGATGTGCATTTTTGAATTGGATCTTTATATTTGTGGGTTTGATTTTTTTTGAGTTTTTTATATATTCTAGACAGTAGATATTTGTCTGAGGAGCATCTGGTAAAATTGTACATTGTTTGTTAGCTCTGTTGATGGTTTCTCTTGCAGTGCAAAAGCTTTTCAAAAAGATGAGATCCCAGTTGTTGATTCTTTGTGCTAGTTCCTGTGTTACTGAGGATTTGTTCATAAAATCTTTTTCTATGCCAATGTCTTCAAGAGTTCTACCTACCTTATCTTCCAGCAAGTTTAGTGTTTCTGCTTTAATATTTAGATCTTTAATGCACTTGGATTTTAGTTAGTGCTTGGTGAAAGATAGTGGCCTAGTTTGAATCTTTGGCAAATTGAAATCGAGTTCTTCCAACACCATTCATTTAAGAGGCTATCTTTCCTCCATTGAGGTTGCTTGGCTCCTTTGTTAAAGATGAGATAGCTGAGTATGTCTGGAGTTGTGTCTGCATCTTTTAATCTATTCCATTGATCCTGGTATCTATTTCTTTGCCGGTTTTTAACACAGTGCTGTTTTTAACACAGTGGCTTTGTAGTAATTTCAAGTTAGGGATTGTAATGCCCCTGCCATGTCTCTGTTGCCTAGAATGGCTTTTGCTATTCTAGATCTCTTCTGACTTCAAATGAATTTTTGAATTGTTTTCTCTATTTCTGTGAAATATACTGTTGAGATTTCAATTGGGATTGCACTGAATCTGTATAGCAGTTTTAGAAACACAGCCATTTTCACTACATTGGTTCTTCCTACCCAGGAGTCTTTCCATTTTCTTATATCCTCTTCGATCTCTTTATTCAGAGTGTTGTAGATCTCAATATAGAGGTCTTTTGCTTCCTGTGTTAGATTGATTCCTAGATATTTCATTTTTTTGGATGCTACTGTGAAAGCAATTGTTTCCCTAATTTCTCTCTCAGTGAGTCTGTTATTTGTGTACAAGAAGGCTATCGATTTTCACCTTGTATCCAGCTACTCTGCTAAAAATGTCTATTAAGTCCAGTAGAGTTTTTTGGGTCTCCAATGTAGAGTATCATATCATCAGCAAATAATGATAGTTTAACTTCTTCCTTTCCTATCTTTATTGCTTTCATTTCTTTCTCTTGTCTAATTGCTGTGGCTAAAGTTTTTAGAACTTTATTGAAGAGGAGTGATAGTGGGCATCCTTGTCTTGTTCCTAATTTTAACGAGAAGGTTTTCAGTTTTTGGCCATTTAATATGATGCTTGCTGTTGGTTTTTCATAGATAGCCTTTATTAAGTTGAAATGTAGACCATCTATGCCAATTTTTGCAGGGTTTTTAATCATGAATGGGTGTTGAATTTTGTCAAATTCTTTTCTGCAACTATTGAGAGGATCATATGGTTTTTGTCCTTGACTCTGTTAATATAGTATATTACATTTATTGACTTGTGTATGCTGAACCGTCCTTGTACCCTTGGAATAAATCCCACTTGGTCAGGATGTATGATCTTCTTGATCCTCTGAATTCTGTGTGCTAGTATCTTATTAAGGATTTTTGCATCTATATTTATTAAGGAGATTGGCCTGTAGTTTTCTTTTTTAGTTGGGTCTTTCCCTGGTTTGGGAATCAAAGTTGCTTCCAGAAATGAATTTGGAAGTATTGCTTCCCTTTCAATTTCACTGAAAAGTTTAAATAGTAGTGGCAGTAGTTCTTCTCTAAATGCCTTGTAAAATTCAGCGGTGAAACGATCAGGACTTGGGCTTTTCTTTGTTGGTAAATTTTT
Source organism: Fukomys damarensis (assembly GCF_012274545.1). Lineage (NCBI taxonomy): Eukaryota > Metazoa > Chordata > Mammalia > Rodentia > Bathyergidae > Fukomys > Fukomys damarensis. The sequence continues at coordinate 44,944,333 of NW_022900930.1, read as the reverse complement.
AATTACATTTACAATTTCACTGATTGTAATTGGGGTGCTTAGAATGTTTACATCTTCTTCATTCAACTTTGGTTGTGCATATGTATCTAGAAATATGTCCATTTATTTCCATTGTATTTTCCATTTTATTAGAGTACAGGTTCTTGAAGCAGGTATTGATAATCCTCTGGAGTTTTGCTGAATCTGTTGTGACTTCACCTTTTTCATTCCTATTTGCATGGATTTCAGCCTTTTCTTTCTTTTTTTTATAAGGTTGGCTAAGGGTTTATCAATTTTATTTATCCTTTGGAAAAACTAACTCTTTAATTAATTGGTTTTTGTATTGTTATCTCAGTCTTCATAGTTTCTATAATATATTAACAGAAGGTTAATAAAAAGTGAAAGTGTAGTTGTATACATATATGTTTATTTTTTAGAAATAAACCATAACAAGGATAAACTAAAAAATATTGACATTGGTCATACAGAGTTGTAACTGGGATGAGGTAGGATGGATAGGATGACATGTTTTTAAATATACTTCTTGAATAGTCTTGATTTCGTACAACCATGATAATGCTGCAAATTCAAAAGAACCATAAAATAGGAACCAAGTGAATGCAAGCATAATGCAAATGAATGATATTATCAGACTGGAGAAGAAATTTAACTCTATTAATTTTGGAACAAAGTATTTTTATTCTGTAACTTTAACTTAAAGGGGAAAATGTTATAAAGAACTACAAATTCTAGTTAGCATTTAAAAAATTTTGCATTGCTATATGTTAATGATTCTAAAATTACTTCCTGTGTATTTTGTGAGTAGGCAGTCATGTACATTGAAGATAATATGACTTAGATCTCTCACTGTTGGAGTAGGAAGTCAAAGATACAGAAAATGGAAAAGACCAGGACGAATTTTATTGTTGCTCTGTATGTCTGTATATGTGTATACACATATATTTGTGCCTATCATATGTTAATACATATGCACATGTTTTTTTATATGTATGTTATTTAAATCACTTTTATTTCTATTCATTATCCTTTGCATATCCATTTAGTTGCATGAAAGTAACAAAGGTTATTTGTGACATATATCATTTATTTTTAATTTTAAGCCCACATTCAAATTCATATATATTCTCTGTTTAGGGTGATATAAACTGAAGTGTATTTGGAGAAATGAAGAACAATTTTAGAATAGTATCAGATATACCATGGGTAATCTGAGTGTGAATAATTTAAAATTGCTTTTATGCATTTGTGATAATTAATACAACCATTTTTCTTAATTATAGTTGTCTAATATTTATGAATTTGAAACACTCAATAAAGTTTCTAAATTCCAAGTATTCATAATTTTATGATAAAATTAAATATATTTGGCCAAATATGATTACTACAAGTTATATGACTAAGAATGAAAATCTAAAGCAAGAAACAAAATGTACTGCAAAGAGCCTACACTTATGATAATCATTTGTGAGAATATATTTCACTCTAAGACAGAATTCAAAAGCATCATTATAGATTTTGTCATGAAGCATTATAAATGGAAATAGGCATTTTCTTCTGATTTCTGTCTGTCTTTAAGCTATTTCGTATCTTTCTAAGGTAGTCCATGATGATTAAATGTGGTAATACTGCACTGTGAAAATGCTTAATAATGGCAAGCTATCTTACAAGTACTAATTGTTGGGACTATGTTTGTTACTGCATTTAAATGGGATCTTGACACCCTAAATTGGCATTTCTTTCTGAGATATTTTACTGCTTGTGTAGTCAAATCATAAAAAAGCAGAAGAACTTCTTACTCCTGTGCTTGCTGATTCATTTCCTGAACATGCAAGGAAATAAAAAGATAATTGATTCTACTTTTATTGATTGCTGAATGTCTCAGACTTTGTAACACTTAAAATTTTTGAAAAGATTAATGCATGCTTCTATGCCTAGTGAATTCTACCAATTTGGCTTAAGTTATAAGGAATTGTTTAAGTCTCTATATTACAAGATTTAAAACATGACTCAGGATAAGCACAAGATTGTGCACTACAACAGAGGTGGTTGGCTCAGCCATGCGTCCCAGTGGGTTGCACTTGGCCTACTTCAAGCTTCTTTTAGAAAACATAAACTGCGTCTCTGATGTTGTAACAAAACATGCAGAAGTAGCTCAATGGTAAGCTCTCCTTCTGGGGATCAATCAGGATTTCAAATCCAGTCTGTAGGATTTGATGATGAAAAATGCTATCTCAAACTTGCAAGTCTTAAATATTCACATTTTCCTGGAGATATCATGAGCATAAACGTATATATTCATGGGACACCTGGTCACCCAGGTGTCATCTGCTTGGGCTGCAGACTTGCTAGAGAAGACTTCACTAACCTCACATTATACTATATAAGGCCTTTGAAGGACGATGGAGAATAAGATTATTTTATTTGCATTTACTTGGACTAAAGAGAAAATAGAATGCTAGCATCAAACCTTTTTAAATTCATGAGGTGTGTTGCATTGGTGAATAGTATTCTTGAATGATATTTATGGCAGACTTGAGGATAACGTCAGTTTGACTATCAGGAGATGAAAAGTTGTACATGTTTAGTTGGACATTGTGTTCCCCCATTCTAACATGTATGATGGAAAAATAAAGTCAATGTTTACATTAAAAAAATATATATATATTATAATAAAAGAGAGATAGGCATTAGTCCCCCTCAAAATACTTGAGCTTTGAACACATTTATCCCACCTTCCTTGCCACTTTCTAAAGAGGCTGTGAAAGCTCTCTTTCATGAATGTTTTCAGTAGCACCGTCATGGATACCTCTCTACTAAATTTATTAAAAATATTTGCCTTTCATGGCCATTTTCATTTTAGAGAAGTGCCAGAAGACTCGTAGTGCCAGATTCGATGAACAAGGCGGACAAGAAGACTCAGTAATGCTTTTAGAAACCTACCTTCCTGCGGGATGACTCGGCAGCAGCGTTCCCTGAATGTTTGATCACATCTTGTAAAGAAACTCAGGAAACAGGACTTAAAGAACTACTTCAGAGAGTAGTGAGAGTGATAAGTGTGTATGAAACAAGAGAGAGTGGTTTGAAGGGGATTAGAGGCAATGTGTCCCCTACGGTAATACATTTTAAACATTTAAACATGCACCATATTTTTTGATCAGCCCTTATATTATTTTGTGAATTTTCTGCATAAGTATTCTATCCATTTTTAAAAGTGAGATGCTAAAGTTTTCAACTATTTTTGTGATATTTTTCTCAATTCCTTTGTGTGGTCTGATGTGATGTATATACCTTAGGGCTCTATTGTTAAGAGACTGTATGTTTATTACTTTTGAAAAATTCTTGATGAATTGATTGTTACATTTATATATAATATTCATTGCCTCTTATAACATCTTCTGCCTTAAAGTCTTCTTTGTGTTCTTTCTTTTAATTAGTGATAGTACAGGACATATTTACTTACCTCATTACTTTGACCTAATTGTTAATTGTGTCTTTGAGTCTAAAGTGCATTTCTTATAAACAACATATAACCTATTTGGATAATTTTAAAAAATGCATTCTGTCAATATTTGCTTTCTAATTGTAGCATTTATCCCATTTACATTTAGTACAAATAATGATATGGATAGAATTACTTCTGCCATTTGAATTTTTCTATCTCTAGCCTACAGTTTTTCTTTCTCAATTTTTCCATGACTGCTTTCCTTGAGTATTTTCTAGTGCACCATTTAAATTCTCTGTTTTTGAATTAATTCCAACTTAAGTTTCATAGGAAACAAAAATTTTCCTGCAACTGTTTTATGTATGTTCTGTTCTGTGCTGTTATTTACACAGCTTACATTATTTTACACAATCAACCCTCTGATGTAACTATTTTGTGCAGTTATCCTTTTCATCAGCTATTAAGGAGATAGAAATAAAAATGCATGAATGTATTTTAAAAATTTTTTCGTGTAATTTATTGTTAGTCTTTAATTGAATACATTTAAGTCACAATCAGTGTTTTTCATTTCACTCTGAATTACTCTGTTTTTGCATTTCTTCTAGGGGAGAGTTGCTGATAACAAACTATACTTGTATTTATTTATCTACATGCAAATATCAATTAATTTCTCTCATTGCTAATGGAGAGTATTGTTAGCTACAGAATCTTGATCAGCTTTTCTACTCTCTTCTGTCTCTTGGATTATGTCCTTCTGTGACTTTGCAGCCTCTATAGCATCTCATAAGATTGTTAATTTTGTTGAAAATCACTTCTACCACACCAAGTATGCTACTGATTCTCTGTAGTCAAGTTTTATTGAAGTAATATTTTCACACTTAAGAATATCTCTTTTTCCTATTTTTCAATCTTCAATATTTCTCTTTTTTCCCCAAACTGCAGGTATTCTTTTTTTTATATTTTACCAAAAGTAGTATCTAAGTTTGTGTGTCTGATTTATTCCACTTAAAAATACGGTCTTAACAATTGACTCAAATTTATCCTTCCTTATAACTGATTGGTATCCAATTACGTATAGATACCACATTTTCCTTATCCATTCATCTTCTGATAAACCTATAGGCTGTTTCCAAAATTTAGCTATTGTCAACTATGCTGCTATAAACATTGGCACACATGTACTGCAGTAACTTGATGGCTTTTACTCTTTCAGGAGAATGCCTATTAGGAGACTAGCTAGGTCAAATGGAAATTGTAGCTTTAATTTATTGAGATATGCCAATATTGATTTCCATAATGGTTATAGGAGTTTACAGTCCCACCAGTGTAGGAGGGTTCTTTTTTCACCATAGTCATACCTGGATTTGTTGCTATTTGATTTCTTGTTGATGTCCATTCTCTGGAGTAAGATAAAATGCTAATGTAAATTTGCATTTCTCTAATGGCCAGTGATGCTGACCATTTTTTTTTTCGTATATTTATTGGCCATTTTTATTTCTTCTGAGAAGTGTCTATACTTTTCAGCTGCCCATTTTTTGATTTGGTCTTTTTTAGTCTTCTATTTACAGAATCATGGCATTGGCAGATAATGATAAGTTGATTTCTTCTTTCCCTGTACTTATCTTTTTATCTCTTTATCTTGCCTGCTTGCTCTGGCTAATGTTTTGACTAACAGCTTGAAAAAGAGTGGAGATAGTCAGTATTTTTGTCCCTGATTTTAGAAGCAAAGCTTTCAGCTTCTCCCCCATATGACACTGACAATAGGTTGTCATAAATGGCTTTTGTCAGATTAAGGTAAGGTGTCTCATATTTTTCAAGGATTTTATCATGAACGAGGGATTTTTGCCAAAAGGTTTTCTCTGTATCTATTGATATAATCATGTGGTTTTTTTTCTTGCTTCTGTTTTTGCAGTGTATTACATTTATTGATCTGTGTATATTGAACCTTCCTCCTACTCCTGGGTTGAAATCCACTTGGTCATAATGCATGTTCTTTTTGATGCTCTGTTGAATTGCACAGTATTTGCCAAGACTTCTCGAGGATTTTGCATTTATGGTCATTCTGGAGATCTTCCTGATATTTTTCTTTATACTTGGGGTCCTTGTTGGGTTTTGAAATCTGAGTGATGCTGGCTTCCAGGAATGAGTTTGGAAGTATTCCTTTCCTTTTACTTTCATTGAGGTGTCTGAGGAATACTTGTGCTATAACTCATTTAAGGTGTGATAGAATTCAAGAGTAAATCCATTGGGTCTTGAGCTTTTGTTTGTAGGTTTTTAATACTGCCTCAATCTCATTGTTAGTTTTTGGACTTTCCAGAAGTTTTATTTCTTGGTTCAGTTTTGGCACCTTGTATGTGTCGAGGAATCTATCTAGTTCTCCAAGATTTTCCAATTTATTGGGGTATACTTCTTCATAGTAATTACTAAAAATCTTTGGCAGTATCCATTTTGATTTTGCCTTTTTCATTTCTACTTACATTGATGTTAGTTTTTTCTCCTTCTTTTGATAATTTTGGCTACGTGTTTATGTATGTTGTTCATTCTTTCAAATAAGCAGCTCTTTCATTCATTGATTCTTTGTGGGCTTTAAAAAAATCTCAATTTCATTAATTTCTGCTCTGATTTTTATGCTTTCTTTCTTAAAGTAGGTTTGGGTTTGCACTGTTTTTTTGTTTGTTGTTTTTTAGTATCTTGAAGTTCACCATTAAATTATTTATTTGGGCTTGCTCTGTTTTTCTAATGTGTGCATTGATTGTTACCTTCTCAGTACTACTTTCATTGTGTCCCATAGGTTCTGCTATATTTTACTGGCATTTTTGTTTCCTTCTGGAAAATTTGAAATTTTTCGTTGATTTTTTTCTGTGACCCATTGGATGTTCTGGAGTATGTTATTAAGTCTCCAGGTGTTTATAAATTTTCCGTGGTTTCTTCTGTGACCGATTTCTAGTTAAATTGTGTAATGGTCTGATAAGTAAACACAAGGTGATTTAGATTCTTTTGCATTTATTTAACCAGGTTTCAAGGACTGGCATGCATTTTGGAGAAAATTCCATGTGCTGCTAATAAGAAGGTGAATTATCTTTTAGTAGGATAGAACACTTTGCAGATATAAGTCCATTTTTTAATAGATGAGGTGTAGCTCTCATATTTCTTTGTTGGATTTTTGTTCAGCTGATCTCTGTGTGAATGTGGAGTAATAAGGTCACCCAGTGTGATTATGTTGGTGTTGATTTTATCTTTATGTACAGGGGTATTTGTTTTATGAAGTTAGGTTTCCAGTACTCAGGGCATAGATATTTAGAGTCGTTGTCTCTTCCTGTTGAACTGTTCCATTAACTAAGATGTAGTGACCTTCTTGGCCTGTTCCGATCAGTTCTAGCTTGAAGTTTAGTTTTTCTGAGAGTTCAATTGCTACCCTTGCTTGCTTTCAGGGTCCTGATGTATCAAACATTGTTTTCCATCTTTTGATTTTGTCTATGAATTTCTTTTTTGATTAGATAAGTTTCTTCAAGGTAACAGCCTGTTGGGTTCTGCTTTTTTGATTCTGTCTGCCAATCTGTGTATTTTAACTGGGGATTTGAGAGTTACTACTGAGAGGTATTGGTTTATTCTTGTCATTGTGTTTTTTCTTGTTGATGACTCCTTTATTTTTTGTTTAGCTACTTATCTTGCTTGATATATTCATTCTGTCTGATTTTGGGGGGCTTTGTTGGATTTCTTTTCTCTAGGATATTCTTGAGTATTTTTTCAGAGTGCTGGTTTGGAGTTCATCTATCTCTTAATATGTTCATTGGAATGCAATGTCCTCATTCTCCATCAGTGTTGAAAGACAGTTTTGCAGGATATATTAGTGTTCATTCAACCGAAGTTCTTTTCTTTTAGGGCTTGAAACACTTCACTCCATGATTTCCTGGCCTTTAAAGTTTGTGTCGAAATGGCTGCTATCATCCTGATGGATTATTTCCTATGTGAATTTTTGCTGTTCTCTGACAGCTTTTAAGAGTCTGCCCTTTTGTTGGACAACTGTCATTTTGACCAAGATGTCTCACTGGAAGCTTCTTTTTGTCACTGTAGCTAGTCGGTGTTTTGTAAGCTTCACTTGTACTTACGTTGTAGTCTCTCCTCCTATTTGGGAAGTGTTCTATTATGATTTCAGTAAGCAGAGTTTTGGGGTCCATATGTGCTGTCTTCTAATTTCTCCTTCTAGCCCGGTACCTATTTGTTAACGCTTCCCTAGGTCCAAACCTCTAGGGAGTCTTCTGTCGCACTAACTGAACTTGCCCAGGTGACTGGCTTTGGCCAGTAGCACAGAAGCAAATTTGATGCAAGCAGTGACTGGTACCCGTCCTCCTGCTCTTCTTTCCCACTGTAACTGCTGTGTGAATAAGTCTGAGCTGGGCTAATGGAATACGAGAGGCCATGAGGAGAAAGGTCTCACTAGTTATGGCAGTTCCAGGAAAGACAATAGGAAAGGAACCATCCCAGAGCAACCCATAGCTCACTGCAGTATAAGAGCAAGCCCCGAAGAACCTGTTGAGCCCTGCCAAGAAGAACTACCTAGCTGAGTGCAACTTAAATTGACAATATGTGAAATCTGTATTGACAAGTTATTATTTTAGGCCACTAATTTTTGCGATGCTGTGCTATACAACAAAAGGTAACCGGTATAACCCATTCAAAGGTAACTACTCTTATCATTTGGATTTTGTTTAAATTCATGCCCTGGGAAATAGAATTAAGTCTTATATTGATCTTGTAGCTGTTTCACCTCTCTGAGTCCCTTGCACATTATAATCATTACACTTAACCTTCATTGTATACTTACTATGTGCCAGTATCTTTCTAATTGCTTTAAAGCAATTTGTTAATGACTTCGGCAACTCCTCAGAACAGTGCAAGTGCAGGTCCTGTGATACTCACTGTACTTGGGAGAACACTGAGTTTTAGACAAGCTTGCCAACTTCATCGTCCCTGGCAGGAAGAGTAGTTGAGCCTATGGCTCTCCAATTCCAAAATGTGTGCTTTTAATTCCTACCATATACTACTTTTCTACATTAAATTGCACGTGCAAGTATAACTGTTTGCCCATGGTAATTGTGATTCAGTCGGCTGCACTGTAAGATTTTTTTTTTTTCAGAAAGTATTGTCTTTGTGGACAGAATCTAACGTTTTCCAGGCAGCCCTTGACTCTGCAAGCTGTTTGACTGAGTCATAGTTGAGGTCATTAAGCCCCAGTGCCTTATGGGTACAGCTGAAGACCACGGAATGGCAGGGTTTACAGGATGTAAGCCAGGGCATGGAAAATAAAACGGAAAACACAGAGGCAGTGGAAATTTATCTCCCATGGAATCTTGTCTTTTGGTTTTCTCCTGAGGAGGATGTCCTCACATCACATTTAGCGTAGCGAATCTCCAAGGAGGATTTGTTACATAATCTGCTCTGTTTGAGGCTTTTTCTTTCAGGCTTTCATAATCTCAACCCTCCTCAGCCTACCCTGAGAAGCCCCAGACTCAGGAGAGCTACTGTATCTCAGGTTAAAATATCAATATGCCTGTACTTTATGAAATATTTATATGACACACACATTACACCTTCCCTGACTTCAAGAAATATGAATCTGGATGCAAAGAGCTTGATCTGGTTATAGGGAAAGATCTGAGACTCAGTCGAAAGCCTTGAGTTCAAGTCTGGCTGAACCACAGCCTAGGTCTGTGGTCCGTAGCACATGCTGCAGGGTGTTATCAATCAGAAGACTTTGCTAGTGTACAACCTGTGTTTACTATTTAGACTTTATCAAAAGTCCAGCTAGGAGAAACAATTCTTAGAGAAAATAATATATAACATACTGAATGCTTACTCCTCGGCTCTAAGTTTTATTGTTGGGTTATGTCAGACCCCTGGAAGACTACATTTTAGACAATTTACCAAATTGCTTTTATGTAATTATATTTTGGTGTCTTATCTTCATAACTGAAGATGTCAAACTTGGACTTCTGCCCCTGCTCTGCCAGTTATTGGCTGTGTGATATTGGGAGAGCTACTAGCTGCTTTAAACTTTCATTGTCTTTCATTAGAAAACTGTGACAATAAGTACTTGGAAGGCTTTTTGTAAAACTCTAATGATATGACCTATGTAAAGAGTATAGAGATCCTTGCATCTTAAAAATTATTTGCAGCTTAAAAACAAAAAGCTGTATGAAACTCTTCATGTATTTGCAGTAAAACCTGTTCAAAAAATCTGTTGCCAAGGTCATGGCCTATTTTCGGTGTTTCCTATAAAAGAATTTCATTTAGGTTTTACAACCAGGTTATAAAGAACCCTGCCCCTCAGAGAAAGTGGTGCTTCTGCCTTCCTTCAAATCCAGGGATACAAATGTGCTGACTTCCCGTGGTTCTTTGTCTTGGATGCAGACAAACAGGGAAGTATTTGTACTTCACAGTAAGTACATCAGCTTGCCTGGATGAATTATTTGCTTCCACTTCTGTTTCTTTACCTGTGATTTTTATATTTCTTTTTGACTACTCTCAGTGTATATTATTTTAAGCCATCTTGAGTCCTTTTTGGACCAAGTTAAGGGAAAATGTCATATAGATGCTCAAGGTCTCTCTTTATCCATCTGACAAATGCCCTGCCAATTTAAGAAGGATGACAAAAAATAGGTAATGCTAATGAGTTCCTTTTGGAAAACCAGACACACTGGGCAAAAGCCAACCTCATTCTGCTGTTGCAACAGCAGCCACCCACACTGAGTGTCAGTGACTCTGAATGAAAATGAAGACCATTTGGATTTAAAATTCTGACAACAGTGATCATTGTATCCTGGCAAATTGATTAGTGAGCACAGGAAGAAATTTAAGAAAGACAGCTTAATCTATTTCCTGCTGCTATAACAGAACATCAGACTGGGTGATTTAGAGTGAAAAGACATTTTTCTTGCAATTCTGGAGGCTGGGAGGACTGGGCCTCATAACGCCACAGACAGTGTCCTCTGGTCAGGGCAGGTCTCTCCCACTTGTGGTAGTACCAAAATGGAGTCCCACTCTCAAGACCTCATCTGGCACAGACTGCTCCCAAACGCTCCGCCTCCTAATGCCATCAACATCTGATGTGGGGTATTAATACTCCAGCACTAGCACTCCAGGAAACACATTCAAGTCATGTAGAAGGGAAAGGAGAAAAGCTGTCTGGGACTCCACTCGTGGTTCGGTCCATTTTGCAGAGCCTTCAAGTCCCTGCCCATGTATACACAGCTTTCTCTCCTACTTCCTTCTCTCCTGCACCTTTTCTTTTGTTTCCTCACATCCATGCCAGAGATCAGCTTGGAGCAGTGTCACAGCAGACCACATCGGTGGGATGTTTTCCTTGCCTCGTCTTAACACGCCTGCGTCTCATTTATAACACTATGAAACAGACAGGAAAATTTCCATGAAAAAAAAACCCCTACAATACTGACTCAAACTCTTAACAGCCGTGCACTGATGAACAATTGTAGCTGTTGAGTACTTTTTTCCTCTGTAAAATACATATTGTTCATCAATTTCAAGTGTAAATTTATGAGAAATCACAATTCTGTCATGAAGCAGCTGTGCAGGCGTGGAAGTGTACACCTGTTATCCCAGCGCTCAGGTGTCTGAGGCAGGAGGATCTCTGTGAGTTCAAGGCCTGCCTAGGCTACAGAGCAAGACACTGTCTCAGTCCTTTTCTTTTTTCTTTTTTGGTACCGGAGATCGAACTCAGGGCCTTGCACTTGCAAGGCAGGCGGCGGAACCACTGAGCCAAATCCCAGGCCCTGAGACACTGTCTCAATACAAAACAAAACAAACAAACAAAATCCCCTACAATCCCTTTTTTCACCATTAGGTTTATTGGTACATTTAAAGCAAACAATACAGTTATGTTCATCATTGGGCTCTCGTACCTTTACGTGATATTTCTTGGTTCTTGTTTCTTTCCCCATCCCCCTGGCTTCCCTTCTCTCCCTTCACCTTTCCCTATTTATGAAGACTTTGTTTCCATTTTTCTTTTTTTTTTTCCACAATATTTTCTTTTCCCCTATTCCCCTACAAGCTTATCATGAAGAAATAACCAGTATTATCCTGTTTCTTCTCATTACACATATCTGGCATTCCTTCATTTATATACTTTTTAATTGCTCTTTTAGAAAGGAAGTGTGTAATATTATAGCATATTAGGCCTCAATTTTTTCATTCATCTATTGGATATGCTAATAGGAATTGTCTTGAACTTATCTGAGTGTTAGTGGATAGAAACAGCCTGAAGCAGAGAAGGTATTGAGTGATTTTAATTAGCTTTGACTGGAATCAGTGTTTGGTCTTGGAATTACATATTTCTTCTTCCCCCATTAAATGTCCTGTCAATATTGAAATTGTAGCCTAAATGAACAGAAAAGAAATGCATGCTGGGAAAAATCTTGGGCTAAAGATGACCTGAGTCTACTTCTTGATTAATCAAAGTCAAGGGGTGAAATAAATGCAGTAGCTTCTGTGGGTCACCAGATATCCTTAATATATAAAGCATCACTGTTTTGGCAGCTCAAGAGAAAAAGCAAACTCTTCAAATAAAGTGTCTCCAAAGGCCGGTTTTATTATTATTATTGTTGCTGCTGCTGCTGCTGTTGTTATTATTATTATTTTATTCATTGTGCCTGTTTGCTCTGCAAAAGGAATTACTAACAGGAGATAAGGGGAGGCCACTGCTTGGCACGGAGTTTTACTGTGTTCTTAGAAGCCCTACATTCATGAAGCTGGCTGAGAATGTGTTTTGAGGTGTGGGTTGTCACCTTCCCCAGGGTTTTGCTTTTCCCAGCCTCTGTGCAGTGACAGTGGAGATCGGAATGTAACTCCTAGATTTACTCTCAAAATGGCAGTGCCTTACAGCTGTCTTGTCAGCTGTGGCCAAGTAAAGAGAGGGGAAATGCACTACAGCCATCATGGTGAAACAGCCCCCTCCAAAGCCTTGTCTCCAAGGTTGGAGCTACTGTCGCTCTGCACCAGAAGAGTGGTCAGGAGCTGGCACTGCACCAGAGGAGTCAATAGGGTGCTCAGACAGTGCCCATCAAGAAGCGAGGGCAGAGCTAAGTCTGCTCCCTTGAGGACAGTAAAAGGATCCACTGGTGAGGAAAGACAGGGGCAAGAGACTGCTCACCCAGTATCAGCTGCCGCCTTTCTGAGGCTCAGTCATTGTTTCAGGTCCACACATTCAAACATTTGTACTGGAAGCCAGTGGCTGTCACAGGCCTCTTGGAGAGCCTAAATCCAATGAGAAGTGTGTCCCACCTTTCAGGAGGTCACTGCTCAGCCACAGAATTGACTGCAGCTCAGTAGCACCACAGCAACAAAACACTCGGATAGTCCATTGAGGAAGTGGACATGCGGTGTGTTGGGCGTAGGGCGTAGCTGCTCTGCAATCATTTGGGACTTCGGTGCTGCAGGAGTTGAGGATCCTCTGTCTTCCCTCACTTCCTACAGGGTTCTGCACTTTGCATCTTCTCTGAAAGAGGGCTCCGTAGAGCCAGGCTTTCCTGGATTATCATCCCTTTCCAGACCTTTCCTCCTCATATCTCTTACGAATTTCAAGTAAAGAGGTGGATTCCAGGGGCTGGAAAGAAATTCCTCGCAAGTGCTTAAAGCTACTTAGTCCTCTAACTCTTTGAACTCATGGGGAGCCTGAAATGATTTCCTAAGGATGTAAATGCAACTGAGGATAGAGCCACAGAGTTTAGAGGAATCAAGATTTCTTTGCTTTCTTTCTCCTTACCTCCACTGCCTGGCCTCTGAATGACTTGCCTGTGGGGAGTGGAGAGGACCCACAAACCCCAGAAGGCCCAGGTGAGAGCTGCCTCAGCAGAGCTGGTGGATGGAATAAATGGGACAGCAGGCACCTGGGCTGGGTTAGGGTGCACAGCAGCCCCAAGCCAGAGATGTTTACAAGGGATGATGACGCAGAGGAGAACATTGCCTCCTGACTCTGCAGGTGAAGAAACAAAGGCTTCATGGAGTCGAGGGCAAGGAGAGGTCACAGCTGCTTCTAGCTTTGGACTCTCACCTCCAACAGGTCAGAGCTGAGGATTCCTGCAGTGCTAGGAGAGGAGAAAAAGTGACAAAGCACTACCACTAGGCGCGTGTGGATTTATAGATCTTTGGTTGCCCATTACACATGAGAGGATCTTACAGTTTGAGTCAACATTTCTGGAGGACAGGTCGGGGCACTGGTGTCTCCTAAACGCTCCCAAAGGGATTCTAATGAGTGGAAAATGCTGAGAAAGCCTGAGTATAGAGATTCAAGCCTAGAATATAACGAGTGGGTGGTGATGTGGAAAGTACCAACATTGTGTCTGTTCTTTCACAAAGTACACCGCACACCTGAATGATGTGCTGCCATGTGCAAAATACCATACTCGCACCAATAATTTGGTCCTCACAGCCATCTAGGAGGAAAGAAGAATAATACCTATGAAGACCTGAAGTCAGCATGTGATGTCCCACCGTCTCAAGTCACTCAGGAGAGCAGCCATTAAACACGAACGTCCTGGGTCTTCCTCACTTCCACCAAGAAACTCATTTCTCAAAACCCTGAGCACCTATGCCTTTTGTGACCCTGACTCCTGCCCCTTCCCACCACTACTCCTTAGAACACTGGGATACAGATGCATACTTTACTGTGTGGCCATACCTGAGTTATCCCCCTGAGTGATTGAGCATTTGAAGCAAAGCTATTGGCATCTTTCTGCCGGGGCTCATAGAGCAGTGATTCTCATCTTTAGCTGCACGTTACAACTGACGTGGAAAGCCGGCATGGTGGCACATGCCTGTAATCCCAGAACTCGGGAGGCTAAGGCAGGAGGATCACTGTGAGTTCAAGACCAGCCTGGGCTACATAGTGAGTTCCAGGTCAGTCTCAACTACCTAGTGAAAAGTACAGATTTTTAGAGCCTCTTTAACATGCCAGACCATACTGAATGTCCCGAGACAAGCCTAGAGCTCTGTATTTTAAATAGATTCTGGTTAATTCCCAGGGCCAGGAACCTCTATCCCAGAACTGGAGGCTAAGGCAGGAGGATCACTGTGAGTTCAAGACCAGCCTGGGCTACATAGTGAGTTCCAGGTCAGTCTCAACTACCTAGTGAAAAGTACAGATTTTTAGAGCCTCTTTAACATGCCAGACCATACTGAATGTCCCGAGACAAGCCTAGAGCTCTGTATTTTAAATAGATTCTGGTTAATTCCCAGGGCCAGGAACCTCTGAGAACCTTCCCCTCTAAGCTGTGCTATGACCCACAGAGATGATTTTTCAGCCTGGGTGTACCCTGGAGCTCTGGCCAGAGTGGGCTCATCTATCTGCTGGTTGCATTGAGGAACAAACTTCTGTCCTGAGAAGGACCTGTACAGAACATTCAAACAGGGAAGTGTGGAGCAGGGACAGAGGTAGCACTTTTTGGACTCTCTGTTCTGCTTCCTAATCTGTGACCTGAATCCTCTCCAGCTCCTACCGTCTTTTCCCTCTTGCTCTGGGACCTTTTGCTCTTGAGGCTGGCCTCTCTGCCTCAGTCTGTCTCTGCCTTGATTCCTCTGGGCTGGCCCCTCTGAGTCCTTTAGTGACTCAGTGATGAAAAAGGTTTCTTTTTTTTTTTTTGTCATTCTAATTGAAAAAGGTTTCTAAAGTCAGTCATTCCAAGTTTCTCTCCTTTGAGAGGAGATATTTTTTTCCCACTCATGTTTTTGGTGATAGATGAGAATTACTGAGATGTTATGACTCCCTTCAACTTTTTGTCTCCATTTCCTCATCAAAAAGATAAAGGTGGCAGTCAGGAGAGAATTGTGGAAGATGTGGGAGACCAGAGGAGAGCTCCTACAGTCTTCCCAAGGCAACATCCTGCAAGCTAGCAAATATTCTTTAGTGACTGTAGATGACGCTTCTCCTGAGAAGGGAAAGTTGCTGCTATCTTAAGCCTTAAAGAAATGACGTTTGCTTCAAACATCTGGTGTCGATAAAAGCATCATTAAAACACAACTTCAGCAGATATTATTTGTGTGGCTTTATCGCAGAGGACCCCAGAGGGTTGAGTTAGGTGTGTAGGCAGTGACATCACAGACTGCAGGGTTCAGGAGAAAGGCGAGGCAGGGTACAAGTGAAGTGGATGTCAGCGGCACTTGTACTGTCCCCTGTTCAAGCAGAACATTCAAACAGGGAAGCCAGGAACAAGGACAGAAGTGACACCTGTTCTTTCTTCTAATCTCTGTCTTGTACATGCACGGAATGGGCTCGGCTTTCACATTACTGGGGCAGAGTCTCCTGTGGGCTGACGTGAAAACAAATTTCCACTCTGTCTCACACTTCTCACTTGCCATGGTGTCTGCAGTCTCAGTACCCAGGATTTCTGACAGTGAGAGAATTTAGATGTCTTTGTGCCACACTGCAGCAGGAGAATCTTCTTCATGAACTTGTAGTCATTCACAGAGGTTGAAGTCATAACGAGTGACAAGCTGAATACTAGCAAAAATGGACTAGCTCTTTCTAGAACTTAGAGAATGTCTTGTGAGTGTACCAGGAATACATTAAGACATAGTGACAGGGGTGGTACTTGACAGGCAATCCCAGGCAGTGAAAATACTTTTCCGCTTATCCCAGTGTCTCTCTCAGAAGAATTATCTTGCCCTTAGAGCAACAATATATTAACATCTGAGAACTTGACCAAGGTTATAACAGCAATTTTGTTTCTTGTGCATTCTCCTTTTGAGTATTCTGTGGGTGTAGCAGACATTGTTCAGTCTAAAATTAGGCTGGTCACCTTGATTTTCAGGAGAAAATTAACATAAAAGCACTCTTTAAAATAATGTTGCAAAACTTCAGTAGCCATATCAATACTAAAATTTATATTAATGCAGGTAGAATATGTCACTGGGAATTGTGGTCTGCATCTTAAATGTTAATGCAGATAGCAAAGCATGGTTTGGCAAGGTTTTGAGATTTGATACAGATTAATCTCTCCCTGCACCTTGCTTTCTCTTGGACCTAAGGAAAATGGGTAAGTGACTCCCTCTAGAGTGATTTCGCTGCTATGGTATTGTGCAGCTTCTGTGATGTTGAGACTTTGCAATGGAGAAAAGAGGGAAAAGTAAGAGAAAAGAAAGATATGTCTGAGTTTTAAACCAAAGGCACTTGTTTAAACTAACGTATTACAAAATACAGTGATGAGCAGTCTTGGTTTATTTCTTTTGTTTTCCCTTTTCTGTATTAATTAGGGCTGTATAGTTGCTCTAAAATATAAATCCTATAGGGGAAGACAAGATGAATGCCGGTGTTTCCTCACTGATTTTCACATTAACGTTAGTGCAATGGCTATTTGCACAGAGAGCAATTTAGCTTCCGTTAAATTTTGTTCTGAGTTACTGGAGTGTATGAAGGCATCGTGATATTTTATTGTCCTGAAACATGATAGCTATGTCTGGAGACCGTGCAAACATAGGAGGTCATCGATCTGGGCCGGAGTGCCGGGTCCTGCAGCCTTGTTGCTCTGCAGTTCTGTGACCAGGAGCACAACGCTTCCTCTCTCTATGGCTCACATTTTCCTCTTCTTCAAAGTGGGGACAATAACAGTATTTTTGCTGGAAGCAATGCCCTTAAGCCTAGGAAGTAGCAACCCTGGCCCGTGTCCTGTCCTTCAGAGACTTACATGTCATAAACACACTTAAAGATTTGAAACAGCACTGGGTTTCTTTGTTACCCAGGACGCAGTGTAAGCTCTGGCACGGTGCAAGCTGCACCTCTGAATGGCCATGGTCACTATCAGCACCGTTCAGCCGGGACACTGCCTCCCCACATCTAGACTTCATCCGTACAATGAAAGGTCACTGTGCAAGGGTCTTGATGCCTCAGAGCTGGACACTTTCAGAGTGCCAGCAGGAGTCTAGAAGCAGAAGGATTTGTGGAGGAGAGAGGAGCAATCCACTGACTCGTCAAACCTTTTCTCAGGTCTCTGCATGGAACAGAATGCCGAGTAGCAATTTCATTGCCCAGTAGCGCTGACATCTGTTTTCTTACCCTACTTTGGGTCCAGTTCATAACTGTAGAGGTATAAGCTCATCCAGCATTTAATAGCTGCACATAGACGCCGCCTAAGATGCTGTGGTATTCAATAATTCATATTGCCCTGAAATGTGTATATAATTAGCAGCAGACACGATATATTGGAACCATGATTATCATTCTTAAAATGGAAACTAGACAGACACTAAATATCAGTTTTGCAAACAATTTAGCTGTTTAATAAGATATAATTAAAACTTAAAACATAAATTATACGACTAATACTCTAAGTTTGATTCATCTATATTTACCATTTTTAAGTTTATGTCATGCATTTTGATTTTAACAGTTAATTCTGAACATTTTATGTAAACATCTTTGAGAAACATGGAAAAAATTTTACTTTTTTATTTACACAGTGTATCATTGTATATTTTTGATCAAAATTCTCATATTTTGTACTTAATAATAACCTTTCATTATGTGGTCCTTAGATCATTTAGAATGATGATGTGCTGGAACTAAAATATGCAGATAGAGATCAACAAAACTCAGAAAGATGAATATAAAAATAGCCTTAAAGAGCCTGTGTGCTTAAATATTTAGAAATTGAAAAATTGAAAATGAGTGGGTTTCCCATGTACATAGAAAGCTCTCATGCAGCTATAACAACTTATGAATCACTAAAAATTGTGAGCATTCAATACACACAAGTACAGCAGTGCAATGGATGTTCTTGTGTATTCTTAGCAGAGTCATATTGCGCATTAATGTATAGCTAGGCATATAATGTTGTTATTCATGGTGTAAAGAACACAATATTTACAAAAATATAATAATGGCAATTTTCTAGGTTAGAGAAGGATTTGTAATTTTATGTTATAATGGTTGAATATCTGAGATAGATTAAAAACTAACGACAATGCAGATGCACTCGTGCATGTCTATAATTCCACCTCCTTGGGAGGCTGAGGGAGGAGGACACACATTTGAGGCCATCCCCGGGAGCATAGTGAGTCTCAGTCTCTCAATAAAAGGAATGTGGATATAGCTTACTAGTAGAGTGACATTGTATTCTCGCTCCATTGTGAAAAAAAAATAACTAAACAAAAAACTCCAAAATTATTTAGCAATGAAGAAATCAAAATGACCTTATTAACTTATAATTACTCAGGTAAGAAAGTAAATTTTTTCTATAACAGAAAAACATTACTATGCTGAACTAGATTGCACCAAGTATAATGAATAGTCATATTGAACAAATAACATTTGTGATATGAGTTGTAAGATTGCTTGCATAAGAAAATGAAGGAATCAAAATTAATGACTATTTCACTGAATTTTAGATCTCTTACAAAAAAGTATAATATTTTACTCAAATGACAACTTGAAAAGATAACTTTCAACTGCACTTACTAATTTAAAAATTTATTTAGGACAAACTTTTAAATATGTGTATAGAACAATTATAGATTGAGAGATTATACTTGCATATATTTATGGGGTAAAACTTTGTTATGATATGTGTATGCAAAGTGAAATAATTAAATCAAAATAACATTCATCATCTCAAATATGTAAGTATTTTGTGGTAAGTGCATCTGCAATTAACTCTCTTAGCTTAATATCCTCCTCTCTCTCCAGTTCTTTGAGATAAAATGTTAGGCTGTTAATTTGAGATCTTTCCTCATGTTTGATACAGTTCTTCATTGCTATTAATTTTTGACGTGGAAATATTTTTGTTGCATCCTGTATATTGTGATATGTCATATTTTCACTTCCATTTGTCTGAAGATATTTTTATTTCCTTTCTAATACAGACATTGATGTGTTGGTTATTCAGGAGCATGTTGCTTAATTTCCACATATTCGGGGATTTTTTTCCAAGACTTCTACAATTAATTTCTTGTTTTATATCATTGTGATCAACAAAGACACTTGACATGATCATAGCCCTCTTAAATTTGTTCAGAATTATTTTGTGGCCAGGCCTTTGACTGGCCAAGAGGATGCCTGTGTGATCAAGAATGTAGATAGGATGAGTACAGGTAATGTGTATGTTTCAAAGGGCTAGAGGAAAGGCATTTGAATGCTTTCACCGTAGAAAAATGATCAATATTTGAGAATAAAATATATATTAAACTTTATATAACGTATACATGTATGAAAACATCACAAGTTGCATCATAAGTATGTATAACTTTAATATTTCTATGTATTAACTAAAATAGGTTTAAAAGGGATAATTTAAAAAGAAAACGTGCATTCTGTTACAGTCGAAAGGAGATATTCTTTATAAGTCTGTTCAGTTGCTTTGTTCTAATACAGTTTAAGCCTTGTGTTTCATTATTAATGTATGTCTCGATGATATGTCAGGTGTTCAGAGTGAGGTTTTAACGTCCCCAACTATTACTGTATGACCATTTATCTCACCCTTCAGATTCCTTATTAATTGCTTCATATTTTCATGTGTTTTGATGTTGGATGCATACAGATGCACAGATAGGATATTCTTTGGATGAATTAACCCCTCAACTCTTTTATATTGCTTCTCTTTTTCTCTTTTTATAGTTACTTACACTCATAGCTGATTTTGTCCAAAATAGGTATGTGCCCTTTCTTGGTTTCCCATCTCTTGAAGCATCTTTTCAATTCCTTCACTTTCAATCTCTATATCCTTAAGGGGTAGCTGAGTCTCTTGCAGGCAGTATACAAGAGACCTTATGTTGGGTCCTATTTTTTATCCCTTCATTCACTATCTATATTTTATAGGAGAATTTAATAGAATAACATTCAAAGTAATAGTTGGTGGGTGAGGAATTAACTGGTGTCATTTTAAAATTTGTTTTCTATACTACTTTTTTCTCTTTTGTTATATCTCCATGTGGCTTGATGGTTTCTCTATCAGCACCCTTTGACTATTCTGTACATTTTGTGCACCTGAGTGGGCCATGCCATTGATTGGTACCTCTCATCAGGGACCACTCTGCCAGGAAAATAGCAAGATCCACATGCTGCCCGAAGGAAGTATGCCTCCTTTCTTTATTTCTCCTTAATCCAGGTAGCCTCATCATGCTGTTCCCCTCCAATGTCTCCTGTAAAGTGAGACCAGGGTGGGCTTCCTGGGAAGTGTCTTGGAATCTTAGTAAAGACAGCTATCTGTGGCTAATTCTCTTTCTCTACTATAGGAACTGTGCACTCAGAGGAATTTTCTTGGTGGTGCTATGACAACAACTTGGAGAGGGGAAGTGAAGTGGCTACATGATCGAGGTGATGCTATTTAGTTTGTCCTTGTAGTGCATTTTTATTCCGTTCTGTTATTCGCACAGGTGTTTCAGGCTCCTTTCCAAGTTTTGAGGTTTCTCTAAACGATTGCTAGTTAAATTTTCCATGGGGTGAGGCCTGGGGCCTCCTACTCCACCATTTCAGACATCACATTCCCAAAGTCCTATATTAACATTATCGAGGTTGCATACCAGAGTTTTGGTTCATAAATTAAAAGGATATGTTGTGCCTTGCGTGACCTATACCCTGATTTTCTCATTAGGAGTTGTGACTTCAAGTATTTCAATTTCAACGGAATTCTTTGTAACAATTCAGAGATTTGCATATGATATTCCTTTGGATTTTTCCTAAACACAGAACTTCTTAGTCAAACATGTATCATGTTTTAACTTGAGAACATATTTTTATCTAAATTAAATTATATTGGAAGTGAAATATGTGATACTTATGACATTTTCATGAAACATAAATATTTGCATACCTATGCAGGAAGATACTCCTGTACAGAGAATCCTGGATGGATGTGAGCTCTACAGCTACTATTTTTGGACATTTGTCTTAGTTACTTTTCTCATTGCTGAGACAAAATATCCAACATTCAAAATTAAAGCAGGGAAGGTTTATTTCAGCTCACAGTTTGTAGAGGTTTCAGTTCATTGTTAGCTGGCTCCAAGGCAGGGCAGCATAGCAGAGGGCATCCTGGAGGAGAAAAAGCTCGTGGTGGACAGAAGGCAGCAAAGCAATGAAGTAGTGAGGAAGCAGCAGCAGCAAAGAGACAGAAGCCTCTCCTTTGTGTCTTTTCAGGTCACCTGCCTTTCAGGTAGTGCCACTGACACCCAGGGAGAACCTTCCCATCATTCAAACCCAGAACTACGCTTAAGAAATGAGTTGAGTAATTTAGTAGCCATTACACTTAACCCCAGCATTGCACAATTTAATCCTGGCATCACACACCCTAGAACTAGCCGCCCCTGAAAAGCCCACATAGGAGGCTTTGGGGGAACATCTGGATATTAGCCATATCAGACATAATAGATCAAAATGCAAATTGCAAAGAGATTTGAATGGATTGAACAGCATATTGATGGTTTTGTTTTCATTTGATTTTCATGCATTAAGAATTTTCAGCAAGAGTAACTTAAAATGTAGATTTAGACATCATTTTAAGAAATGGTCAATGCGGTATGTGATGCTAATTCATATGATGGAGTCAAAATATTTTTAAAAAATATTCCAGAATCTAATTTATCACATTTGTTTCCATTATTGTTCATATTACAATGTCTGAATATGTATGTTAGTCAACTCTCTGTCACTGTAGCAAATACCTCAGATCATCAATTTAAAAAGAGAAAGAGGTTTACTTTCTCAGTTGTGTGGGTGTCAGTAGTGGTTGATCAGCCTCATTGCTCTGCAGTTTTGGGGAAGCCAAACATCATGAAGAAGTGAAGTCACAGAAGAGGCCTCAGCTGTTCTCTCCATGGCTGAGAAGTGAGAGAGAGAGAGAGAGATACTGGATCATCCCATCCCCTTTGAAACAGTGTCCACAGGGGCCCACTGACCGCCCAGTAGCCCATGTCCTAAACTTTCCTACCACAGCCCCTGCACAGTACCAAGCTAGGGGCCAAGTCTTAACACATGGGCTGTGACTGGGATGTGCCTCATCTCAACTACAACAATGGCATGTGTAAAATGATTTTCATCTAATGTTGTTTTTGTATGTTATTAATAACTGCACTTTTGAATTCTTTTAATTACCCTAGGAGAGAGAATTTTCCCCAGAATGAAATTAATAACAAGAAAACATGCAGAGATTACAATATCTTCAGATTGTCTAATCTAACGTTATTCACACTAGAGCAAATTATGTCACATTGATGATTTCAACAATATAAACAGTGATTCTGGTTGAAACAATGGAACAAAAAAGTGCTATATAATTATCTGTGAAATATGGATGCTTTTATTCAATTAATCAAACATTACCGGGCCTTCAACAGATCATGTAGTGAAGTACAACCATAGCTGGATTCAGATCTTAATAGTTATTGGCCTTTAGTGATTTAAAAATATCACCTTATACATGTTTTTCCACAGTAATGATATGGTCAAAGATTTGGATACTTCTGATAAATTAATCATGGAAAACATTAGGATGTGCTGAGTTTGTTACTGACTAGGTTGCTGTGGTCATAGGATCAAGTATAATTTCCAGGATTGTGGTGGAAGAGGCCAGTTTACAGTGGGTTGAGAAGAGAATACAATGCAAAGATGTGGACTTGGGTCTTTTTGAAAAGTATCCTTGAGACGAGGAGAGAGATACTTAAGCGTTCATGGGAATGGAGCAACAGCAGTAGAAAAATTGAACATTGAATTAGAAAGAGAAAAAAATAGAAGGGGAGAGAGGTGGAAGAGGTACAGAGGTGTAGCATGAAAGGATGGAAGGGAAATTATCTGATTATTTGTATTTCCTGGGAGAATAGTTGGGAAAGGGATTGGAGAGAGCATGCAGAGGTTTTCTTGGTAGAGACCTGTGTAGAATGTGGGGCCACTGGTGGTGTAGTTGTGAGCAGGTGAGTAGGAGCAATTGCAACTGAGGCATGTCACAATTAGTAGTTACACGCAAGGGAGAGAAATCTAAACAGGTGAACTGGGAAAGCTTTGGGAAATCAAGTCCTGAGTGCTGATCTTACTGGATTTCAGAATATTTTCAGAGGGAATGCAATCACTATGAAGCTTAGAAGCTGGAGATTTCACACTGAAGCTCAAAGGAGGAGAGATGAGTGCCCCAAACCATGGCATTGAAATGCTCCAAGTAGATGAATTAAGATGCCTGCTTTTTGTTTCCTATTTCCTGCACATACATATACATGGATGAAAGAGCAATTGTATGGGACCTTTATTATTTCAGGCACAGCTAATGCATGTGTTAAGAAATGATCCATGCATTCTATTGGTTTCTTAGAAGCCTACCAACATTGAGTAAAAAATGACTAGATGGTATTTTTTTTTTTAAAGATTCACTGAAAAGTCTGAAATGCAGGAGCAGGGAGTAATAATGAGGATGAAGAAATATAGTGTTCCTATTCTATAATAATTTTATTTTCTGACTTTATTAGTACATGTTTGCTGTACATAATAATAACTTTATCCATAGGGATTGGTATATGCACACAACACATTTCAATTCCTCTGTCCCCTTCCCTCCAGCATCAGAGTGATTTATTTTCCCAGCATCAGATTCATTTATTCATCTTATAGGACCTTATAAATTTAATTATCATATATACAGATTGAAAACCATATTAATAGGTCAAAGAACATATAAAACATGTAAGACAATTGTAGTAAGTCAAGGTAAACTTCTAGATCTAATTTTATATTTGTATGTGACCTTCTATCAACAAAAGGATTAGGTGAGTGGACAACTGACACTTGGATCACTAATAGAACTTCTGTAAGTAATCTAAAAGCTTAGAAAATTTTAGGAAAATGTAAAAGGACTTTTGCTGTCTCTAATAGCAATCTGCTTTGTTTAGTTCAAAATTAACAGACACGGGAGGCACTGAGCACGAGGTGGGACATTTGGCCTCATCCCTGACCTTGAACACCCCCTTCCTGTGCACTAGGATAGAGAGCCAGAGGAATCGTGAGGTGAACTCCCTAGTACAAGGAATTGTTGCGTCTGAGTTAAAGTGCACTGTCTGGTTACTGTAATTTGTACATAGGTAAAGTGAACTGAGGAAATGAACTCTAACCACCCGAATGAGGTCATAGCTGTAAAACCTATAGAAGAGGAAGCTGCCACCCAGTAGGAGGTCGACCCCTGGCACTGCCTTTTTGAGTGCAATCGACCCTTTCCTTTTTATTTTACGTCCATTCAGCTCATCTCTGTGTGCATGTCACTTGCCAATTCTTTCCGCCACAAGACAAGATCAGTATTAAAGACTTAAAGAACGAAAAGGAGTGGGAGAACCAACCATCTCAGCCAATTTCACATCAGAGTATCAGTTACCAGAGTAACTGTAGACAATATTTCTGAATTGGAAAATATTTTCTGTCTCCTTCTTTACTTTGGGACAGTAAACATGTCAATTAATATTTTTGTATTTTCTTTTTTTTCTGCCTCCAAAATATACACCTTGCAGTACCACTGGGCTGGCTTATCTCTCACGGTACACAACAGGACAACATTTGAGGACATGAGAAAATCTTTTGTATGCTTTGGTTTCTCTCTCCACCTTTTGAAGGCAGGAGTGAAGTAGTTTGCTCCTATGTATTCCCCATGTTACATACAGGGTTGCATGGCTTTGTAAATATGCAATGTGGAGTATGCTCATTAACGATTTTGAAACATACTTGCAACAAAAGGCTGACTGTTAACTCTCTTCCACAGATTAAAAAATAAATCTCAGTTTATAGTAACTACATTGATAGTGATTCCCTGAATAAAAAATTAGTCTGATACACAATGTACAAATGAGATTTGACCTTTTATCCTGCTTTAAAAATGCTCAGATATTGTGTTCTCTCTCCTAAGCAGCTCAGTGACTTGCTCAAGTGTGGAAATCCAGCTCTGGCAGAGGTGAAATTAGAACCCAGTGCTGGAATCCTTTGAAATATGCTCCAACTGTAGGGAGATAAACAAAGAAAGGAAATGATACTGAAGGCAAAACCTTAAGTCATTTGGGGGAAAAAAAGCAAGTGATGTTAATCTAGAATAAGATAAAATGATTTTTAATAAGAATTTATTTTAGTGTTTTTTAATCATATTTTTGACAGGTTCTTTTTCCTCACACTCATTTGTAGAGAAAATGTTTTAATTGCAATATTAATTCAATCAGAGTAATTAAGTAAAACAACCTATTCATTTACAGACTGTACAGGGAAGCTTAATTTAAGGCAAGTGTTTGGATTGAAACACTAGTGTTTTGAAATCTATTTAGTAACTAATAATTTGACTAAATTCAACCATGTCATTACTATTTCTTAAGTGTCACTCAGAATAAGCTTTTTTTCATTTTCACCCATTTCCTATAGAAAATTAGGAAGCTTGGATAAGTATGAATCCAGCTGGAGACAATCAGTACTAACATTTTGAAATCTAGCCCTCCGAATATGTGTGTAGAGAGATCTGTGGGCTCCCTCTAAAACGTATACTCCAGGAGGCCATGAATATGTAAGGGAACACATATTTAACAGAATTAGATGTAAGGTAGGTAGGATTTTAAAACCTGCTGTTTTTTATAAAATCAATTTTTACTGAGCATTTTTTATCACATATATATTTAATGACTACATATATTATTTTATTTTTTTATCAGTTTCTGAAGTCGAGCACTTAGATTTTTAATAATTCTTTTGGAATTTAACAGTATTGTAGTTCATATCCTTTTAGGACTATCTTAGGGTACATTTTCAATTATTATGTTAAAATGATTTCCTACACATGGGATAATGTAACACTGGGTAGTCCATTTTAAAATATTTAATATATAATTTAAAAATGTGTTAAAAAGTCCTTTCTTCCCGTTGATGTTATAATGGGCAATAGATGACAATTCCCTTCATTCTGACTTTGACAATGATGAATTGTATTTCTGCAATCTGTTTGAATTTTTAAGTGGAATTTAATATTATTTGCTTATAGTATTTTTAAATATATTATGACTATATTTGATCATCATTAGCTTTTTTGGAAAGTTTTAATGACTTGATTTTTCTCACTTTAATTCTTTAGCATTCTTTCAATGTCAGAGATTTGTCAGATACATTTCAGTGTAGCCCCTGATATTTTAATATGTTCATTTTCTATTAAGTTTAAAGTTTTATTGCTCTATCTAGAACAACTTTGTTTATTTAATATTTTATATTTTTATGATGAACATATATGTATGTACGTATTTGTTTCCAAATTCATTGGTCTTTTCCTTTAAGAAATTGACTTTGGAGTTATAGTTTGAAAAAAGTAATGTTTTATAAATAATCTTACATAAACACTTCTACTTTCATCTGGTGATTCTTCATAAAGTTATTTGTTTAATAAACCTGTTTTTCATTTTAAGGCTCAGTTTTCTGACTTTATGTCTTTAATTTCCTGGAATTTACATGTTATTATAAATGTGCTCCTCTTTGCTTCTTTCTTTTCTAGGTAGTCTTTGCTGTCCCATGGGGAAGTGATGGAGTTTCATCTGTATTGTTCCTTTCCTTGCAACTTGGCAACATTTTCTCATTGGCTGACTCCTGTCTCCCGCCCATGCCCATCAGAAGCCCAAGGCCAAGGCCAGATGCAAGCTGGGAAGGGAGAGCCCAGCCCAGCGTTCCAATCATTACTTAGGCCAGCCTTCCAGAGAGTGGCTGGACCATGATTTCTTCTGATCTCATTGTCCTTGGGTGCCACCATCAGCCGTGGAGCCCACCCGGGCCTCTGCTTCTCAGAAGCAGACCCTTCATCTCTTTTAAGTGAATTTATGCAGAGAGCCAAGAGCTGACCAGGCTACCTTGGTATTGCCAACACTGTTTCTTGTAGAGGATGCCCTTATATTATGAATGGCACTATTTTTTTCCTGAGTTTAGACACCATGTAGAGTTTGATATATTTTTCTATTCCATTTCTCCCATCCATGGTGTTTCAGTAGCAAAGAAAGTTAAATATGCAGCCTGTTTGTATGTTGAACAAGAAACTTCAGTTCTTTTTGTTGATTACCTTATTATAATCTTATAATTTAGGAATCTAGAAGAGGGGACAGAAAATCACTTGAGTAGGACAGCAGCCTCTAGAAGCCACATCTGCCTTGGCTGGGTCAGTTTCCTATTACAGCTCTAGGCAATGAGCTGGTGTAATTAATACGCACTTTCTGTGTTAGCTGAGGAGGAAATCCAATATAAGTTATCTTTCACGGTGGTTTCCTAACAGCAGGAGACATACAACGAGGTGGTGTAGCTTTGCGATTCCTTTCTGGTCTGAATGCAAGTCAGTGTGTCGCCTATCTCAGAAAGCTTTGTGATTCTGATCCTTACTTCTAAATAAAGAATAAAACTTCCAGGAGTAAAACTTTCATTTGTGACTTTCAGAAGTTTCACACAAGAAAGAGCTGTGATATTGAGGCAGCTAGTGCTTTTCAGTACTGCAGAAATCACAAATCATGGGGCTTAACGAGTTACATTGGTTAATGTTGTGCAGTGGGATTTCCTCCCACTTATGTGTGACTCTAGGTTGGCTGTTGGTGTCTGAATGTGACAGTCTTGGAGTGAATGTTGCATTCCTGAAGAGATGAACTTTGAGTGGGAGTCCATGAGCTGAATATTCTGGTAGCTGGTCACAGACAGAGGTTGGAGTTAGGATGGGAAAGCTTTTTCTCTGAGAACAGAGTTATTACGTGTATGAGATATATGGGGCACATGCTTATATGTTCTTGCCCTATTAGTACCAAGATACTCACATTCACTGCCTGGGTTTCTCTGTGCCTAGATTTCAAATCACACTCTAACTACGGTAGGCCAACGATTTCTTCTTTTTCTGTAAATAGAACTATTAGCCCTGCATGTTAGGCTCTTCTGGGCTCCAGTCATCAGGTCATCAGGTACTGTTCTGTGCTGAGCTACAGATCTGCTAGGATATTTTCTACTCCACGAACAAGTTGGCTTCCATCATGAATATTTCACGCATTTTGTGCATGCTTGGCAGGGTAAGAGCCCTCGCCAGTGATGAATCATAGCGCACACATTGGCAGCTTTCCTGAGATGTTTACTTTAATAACATCATCGGCAATGAGCCTGTAAAGTGGAAATTTAAATGGCTTCTGCAAGCAAACACGCCTTTGAATCAGCTAATAACCAGACGGGCTGAAGAGGCCTGATGGAATTAAGCAGGACAATAGTTGAGAGGAAACTAATCAAGGGGAGGAGCATGAAAAGCAATGGCTTCGTTCGCCGTGGCTTTGAAAAATGTAATAATTCCAAGAGGAATGGAAAAGCGTGGAATGTAAAATGGGCAGAATCAACCAATGCCTAATCATTGTATTTGTTGACACATTTACTATTTATCCAAGAGCACTGCTGGAGATACAAAAGAAAGGGAAAAGAAAGAAGAGGAATTATTTATTTAGCACCTTCCATGTGGCAAATGTACACCTATCTACCATAGATGTATGTCTGTCCTACCTGAGTTATTTCCGTGGTACTGGGGATTGAAGCCAGGGGCATTCAACTACTGAGTAAGTCCCTGGTCATTTGAATTGCTGTGTTTGTTTTTGAGACAGGGTCTCACCAGTTTGCCTAGGTGAGACTCTGAACTTGCAATCCTACTACCTAAGTGTTGGGCCACCATGTTTGTGTTGTACATTTATTTTTAAAACACTTCATCATCATTAGTTTTGGTAATAATCTACAAGGTAGAGATTTTTACAAATTATGATTTCATAGGTAAAGAATCACTCAGGAAAGGGCAAAATAGAGGACAAAAGAAAGTGTGCATGGATGTCATGGGGGAGGTCATTTCACTGCTTGAGAAGTGGCAGGGATCAAGAAAGAGAGAGGCTCATGGAGTCACGAAAGTCTGTGGCTGGCTCCTCACACATGGACAAGATCCAAAGCAAGTGAATGAGGCCAATGGGAGGGCTATTAGGAAAATATTCTCTTTTCCTAGAAAACATAGATATCTTCTCTGAGAAGCCATTAGAAGAATTGAGTTTGTTTCAAAATCATAGTGAAACGTCACATGTTATGTAACTCAGTTCTGGAGATTTACTTTATAATGATCTTTTACATTGCTGTGCCTTATTGTACATTTCGTCTTTGTAAAGATTCTGATAACGAAAGTACAATATGTTGCCCTGTTATACATATGACAAAACCAAGGCCCTGAGACTTGATTTAGTTTGGCTAAGAGTACATAGCTACATGGCCTTCTGTGCTCTAAATGAGCATCAGTGTTTCCGTACAGGGTTTGATGACATTCTAGCCAAGGCAGAATGCATGATTTTCCCCCCTTTATCACAATATCCTAAATATACGTCTCTACTAGTATATGAAAGAGGGTTATTGGCTCCATGGGTTCTAGTGCTGTGTTTATAAATGATATAAAAAGGTGCGTACGTCTCTCTAAGCCTTCAGCTTGCTTTCTGGATGGCCTGGGTCCGTTCCCTTGGAGGCACATGTGCTGTGCAAAACAAGTGACGTGAATTTCATTTTCCACAGAGCAGGGCACTTTCTGCAGAGAGACTGCCTTTCACTTTGATTTGGAAATACAGCCACTGACCCCAGAGAACCATGACTCTCAGGAAGAAAAGGGGGAGGATCTGGTGGAAAGCAAGGACCAGGTAAAAGTTAATGCTACAGCAGTGAGTGTTTAAGTGCATTTAATGTCTTATCAATTCTCATTCTCACCGATTAAGCTCAAGGCGCCGATCTTCTGCTATGATAGAGGTATTTCACTTGCATAATTAATGCTGATTCCTGTTAGCTGGATATCTTTCTTCATTAGACTTTTAATATTTAAAATGCTCCATGAGTATCTGCTGTCTTTCTGTCTTGATTAAGAAGCCAGTATCTAGTTACTGTCTGAGGACAGCCAACCCTGTACTAAGACCTGGTCATGGAAACTCCTGCCTGTAAGTTGCCAGCCAATGTCGCTACAGTGCTATGGTTACCAGCAGGGCCTCCAGAGTCTACCTCTAGATTTAAAAATTTTTACATTTTAGTGACTTTAATTGGGGGTGATAAAGCACAAGTAACACAAAAATATTAATTTCAAAGTGAAAAACTTCACTGGCATTTACTACATCTAGAATAAACTCACCGTCTTTAGCTAATTTCGAAGATTTCCTCATTGTTACTCATGAATGATTCTCCTCACTGCCTGCTTCCTGAGGTCCTGAAAAGCACCAGTCTGCATGCCGTGCCTAATCTCTTAGCTGTACTTGATATTTATTATATACAGAATCATAGAGGATGCGACCAGTTTCTTTCACTTAGGATCAGGTGTTGAAGTTTCATACAAATTGCAGAAGGTGTCACTACTTGATTCATTTTCACGGCTGAGTAACATTCCATCGTGGGTGTATACTGCAGTGTCTATCAAACTGATCAGTCAGGAACATTTGTGTGTTTTCCACCTTCTGGTTATTTTTAATAATCCTGCTATAAACACAATGGATGTATGCTTACTTCTTTTCAGTTTTTGTGGGTATACACTTGGGAGTAGGATGGTGGGATTATGATATTGATGTGCCTATTTTTTCAGGAAACTCCAAACTATCATACACGGTGGAAAAACTATTTTGGATTTCTATCAGCAATATTATGAAGGCACCATTTTCTCCACATTCTGGCCAACACTAGTTTTTTTGGTTTGTTTGTTTGCTTATAGCTATTCTAGTGAATGTGGAATGGTACCTTTGATTTGCCTTTCCATACGGATTAATTACCTGAACATATTTTCACATATGTTTTGGTCATTTGCAGAAATGTCTATGTATATCTTTTGTCCATTGAAAATTTTTATGTTTTCTTGTGAAATTTTAAGAATTATTTCTATATTCTAGGTATTAGACATTATCTCATGTGTTTTGCAAATATTTTCTTCCACATTATGACCTGTCTTTTAATTTTTATTGATAAAATTATTTAATGTGAAAAGTTTTTCACATTTTGATGAAGTCTAAACTGTTTATTGATTGTATGTTTTTGGTTCTATACCTAAGAATTCACTGCTAAGTTTAAAGTCTTGAAGATTTGCTGTATGTTTCCTTCTAAGAGTGTTATGGTTTGGGCTCTTATATTAGGTTTTTCTATTTTGAGTTAATTTTCATGGGTAGTGTGAGGTAGAGTCTGAATTCAATTTTTGCACACAGCTATCCAGTTGTCTTACTGCAATTTTTTGTTGTTTGTTTTTTCTAGTACTGGAGATCAAACTCAGGATTTTGCACTTGCAAGGCAGGCACGATGCCACTGACCTAAATCCCTGACCTTTGCTGCCATTTGTTGAAGGGACTATTCTTTCTTCGTTGAATGGTCTTGGCACCCTTGTAAAAAATCAGTAGGCCATACACATATGAATTATTTCCAGATTCTCAATTTTGTTCCTTGGTCTAGATGACTATAATTAGCTAATACTACTTTAGTTACTTTTTCATTCTTTCCTTTACTTTTTCTTTCATTCTTCTTTTTCTTTTCTTTTTTTTCCCCAGTGTGGAGTCTCCCATGGCTTTTCTTATGAATGGCAGTGTAGTTTTGAGGTTAGAAAGTGTGAGTTCTCCAAATTTGATCTTGCCAAGATTGCTTTGACTTGCAGTTTAATATAAATGGCTGAAATCTGCAGAACAGGCCACGGGAATTTTGGACATGGATTGGCTTTAATTTGTAGATCACTTTGAGTTTTATTTGCATCCTAACAACGTTAAGTCTTTCAATTCATGATCACAAGATGTCTTTCTTTCTATTTAGGGCTTATTTGATTCTTTCCTACAATATTTTATAGTACTCAGTACACATGTGTATTTATATCTTTGGTTAAAATTATTACTAGCTATTTTATTCCTTAGATGTTACCGTAACTGAAAGTATGTTATTTATTTCCCTTGTGAAATTGTTCATTGATGCTGTATAGAAATTGTTCATTGATGGTGTGTGTTGATTTGCTGTCATTAAACTTTGCTGGGTTTTTAATTCTTTTTCATTCTAGCAGTTTAATGCTGATACTTTCTGATTTTCTGTAATTTGTATTATCTCATCTATGAATAAAGATAATTTTACTTTCCAGTTTTGACACCTTTCTTTCTTCCTTCCTTCCTTCCTTCCTTCCTTCCTTCCTTCCTTCCTTCCTTTTCCCTTAATTGCTCTGGCAGTATATTGTTGAGAAAGAGTGATGAAAGAGATTCTTGACCTTTTTTTTCCTCAATGAGTTTATTGGTACATTTTAGGTATACAGTACAGTTACACATATTGAGGATATACTCCTTAGTGAAATAAATAAGTCACACATGTGTAAATACTGAATAGTTTCTCTGAGGTTCTTGAACTTAAAATAAAAGTTTTTAATCTTTAACCACTGGATTATGATAATAATTGTTGATTTCACGCAGATGCTTTTTATTATGTTGAAGAATTTTCTTATTTTCCTAATTTTCTCAGCTTTTTCTTAAGTTGCAGATTCTAGTATTTGTCATATATTTTTGTTCATCAGTTGAGAAGATCATATCTTTCCGTCTTCACTGTATTAATATATTTTTCATTAATTTCTTTACCCTGATCTCTCACATTCCTGAGATAGACACTAGAGTGGGGTATCTAGAGTGTGCACTGCTCTGGGAGTTTCTTCAATTTGCCATCCTCCAACATATCTTAGTATGTTAATCTGAAATAGAAAATTAAATGATGCATAGAGAAAAATGTGATTTCTTACAATTATTTATTAAACAAAAATACAGCATTCTGCAATGTTAAACTAGAATATTTTCCATATGCATAATTATGCTGTGAATTTTCTGCATTTGATTTTAGCCAAAAGACCAAGAAGAGATTGCCGTGAATTTTCTGTAATATGTCAGAGCTAGAAAAGTATGTTTACAGGAATCAGAACCAGTGTACTAGTGCGGTCTCTGCTGCAGGCCCTCTTGTTAGTCAATGTAGCAACTGATCACAGCTGTCTCTAGCTTTGCACTGAGTGGCTTCAGGCTGGAGGCCCGAGTTCAGATGAACATAGGAAACCTTGACTTAACCTCAGGTACTGTTCAGAAGAGCCATACATTATTATCATAATTTTTTTGAAAGTTAAAGAAAATTTTTTATTTATTTTTATTTTTTTCTTTGTATTGAGTTTATTGGTACATTCTAGGTATACAGTACAGTTACATTCATTACTGGGATCTTATTATTATCATAATTTATTATGGCCCACTGTAAACTATAATAGTTAACTGATGTGAGTAAAGGAAATATTAATAATCTATTAGTAGTAATGGTTTTAAAAGAATTCTTTACAAAATGTTACAAATGTTGTAGAGTAAAAAATGCGATAACATTTTAAGAGCATAAAAACCTGCAGATGTAACATTCATATTTCTATATGCTGAATCTTCCTCATGTTAAAATGGAATAATTTGTTACAATATAATTTTCCTTTTGGCCAATAATGCCACCCAGAAAATGTTCTGCATGGGGATGACTGCCTCCTCTGTTTCTCTACATAGCTGCGCCACTAAAATTCTGCCTAGTCAAGCTATATAATTTTTAAATATGTAGTTTTCAAGAATTTTGTCAAGGAATTTTGCATCTTTGCTCATAAGTGATGTTGATTTAATTTCCTTTTCCAGTGATGTTTTTATCTAGCTTTGGTGTCAGAGTAATAATAATAATGGGCTCCATTCTTTTTTAAAAAGTTTTGGAAGTTTCTGAGAAAAGCTGGAGTTAATTATTTAAATATTTAGTAGAAGTCACTGTTAAAACCATTGCATCTGGACTATTATTTATAAAGCCCATCTCTTTACTTGTTATAGATCTGCTCAGATTAATTTCCCCTGGATTAGTTTCAGAACTCTGTATGTTTTTAGGAGTGGTCCATTTTCTCCTGGTTATCTAATTGGTTGATTTACTATTGTTCATATTATTCTCTTATAATACCTTTTATTATTTAAAATTTGAAGTAATATCTTCTCTTTTTTTGTCTTTGTCAGTCTAAATATTTGTTAGCTCAGCGGTTCGGTGACCTGCCTTGCAAACGGAAGGACCCGAGTTTGATCCCCGGTATCCTCCCCCAAAAAAACTTTCTCGATCTTTTATTCTCTTAGTTTTTTTTTTTTTTTTTTTTTTTGGTGCTTGGGATCGAACTCAGGTCCTTGTGCTTGCGAGGCAGGCGGTGGAACCACTGATCTAAATCCCTGGCCCTTTCTTGATCTTTTCAAAGAGACACTTTTGATTGTTTTGAATAGAATTTTTCCATGCTCTTTTTTATTTATATCCACTCAATTATTTTTATTCTTCTAGATTTGGGTTATTTTATCCTGATTGTTCTGGTTTTTCCGGGCTAACATTCTGTCTATTTATTTGAGATTTTAAGAAGTCTTTTACTGTACTTGTTGACAGCTGTAAGTTGGCCTCTGGTAGTGGCCATTCTGCTATATCTCCAAGCCCTTTATTCATTCACCTCTCTATGCTGCCCAGTTTCCTCGTTAATTTTTCTTCGACCCATTAGTTGTTTAAGAAAGTGTTCTTTAATAACCAAATACTTATGTATTGCTCAGTTTTCTTTCCATCATTGATGTCTGGTTTTATTCTTTTTGGTTTGCAGAAGGTATTTATATTATTTCATTGGTTTAAAATGCACGGAGGCATATTTATCACTTCACATACAGTCTGTCCTAGAGAATGACCCATGTATAATTTGAAAGAAAGAATCTTCTTTTTATGACGGTTTTGGGGTATAGTGTTTTATGTATGTCTATTAGGTTTATTTGGTTTCTGGTGTGAATTCCTTCATTTCCCTTTGATCTTCTGTTTCCATATTTTATACGTTAGTGAAAGTTGCATATTAAAACCTCCAATTTTTATTGTAGAGTTTTCTACTTCTTTCAAGTTTTCCTGCGTTTGCCTCACACACTTTGGAGCTTAAATTTTTTGGCTTTTATGTGTTTCTAATTGTTCCATTATGTTTCTTAACTAACCCTTTGATTTTCTATAATGTCCTTGTTTGTGTTGTATTATTTTTTACTTGAGGTATAGTTTTTCTTTATCATTAATAGCTTCCCCAGTATTGTTTTGATTAGTATTTATATGGAATACCCCTTTTGACTTTCAATCAATGTGTGTCTTTGGATCTAGAGACAGTATACAATTGAATACTATTTTCAAATTCATTCTACCAATATCGGTTGATTGATTGAATAATTTAATCTATTTACATTGAAAATTGAGTATAGGAAGACTTACTTTTGTTTTCTGTGTGTCATATACCTTCCTTGTCCCTCATTTCTGCCAAACATGCCTTCTCTTGTGTTTAATTGCATTTTTAATGTTTTTAAATTACCTTTTATCATATTTTGAAAATAGTCACTTAGTGGTTACACTGGAGATTACAGAGAATGCACTAAAGTTATAACTTTCTAGCTTTGATGGATGCCCACTTAGCTTTAGCACATATAGGAGAATATATAGGAAAAAAATTCTGCTCCTATATAGCTCCACTCCCGAATCTTTATCTTGTTATAACCATTTATTTATTTATTTATGGAGACAGGATGTTACCATGCAATTCAGGTTGGCCTTGAATCACTATGCAACTCTAGCTGGTCTTGAACTCAGGCAACCCTCCTGCCTCTGCCTCCCAGGTGCTGGGATTATATGTATTTGTCTTTTAAATCAAATTATGTAAAAATAAAAACTGATGCTATGAACCAAAACTGCAAAAATATAAAGTTTATATTATGCTTATTGGATATTTTTATTTTTAATTAAGCTTTGAGATATTGTCAAGAGCTTTTTATTTCAATCTGAACGATTCCCTTCTCTGTTTCTTCTGTGGCAGGAATTCAGGTGACAGACTTCTTTGACTTTTTTGAGGGGGCATGGGGATTTCTTTCATTTTTTTAAAGGATACTTTGCCAGGTGATGTTCTTATTTGACTGTTTTTTTTTTCTTTCAGCACCTTAAATATGTGTTCTGACATCTGTGGTTTCTGGTAAGAAACTGGTTGTTAATTTGATGACTATTCCTTGTATAGAAAAAAATCTGCTTCTCATTTCTGCTTTGAAGAATCTGTGTAATTGGTTTGTGACAGTATAATCATGTGTCTCAGTGTGAATCTATCATAATTGTCGTACATTGAGTATCTTGTATGTGTGGATCCATATCTTTCATCAAATTTCAAAGAGTTTGAAGTCTTAATTTCTTTAAATATTCTTTTTTGTTCCTTTTTGCTTCTCATTTTGGAATGCTAATAATGCACATATGGGTCCACAGGGTGATGTTCCACAGTTCACTTAGGCTGTGTTCCCTTGTCTTGATTTCCCCCCTTAATTTTAGTCTGCTCCACAGGCTGGATATCCTCTTCATATTTTCTGATCCTTTGTTCTGTCTGGTCCAGTTTGCTGTTGCATACCTACAGTGCATTTTTTATTGCAGTCATTTTAATTTTGAGCTCCAAAATTTTTATTTGTTTCCTTTTTTATAATTTCTATCTTTTAAATGGCATTCTCACTTTGTTCATACATAGCTTTCATAGTTTTCTTGAGTTACTTACCTGTGGTTTATTTTAGTTCTTTGAGTGTTTTTAAAATAGTCTATTTCATGTCTAAGTCTTGTAAGCCCAGTTGGCTTTCTCAAGAGTGGTTGTGACTGGATGTGGTGGTGCACACGTATAATACCAGCACTCAGAAGGCTGAGGCAGGAGGATTACTGCAAGTTTGAGGCCAGCCTGGGCTATATAGTGAGTTCAAGGCCAATCAAAACTGTCTCAAACAAACAAACAAACAAGAGTGGTTGGAGTCAACTCATTTCTTTTTCTTTAATTGGATTATACTTTCCTTTTTCTTTGCATCCTTTGTGATTTTATTTTCATTGAGAACCAGATATTTCAATATTACAATTTCATAACTCTGAAATTCAAATTTTCCCTTTCTTAATTTGCCATTCTTGAATGCTTAAGGCTGTCGTTGTTTGTTTAGTGCCTTCTAAAAATTTTTTTACAGAGACTATTACTTGTCATGATTAGTTTGCTAAAGTCACTGAGTTTAGTTAGCATTTTGATACATTTTCTTGAATGACAGGAGCATTTTTAAATGCTCCCTTTTCTTAGTTTACTGTTTGCTTGGTTTCTGTAATCCTTTGACTGTTTCTAAGATTTCTGGGGGAAAAAACTGACCTGGCATTTCCTGAATTTCTTTTGTTCCTGTGGAAGAACAAGTGTTTGTTCAAACATTCTGTTACTGCTCCTTGGCATTCATCTATTTTTGACTTATCCTTTAATGCAGGTTCTGTTACTTGGTAAGTGATGGGTATTAGTTCTGTGGTGATTCATTGTTCATGTTTCTTAAAATCAGATAATAATAATTATTTCTATTAAGATATGTGGTAAGAAAGAGTGTTATACATTTTTAGTACTTATTTCTGGCTTATAACCTACCCTTATCCTATTATAGCAATTAATAATAAAATAATAACAACAATGCATAAAAGAAAATGTTGAATTATCCTAAGATACTACCTATGAAATGATTACAATATAAATGCTTTGAAGTGATTCATTTAAGTAGGTCATTCCATCCCTCATATCACCCTTCATGAGTTGCAACCAAATAGGTATCTAAGATGATCCTCCAGTTTAATACACTTACACCTGAACTCTTGGTTCTGTGCCTCTCCCTATGAAACCTGTCCTTTCTCTAACCTTTCACATTCAGCAATGGAACCTCATCACAGTTACTCAGGCTGGGAACCTTGGAGTCTTTCTTGACATTTTTCTCGCATCTGCTATACAAGTCTTCTTCATTCATCTTTGTAATTCACTTGGGCTGCAGAGACACAAACCTGACTCTCCTCCTTGTTTTTACTTTTACCCTGTATCTTTAAACCCAGTTTTTCTTACAGCAGCCAGAATAATCCTTTTAGATGGACATAAGATTGTGCCATTTCTGTGCTTTCAATCCTCTAGCAACTTAAAATCTGTATATATCACACTTAAAATTCATACTTGCTTCTATAGTTAACAAGAACCTTTGAGGTTAGTTATTGTTACCTACTCTGTTCTTATGTTTTACCATTGTCTTCCTGCTCCCTGGGATCTTGCTGGAGACCCCTGTAGTTAGGTTCCGGTATCCACCTGCCCATTGTGAGACACAGGCCTGAGGGAAAAAACATACACTAGGAGATAGAACTAAGAGAGAAATGGGGTGCCAGGATGACCAATGCCAGTGCAACTGACAAAGGTGCTGGACAGTCCCAGGCACTGACTTTTATTGGCAATCGATTGGGGTAAAGACCACATGTGGTTTCTATGGAAATTAATGTAAACAAGGATCAACAGGAAAAGACAAAGCATTTTCAATTTAGGAACATACTAGCCAAAATATGTGGTTATAATTAGAACATTGTCATTCTAGTCTGAAGGTTTAGTTGTGGGACAGAATTTGGGTGTGAGTTATTCTGACCTCGGCACGTAGGCTTTAGCAAGACTCACTTTTATAAACAAGCCAGTTGTGGGGTTCACTCTCTACAGACTGATTTGGCATAATCAATATACTGTCTTCTGCAGGATCTAACAGTTCTATTCTTGCTATTCCTTCATGATAGGGATGGGACTTCTGTCTCAGGACACTTGTACTTCCTGTCTCCTTTGACTGGCAAGCTCTTTCCTAAGATATTAACCTACTTTGCTCTTTCTTTATTGAGGAACATAAGAAATAGTAAATTTTGAACTCTGGAGTGGGCTTGCTTTATGTCTGTCAACATGGAAGGATTGTTTTCCCTCAAGTTCCCAGATGTCTTCTTCTTGGAGAGCCCTTTCTTGACCACTTTATTTGAAGTAGTTACCCAGAAGTTTCACCTTCTCTCCTTTACATTTGTTTTTAGACTGTTGCTTATTAGAATGTGAGATCACCTGAGGAGGAATCTTTTTTCACACACTTTCATACTTTTAGCATCCAGATTTGTATCTGATACATATTAGTCACTGAATAATTTCTGAGTGAAGAAATAAATTCTCCCTAGAAAGAGAAATATAAGTGGTATAATGTACATAAATAAAACAGGATGTGGAGAAAGGCAGAATTTGATTTCAATACTAGTTATGCAATTCCTTATAACTATGAGATCTCGTGCAAGTTACTTAAACTCTCTAGGCCTCAGCTTGCTCATTGGAAATGTGCATTATCAATGTTTACCTTGCACATTTATGAAGAAGACTGGCTGTTAGATATGTGAGTCCTGTGGTTTGTTGCTTGGCCAGTAGTAAGAAGTTATTTTCTCTTAGATACTGTCTGTCCTCCTTGAAGTAGGTGCAATATGGTTCTTGAGTCTATAAAGAATTTTTTAAAAATACACTGTATATCTATAAAAGGAAGATAGCTTGCTACTATGCACATTTTCTTAAAACTTCAATTT
The DNA here is from genome assembly GCF_012274545.1 of Fukomys damarensis. Lineage (NCBI taxonomy): Eukaryota > Metazoa > Chordata > Mammalia > Rodentia > Bathyergidae > Fukomys > Fukomys damarensis. The sequence goes on along the minus strand of NW_022900930.1, from coordinate 44,904,467 downwards.
TGAAAACAAATTTCACTGGTATCATAGTTAACTTCTGAAAACATAGATTGACAATTTTCTTAGTGAAGGATTAAAGAGACAGTAAAATTCTTTAGCCAACCATTATCTGTGTGCTAGTTGACTCCATCACAATGCAGCCTGCAAGAAATAAAACAGATCACATAAACTACATATCTGCTCCGACCCAATGCTTTATAGCCCCAACTGCCACAGACAGATCCTTGCAGGGATTGTATTCTATTGAGTTTAATTCTAGGGTTGGAAAATAGAGTTGCATGGATGGTCACAGGACTGGCTTGGTACAGAGCCAGGTAGAGATGGCTGCAGCATAGCTTTTGATTCTGCTGAAAAGCTTCTTAGTTTTCTCAAATTCTGGAACACCACTCTCTCAGTCCCTCCTGGCAATGCCCATCATGTGATGTTAAAGAACCCTCAGGATTCAGTCTTTCAGACAGACGTAAGTAATGATTCTGATACAAATGCCCAAGGGATTTGCGTGAAAGGGCCAAAATTGCACAGGAAAAATAAAAAAGAAGAAGAAGATGAAAGGAAAAGAAAAATTGCAAGGTAAACAAGAGTTCAGAAATAGCACCAGAAGAAGGAGAAACTGAAGAACATCTGTCATTAATCTTTTTTAACATATAATGGTGCATTATCCATAATGTGCAGTGAGAACACTGTAGTACTGTGTCTTGACAGTTGTTCTGCACTTGCTAACCTTCTGGTTTATATGATGCATTACACACAGTGGGTACTCAATAAATATTTTCCTTCACAATGGCTCTCATGCATTTCTTTTTCTTCTGACTTTGACTCAACTGTCACAATACCCAAGAGTTTGCAGCTTGTCAGTGAGATTCATGATCTCCTTGGCCATCAGAAGACGGGGGAGGAGAAACAGCTTAGGAGGCAGCAGAGCTGGGTGGAGGGACAGAAGCTGCACTCTAATTATTTCTCAGCCACCTGTGTTGAATCTTCCTCTTCTGTGACAGCTTCCTCTTCTAAGGCGTGGAATCAGTGTGCTTAGTGCTTCTTCTTTAAGTCTGCAGGCAAGACAGACCCTATAAATTAGGGTTGTGGAAAATACTTTATTTTCTTGTCAAATTTAAATAATGTGCTGAAGCCTCAAACTTGAAACATGAAGAAAACCTAGATATTAAATGTAGCCACAAACAATCCTCACAGCTTTCTCTTTATGCTTCTTAGTTTGTATCACAATCTTTTACTATGTTTTAATCAGAGGAACACAGACATCTTAAAGAAAGTGATCCTATAATATTGTGCTTCCTATTGCCTTCTTCCTGCATTTATTTTAAATTGAAACAAATGAGAAGAAAAGATCAGACATAACTAAATAGGATGACCAGAGAAAGTGTACTTCTTTGACCAGATATGCACAAAAATTGTGTGGTATCTAAAATTATCCTACAAAAACATGCACAGACTGCAATCCTGCAAGATCAATTATAGTGAACATGTGTCAGATTTCACTTTGCATATATTATTACATTTACTCCCCAAAACAACTTTGGGGAATAGAAATAGTAAAGTAAAAAGTGTAGTTAATTATTTAAATGCTTAATAAGTCATATAACTACGCGAAGATGAAATGCCTTGTGCCTGATATAATCTATGCATAATAGTAATTTATTCCCCTCTAAATTTGATATAAAAAGAAATAGAGGCTTTTCAAGGTCAAATTACTTTCTTAGGGTCTTATTCCTGGTGTGTGGAGATGCAACAATTCTATAACCCAGGTAGGATGTTACCCTTGGCATAAAGGGTTTTTAGGATCCCAGATTCCTTTGACCATGTCACTAAAGATTCTTTTAGTTTATAGAATCTATATGGGACAAACAGACTAAGAAAGCAGTTAGGACATGCTCTTTTCCTTTTTAGCACTGATCACCAAATGAAAGAAAAGACTACAGAGGACTGGAAGCTTCTTTTAGAAAGTACCCCCCCTTTTAGTTAGATTTTCTCATTTTGGGTTATGTGTGTCTAATGACTACTTAGGTTGAACTTTAATATGTGTAAAGATATTTTCAGTGGCATGATTCATAATGTCCCAACTTAGGAAGATAATTCAAAAATACATCTTCATCAACAGGAAAGGTACATTTTAATATTTTATGGAAGGAAACATGATGCACTGATGAAACGGAATGAATTTCTGTTAACTATCCAGTACTCAATCTTGAAGAAGAATCTCAAAAATATAATAATGAGCAAAGGAAGCCTGACTCCAAATGCATGCTGTATAATTCCATTTGTGCAAATTTCAAAAATAGATAATGCTAAACTATATTACTTAAGCGATTCATACACAAACATCAAAATTGTCACAAAACCCAAGGACCCGATTACCATCCAGATTAGGTCAGAGTTATTTCAGCTCATAGGGGAGAGTTATGATCAAGAATGGTTTGTTGAGCACCCTTAGAGGGCAAACAATATCCTCTTTCGGTCCTTGGCAATGATTGTAAGGATGGTGACTTTATTAAACTGCGAATTTATATTTGTGCACTTTTCTGTATGCATACCTGATTATTCTGCTAATGCATGTGTCTTCAAAGGGCACAGTAACAACGGGATCAGAACAGTTGCTTCACACCCCATGTCATGCCCTCCCGCACTGACCGCACACAGGGCCACTTGCACAGCTGTGCAGCTTCCTTGCTGTCTATCCCAGGGCATAACAAACTGAGCATTTGTGGAGCCTGAGAGGCCGGGGAGATGCCTGGATCTTTTCCTAATGCATAAGATGGGAAAAGAGCTGGAAATGACTTGCATAAAAATAGACACTGCATTTATGAAGAAAGAAAACACAGTGAAACAATTTAGCTGCTTTGTCCTCAGGATTCTGTAAATTTTCTCTCACATCAACAGAGAAAATCAAATTATACCCAGATAAGAAAACCGTCCTTATTTTCAGGCCACCCTGATACATCCATCCGGTCCATACCCTTAACCCACGATATCTCCTTGACAACATCATTAAACAGCACTTGGCCTAGTTGCTCAGCTTCTTCCGGGAGTTCTGTGTCTGCCCCAGCAAGTGTGTCTGTCCCCATATTTTCCTGACTAAGGGCTCAGAGAGGATGAGAGGCATCATCATGGAGACAAGCAAACAAAGGCCTAGGCCTGGGAAGAGGTGGAAGTAGCCAAGGAGACCCACAGGATGGAGATTCACACAGCCCAGGTTAGGGAGTGGCACACGCAAGGGATGTAAGAGGGCCTGAAGAGCACAGGGCCTGGGTCTGGGCTTCTTGACTTAGGGGGAAATGTGATACTTTAGGTAAGGTCCAGAATAAGGACTGAGGGTGTACATCCTAGTGAAACTAATTTTTAAAGAAAAATCCAGCAGTCAGGTTTAGAACCTGCACAACACCCTCAGCTTCTTGGGTCAATCAATTTCTACACAGAGTACTTGTCCCTGAGCATGTTGCATTATTTAGACTCAGGCCTTTCTGCTAAGTAGGACAAGAAACCCGGCAGGCACGGGGGGCTTTAGACTGAATGGGAGAGGGCACCCTGTCCACAACGCCAGGAGAATAACAGCTGAATTCAAAGATTAAAGAATTTTACCCATTCTGAAGGCTGACACTGACAGAGGAGCTGAGAGGCTCTGTGCATGGTTCCAAAATAATGACTGAAGAGACTTCACTGACCTTGATGGATAGCAAGAGGTTCATGCTGATTGACAAAGGTCTCACTTTAACTTTGTCTTAAACACCCAGCAGAAAAGAATAACCAAAACAGGTACAAAATAATGCCATAGTAATAAAGCTAGATATAAAAAGGGGCTCCAGTCACTGACTCCTTCAGGCAGCTTTCAGCTCTAGCAGCAGCTGACCATGGTTCTGGATCATTAGGAAAAAACTATGGTAAAACCTATAAGAGGTCAGCTAAAGTTTTATATTTCTCAGTGAAATTTGTTCTTCAAATTGTCTCTTGTCTTAGAGCTAAAACTAGAGAGACTTGTGACAAAGTATGAGATTTATAGATAACCTCTATTGATGAAAGAATCTAAGTCCAGCAGGTTCAATCACTATTTCAGTTTCTTTTTCTTTTTGGGTACCAGGGTGCAAACTCAGGACTTTGTGCTTGTGAGGCAAGCACTGGCACCACTGAGCTAAATCTCCAGCCTTCTATTTCAATTTCTAAGTGTGACTTTCTCCCCAACCTGCCCCTTCATTCTAGTATGCTCATGCTAAGTTTATGCATACTCTAATTTCTTAAACATTCTGTTTATTCTTGCCTAGAGAATTCTGCCAAACTCCAAGCGGTCATACAAATGGAACCAATCACAAATGTGCTAGACTTATTTTACTAGGATCCTCCAGATCAGCCTTGTAAACATCTCATAACCGTGAAACTGTACAAAATGACATCTGTGTTGGATTCTGAAGTCCCCTGGACCCTCTCCTAATCCTCTTTGTTGGCTATACTCATAGAAATCCTGCTGACCTTATAATTTGGCACGTGCATTCTTAACTGTTTCTTTGGCTTTGTCCCCTCCAGATTTAAAAGCTATTCAGCTGCCAAGATGACATTGCCAGGTGCCTATGGAAGGCCTTTGGATGGACCCTCTGCAGAGTAACTCTAACTGCTGATCATAACTACGACCCTCTTCAGCTGGAAGTAGCCAGAGCTGTCTTTGTCCTTTTGCCCACTCAAAGCAGTTAGGGGTACTTCTACAGAGGGGATGATACTGAAGATGGTTAAATTAATTAGATATCTTATAGGCAGTTAGACAGGGCTGCCCTCAAGGAGTCAACACAGCAAGGAGCCAGCTTGGAGGACGATCAAGACACATTCACTTTGGTCAGAATTGTAAAAGTAGAGAAACTACTATACCCTTGTGCTTCCCCTGGGGATAAAGATGTGACTGATATTCTAAATAGGTATCAATCACCTGGGTAGGGGGCCAAGGTCTTAGCCCAGCCTTTCCAGGAAACATTCCAGACCCCCACCCTGCCTGAAAATTCTTGTGTGCTTGCTGTGTGACTTGCTCCCCCACTTGACCCCACTTAATCAGTATTACCTGGGTGACTGTACTTGTCATCTTATTGGTTGGTCTTGGTTTTGCTCCACCTCATGCCCACCTTGTAATTTTCCATTGGGTCTTATAGTTTTGTCCCACTTCGTACCTTCTGCACCACTTGGCTTGGCTGCATGAAACAACTTGGAGAAGTGGGGTGAGCAGGCAACCCACTTCCTGGTCCCCCTTTTGTCTCTCTTAGACAGAAGTTTTCCTTCCCTCAATAAATTTTTCCTACTATTAAAAAAAAAAGATTAAAGAATTTAAGGCATTAGATTTTCCTTCATTTGCTTCAGATATCTAGAGTTGGGCCTGATTATTTATTTTTCAAAAAAAAAAAACAGAATTATCTCCACTAGCTAGTAAACTGGCTATGATATTTTGATGATTAACAGATTCTTTTGTTTACGAAAGATTATGTAGGTAATTACAGAATCACTTGCTTCATTTTAGTTTAGTGAGCTTTTTCTCACATCCAAGCTGAACAACTGGGTCTTCTGCTCTTTGTAATTAAGTATGTGCAAACTCTGCACACATCTGACAAGCTGAAATGGAAATGCAGGTTAGCAAGTGGTCAGGGAAAGTGGACCTACCAGCTCTGTCATATTAAAAAAATTCAATAACTTTCTTATGCCTCATCTTTGATGAAAAGAAGTAGCAGTTTTTGTAAAAATCAAATGAGCTAGTGTATTTATGTATGTACATATATATGTCTGTGTTTCTGAATGTGACATCATGCAATGCCCAGTAATTAAACTCATGATATGTTACTTTCCCCTAAATTGATGCAAATATTGACATTTAATTAAAAATCCTTATGGTAAAAAGTAGTACCAATTCAATTGAATATTTATGATGTATGTGTGATTTGAAAAGATTGCATATGAAAAGAATTTTAATATTTCTAATACTGTATCTTTTAATGAGGTTCTTTTATGGATCAGATATTCTTCGTAACTTATGAAGGGAAAAGTTTCTTAATTTCGGTGTGCCTGACAGATCAACTGAGGAGGTCACTGCTCTTTTTATAATTTAGTTTTAATTTCAATTAGTTAAAGTATGTACATATTCTGGAAGCTAGTTGTCGTGCAAGTCTTCACCCATCTTTTCTACCAGAGGTTGTTACAATAAATTTTTTACATCACCTCTTCTGAATCCTCCCTCCTCACTCATTCCTTGTATCTCTCACTAGCATGGTTCAACTGAATTTCTTGAGTTTAATAATTCTCTTCTTGGTTCAAGCATCAGTTCCTGCACCTCCACTCTGGTATTCCTTTCATTAACAGGCAAGCACTTCAGTCCCCTCCCTGGCTGAGTATTTTGAGTTTGGCTATTCTCAAACCGTGAATGAACCAGAATCAACTTGTTCTTTCAGTACAGATTTCTGCCCTCCACCATTCGGTGAGGATGACGCAGGGAATCTGCACTTCAGGCAGGTTTTCAGGTATCATCCATGATGCCACTTGGCTGGCCTGAGGGTGTGCTTTGCGAAAGCAAAGGGAGAAGAAACTTTTGTCTTTGCATTATCGGCGTACTTGAGAGCTGCTTCATACAGGATACCATCGTTGCTTTCTCCCTGAATTTTTTGACCTCTTCCTTCCATTAATGGCTATCGTTTTTCCATTTGATTAGTTTTACAATCTTATCATGAATTTATAACTGACATTTCTCTTAAGGTATAAATCTTGCTTCAATATATTCAAGTTCGTTAAGGAGTTTCCAATATCATCTATTTCTTAAAAAAAAAAAAAAATTCAAGATCCCAGAGTTTTTGGACCCAATCTTTCCTCCCACCACACACATACCTGAGTGTCTCTATTCACCAAAATCCTAAAGTTCTCTTTACTTCTGTCTTGTGTTGCAAAGATCATCTCTCTATCTCTAGATCTTGTTTCTTAAATTTTTGCTTGAAAATGTCAGTGTTTGAAAATGTCCTTTTTCCTACCCTCAGACCTAACTAAATGTTTGGCTGAACCAAATTATATACTGGAGGTAATTTATTGTTGGAGACATTATTTCATTGTCTTCTGACATCCAGCGTTGTCATTGGTAATTTGACACCATCTGAATTTTGATCCTTTTTATGAAACAGTATTGTATCTGGAAATTGTAAAATCTTTTCCTATTCTCTACTGTTTAGAATTTTATATTCATGCTGCTGTTAATTAGTTATACTGAGCATGAAATGGGCCTTTCTTGGGAACTCACAGCCTGCAGTTCTGAGAAACTGTTCTCAAATTATGGTATGCTAATTTCTAGCCTGTCTCTGCCCTATCTTCCTTTAACTCCTGTATTTGAATGTTAAACACTGTCCAAAGGTTTTCTAATTTTCTTACTATTTCTCACCATTTTTCTATTTTTTATTTTTTAACTTACTTTCTGGGATATTTCCTCAAATTACCCTTTTCTCATTTTTAATTTTTAATATCTCATTTTGATTGTTTTTCTAATAGTCATTTTTAAAGCATCCTGTTTTTACTTCATGGATGTGATATCATTTATATCTTTGTGGCTATTTATATAGATTTGAAAAGCTTATTCTGCCCATTTTATCTCTATGTCCTTCCTGTTGCTCTTTTATCTGTTTGGTTTCTGTCTTTTAAAGTGTGTTTTCCTTCAACTGTGTGGTAATTGTCCAATGTAAATTCCTGCTAAAGAGCAAGCCACTAAAAAGTAGGTTAGACGCTTCTTACACTTCCCAAGGGCACGGATCTTTGTCTGCCTCCATCTTTGGAGAGACAGGGTAAATATTGTGGCTGAAAGGCTGTGGGATTTGCTATCTGAAGTCTGTTTGTCATGTCCTGAATCTCTGCCTTAAAAGGTGCACGAACTTGTACCCCATCCTTTCAGTGACAATTTGCCTAGAACAGTGCTTGACACACAGATATTTGTTGAATAAGAAAATATCCACATCCAAGAAGTGTAGCTTATGTGTTTCCCTTTGTGAAGACACTTACAAAGAATAAAGTTCATTCATATTGAGGCTAAGAAGCCTCAGATTTCAGAAATTATTACTGAAGAAATATTCACATTTTTGGACAGGCGCAACATCATAGGACAGCACTGTACTGTTCCATTTCCCAGTGTGACACGTCCCTCAGAGTGGATGCCAAGCATCTATGAAACCAGAAGTGTTTCTTGGAATGTGTGGGGAGCTGTCCTGGGACAGTGTGCATGGGGATAATGGAGTAGGGGGAGGCAGTGTGGGGAAAAGATGAGGAAAGATAGCTGATGTATACTGTAGGCTTCTACGAGAAGGAAATTTCTGTTAACTAAAGAGATGAGCTGTTTGATAGTTGGTAGACTTCCTGACCCTGGACATACTAATCCAGGATTTTCCAATGCTGCTGTAAAGGAAATTTCCTGCTAGGAAGAGGTTATGACATGAGATGAGATGCCGTGTGAATTCCTTTTTATCTTTCAGTTCATAGTTATCACAGAAATTTGTATTTTAATTCTATAATCATCCTTCCAAATGCTAGAGAACAGACATAAGTTTTCCCATTCACATTTACCTGGGATGTTTTATAAACATCCTTTGAAATGAATCAGTAAAAGAGGAAATATCCTATCCTATGTAAATATTTATTTATTTATGTTTTTCAGCTTTAATTGAGTTTATTGGTACATTTTAGGGATACAGCACAGTTACATTCATTGTTGGGATCTTGTACCTCTACATGACAAGTCTTGATTCTCATTTTTTCCCCTTACCTCCTATGTAAATATTTAAAGCTGATTCTATCTTCAGAAAATGGTCAAAGTCTTCGTTCACTGAGGACCTGTCCTTTATTTGATTTTTTCTTGAGAGAAGGATGTGTTCTCTTGGGTAGTGTGGGCAGGAGAATGGTGTGCTTCCAGTAAAAGGCAAGATTCCTCTTGGAATGGGCCTGCTGCCCAGCCTAACAGTGAGGTTGGTTTGCATTTTATCTGCAAGGCATCACTCATTCTTGTGCCATGCAGCAGCCCTGCCAGGGTCTGCCTGGGTACAGCCTTGTCCCAGAGGAGGGCTGTGTTCATTTGTTACCATCCAATACTGTAGAGTTTACAAGTCAGCACTTTTCTCCTCTTTCACCAAGACCTCAAGAAAATAAATTTTTAGATCCTTTTAGCCCTTCAAGGTCACTTAAGACAGGAGCTAAAAGAGAAGCTATCACTATATTTTTGTTTGAGCAAGGATTAGAAAGATAAAAATACAGAACAACAAAGCAGAGCTTTTAACGATTGAGTTAGACTTGCAGCCTGGGTAAGCTGAGTGCGATAAGAACATTTTTTCTCCATCTCAGTTGCTGAAATCCAGGTGGAATTGGTGGATTAAAAACAAACAACAAACAAAAAGCTTCCTAGCTGTGATGGATTTGCAGTATCATTTCTAACTAATCCATTCTAAGACACAGCGGAGTAGGTATTGCAGGAAAGGGTCATCTCGTGTTCTAAAATTCAGCTTCTCTGGGTAACTTTAGTCTGTGTTTAAGGTAGGTGGAGAGTCTACTCTGCTGCAGGTGACTGGCGAATCTGGAAGCCAACAGAAAATCCCAAGAGGAATATCAGTGTGCCTCGCATTGGGGCTTCTCCGGAGCCTCTAACAACCAGACCTGTCCATAGACGTTTGTAGGGAAGAGTCTGGTTGTGCCTCTTTCAGCTTCTGGAGGTGCTGGCCACTCAGGAGCTATGGCACCGTCTCTCCAATTGTTTTACATGGTTCTCCTTTTCCTGTGTGTGAATTTCTTTCAGTTTTTGAAACCATGATCGTGACCTTGTCAAACATTTGAACCTGTGGAGATCTGAGTTTGGATCTGGGCTCTATTTATCTATTGTCTCAGAATGAACTTGAGAGCTTTATTATTCTGTTACAACTTTGGTATCTATCTCATCTGTAAAAGTGAAGACATTCAGATTTACATCACAGTTTTGTTTCAGTGATTAAATGAGAAAGTAGATACAATATGATGGATGCATAAATATTTATAGATGCTATCATTTTATCATTATTCACTGATAAGTTTTGCATTGAAAGCTTTGCTGATCTTCCACAGTTTTTATTTTAAGCTATATAATACATTTCCATTTCAGTTCTCTTTTAGCACTCGTATTACTTCATGTCAAATTTACTTATATTTTTAATCCCTTTCCACTGCACTAAAACCTTCTTGATAGAGTGATTATTTAGAATAATGTCCTTTAGAACATTCTGACACACAGTAGGTGCTCTGTCAAAGTGTGTTCAGTGTAATTCATTGAGCTGATAAATTGCAGAATGCTCTCTTCTTGTCCACAAGGATCTGCTTGGCACATTGCTCCTAGAATCTGAGGCAATGCAAGCTGTGGTGTCTTAATTCAGTTATATTAATGATGTGGCTCAGAGGTTTGGAAATGAATGATACTTAGCCATTTGGTAACCATCAAAATCCTTTCTATTGTCTCCAAGAAGCTGATGAAATACAGGAGTGAGAAGGCAGAGGGGATTTAGCAGGAAATTTTCTGAGGTGTTGAGGTAGAATGTCCTTTAATTTCAGATGCCACAATTTGTTTGCAAAGGCTGTTTAAGGTGAGGTTTCACACAACCATTAATTAGTTTAAGCTACTAATTAATTTTAAGCAAAAAAATCTGAATCACTCTTTTAAAAAGGCACATCAAAGGGCCAAGAGGTTTGCTCAGTTAGTGGCACAGTGCCTGCCTGGAAAGCACAAGAGCCTGAGTTCAAACCTTTGTATAAAAAAAAAAAAAAACAAAATAAAAAAAAACAAAACACATCAAAATAGATTGGGTTGAGAGAATTTAACAGAAAATTTATAAGACTTTATGCCATCAGATTATAATGGAGCTGAAAAATTATTAGTAAACTAGGAAGAAAAGAGGCAAAGGGAAAGGGGAAATGGGCAGGGAAGGGAAAAGGAAAGAAGGGAATGAAATTAATATTAGAAAATGAAAAAATGGAAATAAAGTCTTTGTAAATAGGGAAGGAAGGAGGGGTTGAAGGGAGGGCAGGGGAATGGGGGAAAATAAGAACCATGATAGATTATATAAAGATGCAATTTTCCAATGATGAATGTCATAATATTGTATACCTGAAATGTACCAATAAAGTTAACGTTAAAAAAGAAAAATCGTTACTGCCTACAGCATTTGCTGTATGATACGCTTCCATAGCCTGCAATTCAATTACCTACCATTCAATCAGTTGCCTTCAGTATCTTGTGCACTGATACAACATACAAGTCTGTAGCCAGGGAGCAAGGTTCTATGCAGCATACCCAGGTAGTACTGTGTAGGTTGGAAGAAATGCCCTCTGTGGTCTTTGTGAAATGATGAAATCACCTGTGGTACATTTCTCAGAACCAGGACACATCTCCGTTGCTAAATGACATGCGACAAAGTAAATGAGGTCACACCCTCTGTCATGTTTTGAGACTCCTTTCCTTCATTTATCACAATGTTCTTAGGTTGTGTTCCATGCTGTAGTATACATCAGCATTATCTTGCCAAATAATATTTCATTGTAAAGATATGCATGCTTTATTTCTTTGTTCATCGATTGATGAACATGTGAGTGATTTCCATCTTCAAACTGTTGTGAATAATGCTTTTTCAATATAGGTCTTTGTATGAGTATTTGTGTAAAACATTTTTCCTCTGTAGGAGTAGAATTGTGAGGATATAT
>NW_022900930.1:44884572-44892580 GCF_012274545.1 Fukomys damarensis | reverse complement strand
TATGAAAAGCCTTTAAAAGTATTTTCCAAAGTAGTTCCACCACTGAGCTCTTATTTTTCATGGTTAGTATTTTATTACTTTCTATTATTGACCACACTGGGCTATTTTGGGCTAGGGCCCCTGTATCAGCAGCTCTTGTGTATTTAGGACAGAGCTATGTTGCTTACAGTGTCTTCCTTGGCTCTGTAATCCCGATTAACATTCTGGCTTTTGTTCCTTTGTCTTTTCTGTGAGTCCTTTCCATTCTTTGCATACAATACTTTTTTCCTGACCTTTCTCTTTCTGTACTTTGGCAATTTCATTCATCATAAATTACTTCCCTTCTCAGCCCTTGCTGTTTCTCTCCAGTTGGTTACTGCTGTGCTCTGGAGTCTCTCCTGAGCAGCATTCTCACAGCCCTGACTGCACTCTCTCCACTGTGAGCCTGCCTGGTTTCAGATGAAGCACGCTCACCCCAGGCCTCTGTAAAGCTGGTGTTCTCTCACATCTCCCTCCCTGCCGCTAACTCAAATTCAAAATTTCAGTGTCATTTTTTCCTCTCCTTTCTCTCTCATGTCCAGTTTTCTCCTGTCCATTTTATGTGTCAATGACCTATGCCTCCTTCATTGGCCTTCTTGATTGTTGTAGTTTGCCTCTTCGGTTATTGCTACATTTTACATCCACAGCTTACTTAAGAGTGCAAGCACCTCCTTATAATTTCTCTCTTAAAAATCATCAGAAGTTCTTCATTATCCAGTGATTTCCTTGGCTTTGCATTCAAGTCTGCAGCACATTCCCCTAACCTGGTCTCCCTCTGTCCTCTTCTGTAGAACACATGCTCGAGATGGTTGAGTTCTCTTTGTAAACAACTAAGCTTTACATTTTCCTCCCTCCAGCTTTGTTCAAGGCTCCTCTTGGGATAAGCCAATTCCTCAAGGTCCTAGTGAAATGTGTCCTCTTGTGTGATGATGTTCATGATCTCACTGGACTGAATTATCCCTCATTTTGACTGTCACAGTGCCATTTTCAGTTATGCATTGTCACTCAGTACTATCTAATCAATCCTCCTTACAGCAACAGTTTTGAGAGCAAAAGCTATAGTACATTTATCACACTTAGAGCAGCTACCATTTACTGCCATGATCTAAGCACTGAGCTAAGTGTTTTATACGAAATATCCTCTTTAATTACCAAACCCACTGAAATAAGTGTTATTTTAATCCCCATTTTATAGATGAAGCAATTAATGCTTAGGAAAGACATTCAACTCCCTCAAAGCTAAAATGCTCCTAAATGACAAAGCAAGAAATTCAGCCTAAACGGTTGGATTCCAAGGCCATGCAATTAACAAGGATTTTTATCACTCTCCCCACAACACCTAATTTAATAAGTACCAGTTAAATGAATAAAAAGGGGTCAGTGTGTGCTGCTAAAAAAGAAGCATAGAGCTTAGGAGTTAGACCTTAGTTTAGAGTGAAGCTCCTACATTTGGAGTGAGTTATTTATTGTAGCTGAGCTGATTAGTCATTCGTGAGTTGGAAGGACAAATAACTCTCCCTGCCTCAAAAGGGTATTCTGAGAGTAAAACCAAACAATACACATAATGGGCCATACCATCAGGATTCAGTAAATTTTAGTGGATAATGATAGAGTAAAATTCAAATTTTTTAAAAAATTATTTTTTCTCAGTGAGATCAAGATGAAAGCAAACGCTAGCTATCAGCAGTAACTGTAACTATTTCACAGAATTCATCCCATCAGGAAACAAAATGCTATCCCCTCTGCAAATTCATCCTTAGCCTTTTAACTAAAATAGAAATACCAAACTGCATGGTACTTTTTAATAGAGTAATTTTTGCTTCATGTATATATCAATATATATATATTGACATTGAAAAGGTAACCAATAATGATTCTAGCTGTGACATATACTTAGTTCAGTCTTCTAGCCTTCAACTCAGGCTTTGTTGTGTACATTAAGAGACTTGAAACATGCTGGTAAAATGTGGTCCTCTTCCTCCTCATCTTGTTTTCTATGTAAGTTCCTCTTCTTTAACTTTTTCTATCACAGTGATTCACTATGCTGTTTCAAATATTGATGTGCACAAGAATATTGTCCTCTCTAGCAAGATCTTCTACCAAATGGAAATTTTAAATTATTATAGTATGTGATAGTGTAACACACCTTCACTTAATTGTAGGGCTCTTTGCTGTTATTCTTCTTTCCTTAAAAATGAATAGACTTGGACATTTCAACACTCAGTGCTACACTTGATCTTAGCCAAAAGCCTAGACGTGATACACTCAGTGTTAAAGGGATACTGAATCTTATATTAATTCCTTATATAAGATGGGTCCTGTTCCAATATCCATTTCTCCATAAAACAAAAGCAAGACCTGTTTAAAACAGGCAGTGTTTAGGGAGGAGAAGGGAAGTGATGTGACATGGAATCATAAAGATTTCATTTTCGTGTTGCTCCAGGACATCCACAGATGGGCAGGGTATATTAAGATGTCAGGATAAAGATGACCTTTGTCAGTATGTTCCCAGATTCATACTTTGGAAATTATAGCTGAAGAACATTTGATGCAGTTCCCATTAGGTTGACATCCAGAAAAAAAAATCCATCTTTTAAAATCCATTAAAATCACAGTGGCATGTGAAATTCTTATACCCTGTCTTGATTTATTTATTTTGGGTGTTATGTATTCTAACAGGATTCTAAAATTCAGTCTCATATCCTGGAAGGATTTCATAAATGCAGGGCCCAATTTAGAAAATTGAATAATTTTTTAAAAGCTTTGTGCTTTGAAAGCCTTTGAATAAATATGCAGTGAACATCTCCATTGTCCGTACTTCAATATCAGTGCCTAACACATGTGAAGATTAAATCTTACTTAATAGAAAAATTAAGGAGTCTTTGGCACTACATGGGACATTATTTTCTTGTGCCTCTGGTTGCCTGTAGAGACAGTGCTTCACTGATCTGGAGACAGTCAAGAACTTTCTGGAAGGAACAGTGGTGTGGAGTTCCTTGCTCTGTTCTTGCCGATTTATTGTAAGCTGGCTACTGAAGGATCTTTCGGCTGATTAGATTGCAGGTGGGAAAAAGACGGGTGGGGACCTTAGTAGTGCTGCTGGTGAATGACATTTTCCTGTTTATGCTTGCTAACTTCCTCCAAACCAATCACTCTGCGCATCCTCATTAAAAACTATAATAGTACAACAAGATCCTAATGAGATAATTGACAATGTGAAATAGGAAGAAAAGGGGCTAAAGGTGTAGGGAAAGTGGGAAGTGTAGGGGAAAGGGAATAAGGGAAAAGAAAAAAATATGAGAAAATGAAACAATGGAAATAAAGTGTTTCTAAAGGGGGAGGGGAGGAGGGGGTGAAGGGAGGGCAGGGTAAGGGGAAAAATGAGAACCAAGACCTGTCATGTAAAGGTACAAGATCCCAATAATGAATGTAACTGTACTGTATACCTAGAATGTACCAATAAACTCAATAAAAAGAAAAAAAATTGAAAAAAAAGGCAGTAGGCTTCAGCAGTGCCCCCTAAAATAATATAACAGATATAGAACTAGGACCCTTGAGGACAATGCCACTAAGTCCACCTACTGATTTTTCCTTAAGTTTTCCAGGTTTCTTGCTTCATCCAATGTTGTTTGTGGCAAATAATTTCTCTCCTGGTCTTTAATTTGGACACCATTTTGCATGAGAATTTCCTCTGAAATTGAGATAAAATCTGATTTAATTGTGTTCATTTATTTATTATACTTTAGAGCAGCAAAAATGACTAAATCCAGGCAAATAATTTAGAGGGCTACTCTGATTTTTATCAGCTGACTAAACACTTTTGCAGGCATTGCTTAGTTGATTTGCACTCTGTCTTGGTGACTTCATCATCACTGGGACACAGTGATGAGAACTACAACTCACAGGAAGAAAAGTTTGTTTTGATTCATGTTTTTAGTTCACAATTGGCTGGCTCCGTGGCAGGAAGGCATGGCGCAAGCTCTGGGCAGAGGAAAGCTGCTTACATCAGAGTGGTCTAGAATCAGGAGAAAGAAGAGGAACCAGAGGGGAAGGTGACCCTCCCAGGACCTTTCTCCAGGGACCAAACTCTTCAGACAGGTTCCGTGCCTGCAACAGCAAGTCTGCTGTAGCTCCCCATTGACTCCATCATGTTCCAAAAGGCCTGCTTAGGAGTGCATGAGGCTTTGGGGAACAGCTATGTGCAAACCAAAACATACCCCTCTGCCAGAAATTCTACTGAGCATGTAATACCTCCTTCCTTCTGGATTCAGAGGACCAGGGAGAGTTGCACGCATCCATTGAGAAATTCAAAGGAAGATTTGGAAATTGAAATCAAATTTTCTCATGGTAGATAGTGTTCCTTTTTCATTTTCCATTCAGGTTAGGAATAGAAATTTCCATGGAAAGATATTATTGTCTGCCGAAGGGGAAGCTGTCTCCTGGTGGCTGCACTTTGCTATGGATCTAGTGCCCTGGGTATGAATGGCAGGTAGAGTTCATCAACGCAGAGAACAGGTAAGGCAGATGTGAGTGATCTTTATTGAAACACATAAGTTTACACTATTCTAGATCTTCAGCCACTGGCTGCTGCCTACTGTTGGTTCATGGGTGATGAAATATAACCGTGTCAATTCATATTGGAAAGTGCTCCTCTCTCCTTCCAGGTCTGAAGCCATTGAAGTCAGATCTTCCCTGGCTGTACTCCTTAGACTTTTACCTCTGTCTGATCCTGTTTTCTTAACTCCCCACTTACCGCCTTTTGTCTACCATATAATTTACTGATTCAGGTCCTCCTGCTAAGATGATGAACACAGGGAGTTTTCTTGTCCATTTACTTATGATATCCCTGGTGCTTAATTAGTCACTGGCACATTGTAGACATATTAAATAAAGATGCAGTGCACAAAATAGATATGAATGAAGGAGTTGACACATTTTTCACCAAGGAAGAAGGAAACAGAAAGTTACCAAAAAAGTGTAAATAGCTTCTATGTGATAGAAGATAATCAGACAGGTGTGAATTTTTTTCAAAGTAGCAAGGTCTAAAAAATAATGTTTCACACCATTTGGAGAATATATCCTTGAAAAAGTAGGTTTGCAGAGAGTGTCAGCAAGGTTTCAAAACAAGAGAATCACTGGAGAAAAGAAGGAGTGGCTGAATTCCATCCCTTAGTTTGAATCTGTTGAAAATAGCCACACAGAAAAGCAACCTAGCAGAAGTGATAAGGCACAAATGACTGTACAACAAAGCCTATCAGGAGAAAATTTACAGGTGGAAAACAGTTTTCTAGATGCTTGTATGCTGCAGTGAGCATTGTAAAATTTGGTTATTTTTAACTGGCTGGGAACTCTTGGATTCCTGATACTGGCAGCCTTGGGCCACCTCTGGAAGATGGATGATAGCTCTGTCCTTTCATGCCTAACAGGCCAGTGAATACTAATTATCAAGGCTCCAAAGTCTCCTGTTCTTTCCCTGTACAAAGGAGAAGTAACAAGAGATTGTGTGGCCAGAATGAGAAAACATATATGTGGATTTGCAGCCCATGTTGCTATTGAGTATTAAGTTCCCAACAAATATGGGCATGTAAGGGAACATGCATGCATAAGGATAATGTCCAAAAATTTCCCCTTCTTCAGAGAAAAAAATATGAAAGAAAATTTCATGATCACTGATCATGATTCTGGTGGTAATTAGTATATTTGTTTGTTTAATTAATGCATAAAAAGTAATTCCAAGTTAGACTCTGAAATTATGGGGGGGATGACCAAGTTATATGCCCCTATTGTGGCTTTTTTATATTTTCTTTAGGTCAAGGAAACTCATGTTAACCTTCTGAAGTCCTAAAATGGTCTGATTGAAGTTTGAAAAGAATTTTTTAAATTTGAACAAACGAAAAAATGAGAAAAGATAATCGTCTTCAAATCATCCCTCACCTACAACATAGAATTCCCACGTTTCAACAAATATGAAAACAAGAAAGATCATGACTCTAATAATGCAGTCAGGAGCAGAGGGCTGGTGTATGATTCACCTTTTATAGTGCAGAAGAAGCACATTTAAGTAAGTAATTTAAGCACATTGGCAGAGTCATAAGATAGAATCTGATAACACGGAGAATAAAAACACCCCCATTTTTATTAAATCCGTGTGCATTTCATTGAACAGAGTCAGTGTGGTCCACATAGTTCAGGTGCAGCCTATTTACAGGACTCACAGTGCTGAAGGCAAATTCTCAAAAAACCAGTTAAACAAGAAAAGATAGGGCTACTCCACCTCTATTTCCTACCAGGGAATAGTAGCAAAACTACTAGGCATTGCATTTCCCAGGGCCTTTGATTGAACCAGCAAGTTTGATGCTGCTTTTGTAATTAATCAGAACATTTAGAAATATTTTCCTGGACTGCAGCAGAATTTACAAGAGGGAGCTAGAATAGTTTGTGAGCCGCAGCATCGGAGAATTGTACTTCAATGTTAGCAGCCTTAACTCTGGACATGGAGATTATATCCTGCCAACTCTGATGGCCCGTGACACCACATGAAGAGAGGCTCAGGGTAAAATAGAAACATGATACATTATTTAAGGAGATTGATTTTAATGTGCTCTAGTCAGCTTTTCTGAATGCTGCTTAGATCCCCTGAATAAAGCCAGTGATGCAGACTCCAACCTCAAAACGGAGTCAGCCAGGAGCCTGTGGTGAATCCCCCTCAATTTCTCACCAAAATACCTGTGAAGACAAAATTTTATGACTTCCTCTAAGAATATGAACTTAAGACTGACAGCCTTCCGGAATCCACAAGAAATTAGGAGGAGCAAAACTAAATCAGATCAATGATAACACTTGTGCAAAAAAAGAGCGTAACTATTTAGAAACACACTCTTCACTCTACCATGTAAACATAGATACCCCAAATCTGTTCCTGCCAGATAATGAACCTCTGAGGCAGGACTGCTGCTTTTTGAGCAGACAGGTTATTTTTGTCTGAATAAATCTATTTTGGGTACCTAGAAAAGGATTCATCTTTAGGATGCAAGAGCAAGAACTGGTAGCATTTTAGTGGTTGTAGTTTCTTTAAGTACATCACATCGAAGCCTCCCAACTCCACTAAGACATTTGTACTGCTTATAATAAGGAGAACCAACAAGTAAAACTTAGAAGAGCTTTGCTATTCATCAGAATCTAAACTGGAAAGAATTTTCCATTCAGTATGTGGCTAGAGCACAAGAATAAAGACAAACAAGGCACCCAGTTCTCTTTGCTACATGTAAGCACGGTGGAAGAAATTGTATTGTTTTTATATTTAGGCAATAGCTATCTAATCAGATTCCTAGATTATCCCTGAAAGTGTTTGTTTCCATCCATTCCATTTGTTTTCTTATTATACCTGGATCTGTTCGCATTTTATTGAAGTTATATTATAAATGGTAAACAGTAGGCCTGCAATTTGTGGTTTAATATTTTTCACAGTCTTTCATATTAAAGGGCAAGAGGAAGATGTACTGGAAATAAAAAACTTCTCACTTTTTTTGTGTGTATTTTTCCAGGGATTGAACTCAGGTCCTTGTGCTTGTGAGGCAGGTGGTGGAACCAGTGAGCCAATCCCTGGCCCAAAAAAACTTCTCACTTTTGCACATGAATGAATATAAGATGTCACCAGGAACATTTTATTTTTCCTTATATTTTCCAGGTCCAACATCACTGGTACCTTATTTGAAAGCATAGAACATATAGCAACCACTGAAAAAATAAGTGATACTGAATTGGTGGTACTAATTCTTGTCTGAATGTTGGTGGGGAAGAATTCAAGGCTGGGTATTTGATGAATCTATGAGTTTTGGTTTTCGTTACGTGATTATTTACTAGCTCTTTTTTCCATTGATGATCTAGCATTTGTTTAGTTTTAGTACATGCTATATCTGCACTTAAAAAGAAATCCTGCACTTATAAGGTACGGTGTTTTCTCTCTCTCTCTCTCTCTCTCTCTCTCTCT
>NW_022900930.1:44883300-44884493 GCF_012274545.1 Fukomys damarensis | reverse complement strand
TATATCAGTTAAATCAATATTTTGTTATTCAGATTTTCTTTTTTTTCTTTTTTTTTGGTACCAGGGATTGAACTCGGGTCCTTGTGCTTGCAAGGCAGGCCACTGAACCGCTGAGCTAAATCCCTGGCCCCTGTAGTTGTTTCTTGATGGATTCTGTAAATCTTACTCTTCTACTTGGAGTATTTAGTCCATTTACATGTAATGTAATCATTAGTCCAGTTGGGTTTTTTTGTCTCCCATCTTCCTTTTGTTTTCTATTTTACTCTTCTGGTTTATGACATTTATTTTTCTAATTTCTTGCCTTTGTTTATGTTAAGAAATTATTTTTATACATCGTTAACCTTTATCAACCTCTTATTTATCTATTATTCTTCTGTTCTTCCAGAAACTACCCTAAAGGTGAGACCGTGGTTCATAAATTAAGTTTAGTGAAAATTCTTATTTTTAACACTTCTTTCATAATGCTAAGACACACGGGACACTTCAATTGCATTTATTCATTTCCCAATTTTTATGTTATTAATACATGCATTTTACTTATAGATACTTTTACATGGAAGGAATTGTTGCATTAATTTTATAAAATTGATATTTATTTACATTTACCCTTTCCAGTACTTTTCACTCATTCCTATCTATGGGGGAGTAGAACAGCATAATAAACATCCATAAAAACTAACTTCTCAGAAGAACTATGTTAACATCCTGGCATGACAATTTTCTTTTTTTTTTTTTCTTTTTTTTTTTACAGGGGAATTGAACTCGCAGGCAGGAAATAAGTTTTATAATTAGAGTGTAGCATTCACGGATTATGAGAGGTGTCTTTATGCATTATTGTGAAAGGTTCTTAAGACGTACCTGGACTTTGGTTTCAGCTCTGTTATCTACTTACATGGCATGTACTTCTCTTTTTTTCCCTATAAAATGAAATTATTGAGTCTGAAAAATCTCTTTTTTCTTTAAAATTGCTCAGTTTTTAGTAACGAGATTACTTGATTTTGCCTCAAGTAAATGGAAATAAATTTAGCACAGTTTCTGCTTGGAGAGCTATGAAGCAAAAGATAGTAGCATAATGATCAATCTTAATGTTTAAAAAAGTAATAACCCATTTCCCTTGAATCCCATAAAATCTGGCCACAGGAAAACTTTAATTCTGAAAGCCCATGAACTTTCAAGGAGAAGAAGGAGGAGGA
>NW_022900930.1:44881259-44883286 GCF_012274545.1 Fukomys damarensis | reverse complement strand
AGGAGGAGGAGGAGGAGGAGGAGGAGGAGGAAGAGGAGGAGGAATAAGGAATATTGAGGTAAACACAATTCATTAGCGCTTCTCAAGTTCTTTTTAATATGTTTTCATTTTCCCTAAGAGCGCTTAAAATCTTCGTGGCAGAAGATATTTGATTAGTCATAAAAGCATTTTCACAACACAGAGAACAGATATGAGGGACAGAGAGTCTAGGTGGAAATAAACCTAGGGTGGGAAGCTGAAATTTGTCGTCAGCTATTCTTGGAGTTTAACACATCATAAATTTATGCCTTGCATATGGCTAAAGAGAGTGAGTGAATTGGAGACTCCAGAAAGCCGGATTTGCTGTATATAAGCATATTCTTTTTCTTTTCAGGAAAGAGAAAAATGTAAATTCAAAAGAGGTTCTCAAAGAGATTCATAAATTGTAAAAATTTATAATTATTTTAAAATTAATTACTGTGATAGAAAAGACCTTAAAGATATATGGTATCATTTTCAGTTAGTACCATTTCTTTATATTAGACCATTCTGTGAGCCTATCTGGTGATTTGATCCGTTAAATGAAAAGAAAAGTTTGCTTGGATATATTCAAATCTCTGCCAGAATCAGAATTTATACCGTTTAAATTTGGAAATGATAAAAAATCGTGCATTAATGTAGTGCAAGATACACAATAAGGTGCAAAGAGGAAAAAAAAAATCTAAGAACTGGGAATAATGTGTGGGTCAGGAAAAAGCTGTTTGTCATCCCTGCCTGGTGTTAATGAAAACGGGAGGCTGAGAGCTCCTGGGTGCATTTGATACCTGGATGTCCCGCTGAGGGTGCAGCTGCTGGCTCTGTATCTAGGCTTCATTCGGGAGCGGAGGGAACAGAAGCATTCAGACCACAGTAATGAGATTGCTGGGCCAGCTCCCAAATTGATACGGCTGAGGCAAATCAATAGATGCATTTTTCTTCCCCTTCAAATTGCTGAGCCCATTAGGAAGGCCAACAGACTTCGTGGCTGGACCTCGGGAACTTAGAGACGCTTTGTCACACTCCCTCTGGCATTTCGCAAATTAAAAATTTAGATGCAGAGATGATTCCAAAACATGAGCACACTATCATAATTTACAATTTCCCTAGGATAAGCATTCCTGTTTCTGCTTTGTAAAACTTAACTACGCTCTTTGGGCATGGAAATTGCGCGTACTTGCGTGACTGGCATGGTGAGACAGGACAGGACATCACAGGGGACAGTGGGAAAAGTGTAGGGACGTGTATGTCACACAGGTTGGAGGTCAGATAGAATCCAAGCCAGCTGAGGGCTAGCTATTTGGACCTTGTACACTCAGGTAGATGTAGTCCTTTGCTTCTCTGATAATCTATAAAATTGGAGAAAACAAAACCTGAAAGTCATTTTAAGAAAACAATAATGTAGATACCAACTGAGTTACCATGATAATTCTTGCAGAATTCTGTTTTCAATAACAAAGAAACTAAATTTAATAATGGAGGATTGCTTAAATAATTTATGGTATGTTTAAGTGAAGGTGTATTATAAAATCATTTGTAATTTGAAAGAAGATGTCCCATAATGGAAAGAGGCTCCAAATATATTGAGTTTAAAAACAGTATTCACCTAATAAATATGGTTTTTGAGGACTGACACCATAATCTGGACACAACATTTACTCACTTATTATATAAATCCACACATGGATAAGGACTTCTGTGAAATTATCGGCAAGAGTCAACAGTGTGATCATGGATAAATCTATCTTTCCTTGTTTCTTCTCTGCATTACTATGTTCTTTTTAAAAAACAATGGTATTTGTTTAGCAAAGATTAAAATTAAACTGGCACACACCTGTAATCCCAGCACTTGGGAAGCTGAGGCAGGAGGATCGCTGTGAGTTCGAGACCAGCCTGGGGTATGTAGTGAGTTCCAGGTCACAGTCAACTACATAGTAAGACCCTGTCTCAAAAAACCAAAAAACCAAAAAAAAAAAAAAAAAAAAAAAAAAAAAAAAATAAAAAAAGTTTTT
>NW_022900930.1:44810970-44881249 GCF_012274545.1 Fukomys damarensis | reverse complement strand
AAAAAAAAAAAAAAAAAAAAAGGAAAGAATAAAATTAAACAATGTTTTATAAAATATGACTGAGAGACTCTTTTGAACTGGATAAAGAATATTACATTAGATAGGCTGTGGGTTGTTATACAGAAATCCTAACCTGTGGTCCAGGAAAAGCCTGGGATACTTTGTAAGAAAGTCACTAGGTCCAAGGGGTAGAATGAGAAGACAGCAGTTCAAAACCAAGTCAGATTGTGAAGTAGCCTACAGAGCAAAAAATCCAAACTATTCGAAGATTTTCTTTCTTTCTTTCTTTCTTTCTTTCTTTCTTTCTTTCTTTCTTTCTTTCTTTCTTTCTTTCTTTCTTTCTTTCTTTCTTCTTTCTTTTTTTTTATGTACTGAGAATTGAACCAAGGACTTTTCACTGAGCTACATCCAAAACATGTTTTTATTTTTCACTTTGAGACCAAGTTGCTCACTTGTCTAGGTTTGGATCAGGTTTGTGATCCTTCTGCTTCAGCCCCCTACAGTGCTGAGATCACAGGCATGTGCCACCATGCCTGGCTATTTACATTCTCTTTAAACGGAGTGTCAGGCCATAGAGAGGGGTAGGCAATTTTCTAATAAGAAGCCAACATGGTACTTTTGTCCTGGGGCAGCATTCCACCGTTTCCACCTCTTACACTGAGAGTCAGTTGAACCAAACAGCTGAATACAAGCTCCAGCATCAGACACCTCTGAATTCAAGTCACTGCTTCACCATTGACTGGACAGGTGAAGTTGGTGAACTTTGCATCTCTGAAATGTTTTCATCTTTATCTATTTAAGGAGAATAATCCGAATAAGAAGGATCATTATCATATTTACAGTTGCATTTGCCAAGGTCTTACTGCATTGTGAACTTTGCTTGTATCATCCTCCTGGAGATATAGTGAGAGCCGATGTAAACTATTTAGCCAAGTGACAAAGCACATATTTTATCCTCCATAAGTGCCAGTAATCAATATGGTTGCCGGCATAGAAACTGTGACTATGGATTTATTTCACAAATTATCCTTTGTGCTAACAGTTCACCCAGCCACTATGTTATAAAACAAGGAGGATCTTCAATTCTGGGGCACGTCACTTAATCTTCATTTCCAATTTGTATTAAGAATTCTCTGGAGAGATGGTGGGATGTTGGGGGCAGTGTACCTCCAGTGGATTAGTCCACTGATGCTTATGGCTGAATGTGTGGCTAGGAGGTGCACCGAGGCAGGAGGTTGCACTGGGGGTGTGTCTTTGGAGGACATAGCTCTTGCAGCTCTGCTTTGCTTCCAGGCTACGTGAAGGAAACAGCTTTGCCTCACTCTTCCTTTCTGCCGTGATGTTCCTGTTGCTGAACCAGTTGACCGTGGTCTGAACTTCTGAAACCATGAACCACATCAAACCTCTCCTCTAAGCTGTGGGTGGTAGGTATTTTCTTCCAGCAATAGGAAAATTGACCAATATAGGGAGAAGAAGAAATGTTGAGTAAAGTCTGTGTATAAAAATGACTGACTTCGTGGTGCCAAACAGCCAAATCTGTTTTGAAATTCTATTTTATGCAGGTATCAGTGGTGTCCCTCCTTTCAGGATCTGGTGATATCGGGTTGCCTTGACCTAGATGGGTTACCTTACAGCACCATATGCATATAGAAAAAAAGTAGCAGAAATTTAGTGTCCATTTTGAAGTTTCACATAAACTTGAAATATTTCATTTGACATAGGTGAAACTGTCAGAAAAAAAACTTGTCACTGACAAGGTAAAAAAGTTATTCTGTTGTTTTGTTTCACCTTAAAAGATGTCCTGCATTAAAAAAAAATCTCTTATTTAAGAAACACTTTATTTTTCCAAAACATGAAAATAATTGGCCTATCAATGATGTTTGAAGTTTGAAAAAAATCATGTTACCTTGAATTTTCATTGTGTACTTTTTGAAGTACACATCCAGTCACTGGAGGCTTTTGACAATCTTGTGAAACAGCCAATAAAACACAATGATTGGCCTTATTTTACTGCTGATGAAAACAAGATATCTGAAGGTCATGTGACTTTCTTCAAGGTCACATAACATAGTACAACTGGCCTAGCAGGTAGACTCTCAGCTTGAAAATGTTTTATCTCTGCCATACACCAAATATATTTTAAGACATTCTATGAAGATAAATTATGTACTTATTATATTTAAAGATGTAGGATTAGAGGAGGACCTCCAATGATTACAGGGATTGGGAGAGTGTGGAAAAGCTATTGTGATATTTCACCAGCCTGCATAGCAGACCATGCCTCAAACATATTGCCTCCTGGACACCACAGTCTGCCAGATACCCCTCTTTGGAGATGCCACAATGCTCAGTGGAACACATAAGCTGTCTGTGATTTTGCTGGACCACAGATTTAGAATCAGATTCTCAAAAAAGCCATGGTTTCTATAATGCACTAAAGTCCTCTGATAGCACATCAGAGGCTGATGCTGTATGTCTTGGTTTGCACTAATGTACTTGTTCTTAACACTGACGAGCACAGCCTATGAGTAAAGCTAAAGTTATTTCTCAAAAGGAGAGTTGTGTAGCTACAGCTTTTGTACCTAATAATGAATAAAGCCAATCTCTGCTTGAGTACAGAGAGACTAGAATATTATTTCTCAGGATTCCACATGAGGAAAGATGTAGTTTTCAGCTGCAGGGGATAATGCATCCATATCAGCAGAAAGAGAGTCATAAAGATTTCCATTCTCAAAATTTCAGTACTTAAAAAAGTTAATAATTTATTCCAAGGGGAGAATATTAAAACCCCATGAAATCTCATAAAATCTAATATGAATTTTCTTATTATTTAATATGGCCAATGTATTACTTTTTTGAACTTGAAATTATCTCTTTGCATGATTAATAATAGGAAGTCCATATTCATATTCTTCATCCAAATATAATGAGCATTTAAAATTTTTAATTTAAAATTGTTGATGGGCAAAAGAGTGCATCAAAGAAAATAAACACTTGCAATCATACTTTACAACAGAAAAGATGAGCACTATTTGTTAAATGGCTATCAGGTCCTTTTATAAATCTACACCTTTCTGAATGTTAGTTACAAATTTGTATTTTTATTAAGCTAGAGATTATATTACATATGCTATCTTTGCTATTTTTTCTTTTGAATAGAGCCTTTCAAATTTTTCTTTCTGAAATTTTTGTTGCTAATGACAATCAAGAGGACATAACTAATACCAAAGGACTTAGTATAGAACATTAACTTGGCCCTGCAAATTAGAGTTTAACATTCCCTGTTTTCCTCTTTTATATGAATTTTGCATTCCAGTCCATATCATGACCAAGTTAATGAATTTTCGTTGTCTCTCAGATATATTTAAGTAATACTGACAGTCTATGAAGATGAGCTATATTTGTCAACTTATATTTCACAAAGAACCTGTCCCATGAAGGGGTAGGTTTTCCATTAGAGGAACACAGACAGCACTTGGAAAGCCACTTTCATGTGTGACTAATTTGTTTTCCCATGCATGAATTATTTCGCCTATGTGATCTTCCATTGAATGATGATATTGTAAGTTGCACACTTTCTTCTTCTTAATTTTACTTTCTTTGAAGCAATTAAGATTTTAAAAAAAACTGGAACATACTTAACAAAAGCAGAGATTTTTCCATGAAGAATCAGAATGTTACTGTTTTCTTTAGGGTCAGTAATTGCAAATATAAACTCTGGGGTCAGGCAAGTCTGATGGGAAATGTTGGCTCTGTTACTTAAACACTGGGTGTTGTGATTTGGGTGTAGCTAAACCCCCAAAGCTCTATGTGCTGGAAGTTTGGTCCTCAGTGTGGTGTGCAAATGCTGGAACTTGTAAATGGAGAGGCCCAGTGGAAGGTAATTAGGCCAGGACAGCACTGCCCTTGGGAGGGATTAATGCTAGTCTCAGAGAGTAGATTGTGCCTTATGGTTTTTTACAAGAGTGACTTCATGGACCCTTGTCTGCTGTCTCAGCATGTGATCCGTCTTTCTTACAGGTGATTTTACCATGAGTCCCTCACTAGAACTGAGAAAATGTTGATAGCAGCTTATTCCTGGACATCCAGGACTGTAAAGCAATACATCTGTTACTTTATAAAGTACTTAGCCTCAGTTATTTTGTAATAGCTGTTATATCCAATGGACTAAAACACCAGGAAGTGATATTTACCTTCCCTATGAATCTTGAAATTGTAAACGTCTATGTTATGGGGCTAATGTGAAGGTTAAATGAGATAGATGTAAGTGCTCAGTAGTTTGTGCTCATTGTAAGCCAGTGTTAAGGCTATTCACTTAGGTACTTCTCTGTTGTGGTGAGAACACTTGTAATCCACTCTCTTTAAATATTTAAGAAATTACTAACTATAGTCATTATGTGGTACAACAACATCCCTAAACTTATTCCTCTGGCTGGACTTCTATATCTTTGTTCAATAATAACCGAACACTCACATTCTATCCATTGGTAAGGACCATTCTACTTTCTACTTCTTTGAATTTGACTTATTCAGATTCCACATACAAATAAGTGTTTTTGATTTTCTGTGCCTTGCTTATTTGACTTAACATAATGTCTTCCAGGTTCATGTTTGTCTTTCCTGCAAAAATGTATATTTTGTAAACAATGGCCATATCAATATTGGACGTAATACTTTGTATATTCAGTTGATGTCTCAGAGCCAGTTTATGTCTAAAATGGCAGATTTTCCAGCTTTCAAGAACTTTAAGCTAGTTGCTAAATACAATTATTGCTTAAAATTAAACTATATAAACTTACAATTACCAAATTATCATTTAAAAGATAAACATTGAAAACTATGATTCTAGATATTTTACTGCATTTTCCTCTTGATATGGTCTTGAGCTAATGTCTAAATCTTGTACATGTACAAATGAAATATTATATAATGAAAGCATGGATTTCTTGCCTATTATTCACTCAATGACATGACAAAGGCACCTTTAAGATGACATCAGCAGAGGTCCTGCGTGGGGTATTTAAACCATGGAAAAGAGCAATTGATGTAATTTATTGTTTTGTGGATTGTTTAGATTTAGGAAGATAATGGCTAAATGTTAATAAGGCTGAAAATATTAAATTGCTTTTCTGTAGACATTGTATTTTCCACTAAAACCAAAACCTGAGGAACTATTCTTCTAGAACGCAGAAATTATCTGACTCAGCTCAAAGCTTGCTATGTCACGGACTATGAATGGTATTCTGGTGGACACTTTCTCTGTTTCATTTTATTAATAGAAACAGAACCATCACCCAACATGTATGTCATTATTACATTTGTGTGTCAATTGAAATATAGATTGATATGGATATGAAAGTTCAGGAAAAAATCAAACAAAACATTCTGTGATTAGTGATGGCAATATGGAATCTATGAAAAAAAATAGAATATATTTCATTATTATTTTAAAAATGACAACATCCAGCTTTATACCAGTTAAATGTATTTAAGAACTAATATTTGTATAGGTATCTAGTCATAGTTTTTATTTTCCCAGAGAACTATAATGATTTACCCACACACTACTGCTTTTGATAGAATTTCAATATATACATGCTATATGAGAGAATGCATTTCAGACTCGCTCTTCTACCTGGCTGCTTTCTTGTTAGAGACCACACCT
This sequence comes from Fukomys damarensis, assembly GCF_012274545.1. NCBI lineage: Eukaryota > Metazoa > Chordata > Mammalia > Rodentia > Bathyergidae > Fukomys > Fukomys damarensis. Next base: position 44,875,584 of record NW_022900930.1, on the reverse strand, counting down.
CAAGTAAGAATGGTGAATATTCTGGAGTGATTGGGAGCAGGCATGACTGGGGAGGGGACAGATGAGCCATGTGCTTTGCCTCGGAATCCTACACTTGGCTGATGCCCTGTATTTGGAGGCAGTGGAGGATAAACTATAGGTGCCTCTTACATTTTATTTTCTCTTTTTTGATATATCTTTACTTTATGGATAGATACATGTTTTTAATAATTTTCAGTAGGATTTCATATACATACATACATACATACACACACACACACACACACATACATGTATAACTTGATCATCCCGTTGACTAATAGCAAGGATTTCTTCTTGACATGGGTATTAGGATGTATCTTAACCCTGATTTTTGATCTTGTTAATATTTGTCCTTTTTCTGTACTACCAATTTTTAAGTTGCTATTGTTATTCTCCTTTGCATTTAAGAAATATGTTCCTTTTAAACCTCTTCTTATTGGGTTCATTGGAAAAACTTGTTTAACAGGAAAATACTTTTAAAATTTTCAATCACCTAAGGATGTGTGGCATGTGATTTGTCTATTCACAGCTTACACGTCAAGGTTCTCAGTAAACTTTCATCATCTCATATGAAAAGAATGATGCATGCTATCCACACAGTGCTTTCTTTATGCAGCATGTATGATATGCAGTATGTACGATAGAACATTTGTGAAGACAAAGGCAAATTTTTCTTCTCTGAAGGGGAAAAGAAAATGAAGTGATCCCATCATTATGCTCCTGTTCTTTATTAAATTTAAATGTATTACTGTTCATTTATTTCTGGAATTTTAGTACAGAATTTAAGAAAGCAAAAAGGAAATGCATATTTATGGTTTACATAGGTAATTTTAATTAATTCTCAAGCTGGTCCTACCCATGTATAACTATTTCCTCATTTCATATAGGAGAAAACTGAAAACTAGGAAAATTATGTAGTGGCTCCAAGGTAGTAACAGTAGCAGCAGCCAAATTTGAACATAAAGCCTGCTCTTCCTGTTACAATGGAGTGTGTCTGCTATTTAAGACACCAAATATTAAATTGTAGATATGATAATACAATGAATTTCCACTTTTCTAGTGACACCACTGCATGAGCATCAGCGCACAAAGGAAAAGGGCTTGTGTAGGGAACAAAAGATAGATGTAAAGCACTCGTATGGCCTTTTGAAGACTCGCGGCATTGGATTAGTCATTTCTAATTTTTGGTCATTTAGTTTCTTCCATTTAAAAGCAATTTATTTGTTTTTAAAATTAGGTAGAAGAACTAGAAGATACATTAAAGTCCATTTTATTTATAATGTCATTCAAATCCTCTGCATATCTTCTATACCTCTCATAGAAACATTAAATGTATATCCTTCAGACAGAATTTTTAAAAATACTAAGCAGACATCCCAAATCCCAGAACAAAACAGGCCTTGAAAAATGTTGGCCATCTATTCCAGATAAAGGACTGATTGCATTTTGGTCTAAATTGTGTTAGAACAGCATTTTATCATTTTTATCTCATGTTGATTGATGTTAGGCAGCTGTTTTCTTGGGCATGTGGTATTTTCCCTTGGCTGAAAGGTCTTATGAGTGTCCAACTTAAAATATTAAAATAGGAAGGAATTGTGGTTTTACTATGGATGGTCAAAAGGTCAGCTAGGGGACGGGGCTCTGTCTTCTGATCATGATCACCATGGTTACCAGTGCTTCCCGAGATTGCTTCGATGGAGAACTGAGAAGCTCCTGCTGCGAGCTTCTCTGACAATAGCATGAGGCTGAAGAGGGAGCCACAGTGATCAGTTGATCTAACGCAGGATTGCTTACAAAGCTGCAGAGTCAAATGCCGTCCCTTAGAATTCTGCATGAATCACTTTATGAAAGGAAACAAGACAGGTTGCCCAGAGTGAGATCAGCAACCAGAGATCCTGCTGCAGTTCACTGATACTAAGAGCGATACAAATACAGCTTTATCAGTTGTTTTTATTTGTCATGGAAATTATACTTACTTCTGACCAGTGAATCATGAACTCCCACCAAGCTCAATGTGTTAATATCCTTGATCTAATCTCCCTGAATGGATGCCCAATGAGAACTTTCAGAATCATCCTGAAGATGTTATCTGTCTTTGCTGAAGCTAAGTTTATGGACTTTTAATTCTATACCTGGAGCTACTCAATGTGCTGTAATACCTTATCTTCCAGTGCCTAAATGGTATGTCCTAGTGCACAGGCGTGAGTGGAGAAACAGTATTGAGGCCCAGGCCTGACTCAAAAATCCTTGCAACTGAGCATCACAGCATATCTCCTTCTCCCATGTGCCAGTCAATGAGCAAATCCTATGACTTCATCTTCTTGTGCAGCATTTCTTCCTTCATTCATTTATCTTTATTTAATGGACAGTGTTTAGGCACAAACTTTCAGCCTCTCTAACCTGGCTTTTGCAAAAAAATCTCCAAATAAGTGATGTACCAATAAATTACTCCACTGTTAGAACTATCTTCATGAAAGAAAGAAAAGAAAAGCAAGCAAGCAAGCAAGCTGGTCCACTTACTTTGTTGCTTAAAAATCCTTTGATTTAAAGCTACTGCATATATACTTTAAAAAACAAAGTTTAAACATCCTAGTGTAGCAACAGTATTTTTTCCAACCTAAGTACACTCAGTTGCTTTGCGTCAATATTTCTTGCCCCTTTCTTAAGAGCCTGCTTCAGTCTCGTCACATTTACATGATCTTGCCCTGTCCTGAGCACGGCACACACTTCTACTTTTTTATCTATTTTGAAGTCTGTACTTAAGGAATGAAAATTATGAATAAAGCTATACATTTCTTAGCAGAGGAGTGAACAGAGTCTTGCTTTCAGTATAAGAAGAAAACCCTGAGCATTGTTTGTTTCTTTATTGCTGTTCTCATTCATTCACTTGTTCAAAATTAAAAGCAGGCTCTTGAGTTATTGCAGGACACTTTGCTTAGTTCCTTGCCAAAGGCCAGTTCTGGCTGGAAGAGCCCTCCCACTGCAGAGTCTGTATTCAAAAGCTGCCTGCACATTAGTAGGTGCAGTAGAAGCAAGCACTTTTGCAGAGCACATATTGGAAAAATGCACCATTTGCTTGTTTTTTTGTTTTTGTTTTTGTTTTGTGAGACAGAGTCTCACTATGTAGTTGAGATTGAGCTGGAACTCACTCTGCAGCCCAGGCTGGTTTCGAACTCATAGCGATCCTCTTGCCTCAGCCTCCCGAGTGCTGGGATCACAGTGCGCGCCACCACGCCAGGCTCAGAAATGCACCATTTGAATCTTCTTGCATTCAGCAATAGCAGAATCTGGCAGGAGCATCCAGTAGCTAAGTGCATAAAAGTAGAATTATTCAAGCCTGCATTCTTATCCAGAAAGGTAGAGTTTTCCAAAAGTGTGTCTAGTCCAGACTACACCTACATGTAGCAACACCTACATGGTCAGCTATCAAGAAATATTGACCACAGTCAAGACAGAGGCAGGATTGGGTTCTGTTATTCATATAGATTTTGGTAAAGATTTGCCCATTATTAGTGTCTGTAATTCACTTATACCATAACTCATAATTGCTGCCTGATTATTTTGTTCACATTTACTCCAAATTAAAATAACCTATCTTTCAATATTTCTGCAGGATTATAGCACAGCAGTGCTATCTCAGGCCACATAAGAGTCTGGTTCTGGAGTTGACAGATGAAGTATGTGGAAACCTCTTTTCGCTCCATGACACATCTTATTTTATTTTCTTCTATTTTTACAAGAACGTGTATTAGTTGTTATGGTGGTCGGAACCAAAAGCCACAAGCTGAGTGGGTTGAACCCCAGGAAGTTATTGTCTGACTGGTCCGGAGGCTGGAAGCCTGAGATCGAGGAATCAGTAAGTTGGTTCTCTCCAAGGGCTGTGAGAAGAGAGAGCTGGGTCCCAGACCATTTCAACCCCGTGAAGATGTTCGTGTCCTCTATGGGTCTTCACACCACACCCCGTGTGCATGTTCTATCTGCATCCGCGTTTCTTCTTTTTATAAAGACTTGAGCCCTATTGGGTTAGAGCCCACAACAGTGACCTCATATTAACTTAACTGCTTGTGTAAAGATCCTGTCTTTAAATAAAGTTGAATTTGGGATAGAAGACAATTCAACCCATAACAATAAAATTTGGGCAAAAAAAAAATCTCATTCTCACTCTGATTACATGCTAATTTTACCTGAAATAGTCTTCTTCTCATCCCCATGTACAAACTAATGGTTTTACAAAACTCAAATCAAATGTATTTCCTGAAGGAAACCTCCTCTTTACTCCCAGTAGTCAGAAGGCCTTTCTAAGTTGCTGTGGGTTTTTTAAAAAACAAATTGGAAACAGCCCATTTGCCCGTCAGTTGGAAACTGGATAAAGAAGATGTGGATCTTTTATAAAATGGAATATTACTCAGCCATAAATAATGAGAAAATAGAGTCATTTATAGGAAAATGGATACATACTGAAGATATACTCATAAGTGAAATAAGCAAGTCACACATATGTAAATACCGAATAGAGTAGTTTCTCTGGTGTGAATAAACGGTAATAATACAGAAGATCCTAATAAGATTACTGATATTGTGAAAAGGGAAGAAAGAGGCTAAAGGTGTAGGGAAGGTGGGATGGGTAGGGGAAGGGTAATAAGGGAAAGAAAAAACGTGGGATAATGAGAAGATGGAAATAAAGTGTTTGTAGATGGGGAGGGGAGCAGGGGGTGAAGGGAGGGCAGGGACAAGGGGAAAAAATGAGAACCAAGACCTGTCATGTAAAGGTTCAAGATCCCAACAATGAATGTAGCTGTATTGTATCCCTAAAATGTACCAATAAACTCAATTAAAGCCGAAAAAAATGTCATGGTCTGAGTACACTGAACTTCATGCTACTGCATGTTTTCCCCTAGTGTACTGGTTCTTCCAGAGCAGAAACAAAACCTGAAACTGTCTGGGACACAGTGAAAGTGCTTCAAATATCGGGAGTGAAAGGGAGCCCACAAGTCAGCAACAGCGCAGTCACCACTTGCTGGATCTGCTCAGTCCACCCTTATGGAAGCTCCACTTCCATCTGAACAAATAAAATTCCCCTTATTATCCATTGCCCAATAATTTCTTTTCATATCTGCTCATAAAAATGGAATGAAGCACTTATCAAGGATATATTTTCACGACATTCTTCCCTTAGAGATTCTGATAAAGTAGGTCTGGGTGAGTCCAAGAAATATATTTTCACAAATTTCACCATCATTTCCTCCTAATTCAATCGTGTGACATCACATAGAGTAAGTTCAGGAATTTTCCATATGCGATCATGCTCCACATATTTTTATAACAGAAGTATGAATCCTCCCAGAGGTTGCTAATTATCCTCATGCCTCGTCAGAAAAAGCCTAACCTGCACTTCTGTGTGCTCCCACACTGCAGTGGATCAACACGTGGGTGTTCTGCTTCCTCCAGCCCAGCATCTCTGTGGAGCACTCCACCCGTCGTCGGCCTTTCATGCTCCCGACTCCCCTGGTTCTGACAACTCCGCCTGGACTTGCACTGCCCATGCGTATAGCCACGGATCAACTGAAATTGCTTCACATCTGATATTGCAAACATCGCATTCCCAGGACAACAGCCATTTCTCCTTCCATTACTAGTACTTTTCTGTTGATTTTTCCCCCTCAGGATCTCCTCTGTCTGATGTACACATATCTATTTTTTTCCCTATCTCTTCTGGATCGCCTGGTTTTCCTTCCGTCTCCCTCCTTCCCTCCTCCTCTTTCCTTTCCCCTCCATACATTTCTCTTTCTCTCTTTCCCCCACTTCCTACTGTTTTTTTCCTTGTAGTCGCCTGGCATTATCTCAACCCTGGATCCATTCAAAACTCTGTCTTCTTCAGATTAAACAAGGACATCAGATATGAAGATGGAAAAAATAAATACCAGATCCAAACTGTTTCAATGACTGATTGAAATCTCTGTTCTGTGCTGGAACTTTAATATCATCCAATATTTTCCAGAAATGTTTGCCTTATCCCTTCAACAGGAGTCATTTCAAACCTATGCCATTTTCTTCAAAAAAAATCTTTGTATAAAGAAAAACATGGGAAAGGAGAGGAGTAAGTATATATACTTACAACGTATACTCTTTAGTGATTTATTTACCTGTGCTTCTCTTATTTTGGTTGGTTGAACACGCCATCCAGCAGAGGTTCTGCAACATCTCTGATCCTTGAGGTTTGAGTCCATAGCTGGTGAGTGAATCTCTGTCATAGGTTGAAGACATTAGGCCTTACTAGCAGCTCTGTAGCACCTCTTCACGTGGGGTAATCTCCATATCTTACCTGTCACTCCAACTGTGACAGACAGTCTACTCTCAATGTAACCTATTTGACACCATTGGGTATTTAATGTGACTACCACCATGTTTCTGCCAGTGGGCCTCACTGAATGAACAGAAAACCTAGTAAAATATCATAGGCTCATTTGCTAGAAATGGAAAAGTCTTATAATATGATTTAAAATATTCTCATGTTATTGGCAAACAAGAACCAAAAAAATCTTCCTGAAACTAATAATAGAAAAGCAACCAACCAACCACAGTTGTATAATGGACATTGTAATTAGTGAGAACAATTAAAAAATTCCTCCTGAGTTTGGTAGTAGGTGAAGATATTCATTCTCGCTTTTAGTCAATGTTGTATAACATTACTACTTACTGCTATAAAGCAGGAAAAAGAAGTAAAAGTTATGTCTTAGACAAGAACAAATAAAATCCTACTTATAGGTGACATTAATATATAGGAAGAATCTAAGGGTAAGACAAAATTCATAAGTGGACTTATCAAGATTGCTTAATACAAGTCCATTAAAGTGTTTGTATATCTGCACATGTAAATAAATAGAAATTTTCTTTAAAATATATGATTAATAATGCTTTTATAAGTGTCTAATACAGACAAAGAAATCTGTGAATGATCTCTTAAACTGGAAACTCTAAAATAAGCTTGAGATTTTTCTTTAAAGTCCCAAAGATAATGGCAAAAACATTTTTATAGATTAGCATGCTGTAAGAATATCTAGCCTCACAAACTGATCTGTAAAATAGATGCAATCTATATTAAAATCTCAGTAGTGAAACTGACAGGCTGACTTTGAAATTTATATGAATATTCAATAGGCAAGTATATTTGAAGCAATTTTGAAAAATAACGCCCTGGGTAGAATTACATTACCTAAATCAAGATTTATTATAAAAGTAAATTAAATAATACAGTATGGGATTGGCACAAATACAGACAATAGACCAGTGCACAGAAGAGAGGTACGGGAAACACCAACACATGCGTGTCTGATTTAGAAAGTGTCATCTCAGTAAAATTCAAATGCTTTAATATACCACCTAGTCAAATGTAAATATAATTTGGAGGCAAAGAGGTTTACATTTATTTCCAGGAATTTTGCTTTCCTCCAATTATACTAGCTATAAAGCATAATCTTTAGGTATTATTAAAAATATCAGGATTTCTTTGAAGCATACTTATATCTTTAATCTTGATTTATTTATGTAATGGTAAATTTCTCTGTGGCTAAATAATAAAAGTTGATAGTGATAAGCTATTCTAATTTTGTATTATTCATTATAAATACATTTGATAACATCTAAAGATGTGTTAATATATTTAAACTGGAGGAGTAATTAAATATAGTCCAGATAATCATTATGTGGGTAATTTTTCTCTACTAATGACTTATAGAGAAGAATATAATCTACAAGATCATATTCAGCAAACACAAGTGATTATTATGTTAATATCTGCCTAAATGAAGCTAAGTATGAATCTAATAAAATAATATACTATGCATGTTAATATTTTTATTTCTCATTCTGCCACCCCCACATGGCTATTTTTAAAAACATGTGACCTCAGTGATACTGTTTGTAAGAAAATCCATTGTGCTATTTGTTCTCTAGAAGTAAAATGGCATAAACTAAATTAGTTTTTGGGAAAGTTGCTGGGTTTTCTACTTGATTCCCCTCCCAGCTGAAAGAAGACTATCTCAGTTACTTTGCTGTTGTGGTTGAGACAAAATACCTGACACCCAGTTAAGGGAGGAAAGGTTTGTGTGGCTCAGTCTGCAGAGGTTTCAGTCCATAGTCGGCTGGCTCCAAAGCAGGATGGCAAAGCAGGCAGGCGTTGCAGAGGAGAAATGGTTCATGGCAGGCAGAAGGCAGCAAAGCAAGCAAGGGACCTTAGCAGCTTTTTGCACCCCTTTTATAGTCACTCTGCCTAGGCTAATAGGATTGCGATGTGTACCAAATTCATCAGTGGCCTGATTTAGAAATTGCCCACCCTTGATCCTAGCATTATGCCATCAATCAAGCACATCCTCTAGATCCAGCCATCACAGAAGAAGTTTCACCTGTGACTGCATGAGGCTTTGGAGGGACATCTAAACACAAGCCATGATGGAGACATTGGTATCTTTTCAAACATTTAACCTATCAGAGAGTGTTATGCAGTTTTGGATGCCATGTCATAATCTAAGGAAGATGATAATATTCATGTTGATAAATTCATCAAGTAAAAAAGAGTGAGAAAACAGCCGGAAGCCAACATTGGTATGCAAATGTTTTATTCAATTGGTGCTGGGTGTAGGAATTTCATTACTATTATTGGTGCTCTAGCTGATCAAGCCTGGTTTTCTTTTTGTATTCTAAGATGAATTTGGACTGAAATGTCTTTTTCAAAATGCAGATTTCTGTTTGTATGCCTTTTTTTTTTAATCTGGGAAGATGATTACCACATGTTCACTAGAGAAATTCTGAAACTCAATTCTGATGCAGATATATTACTTCTGAAAAGTATATTCTGCACTCTGTAGGAAATGTTTCTGGGCCGGGCCCAAGGTCCTGGGACATTCTTTCTGTTTTGGCTCTGGTTTCTTCTTGCCCTTGCTTCCTCCAACCCCAGGTGGCCACTGGAGGGGTGGGATGAAAAAGCACAGCTCTGAGCCCAGGGTCCCTTATCATATTTGATTTCAAGCACCAGGTCCTACTTCTGAACTGCTTTTTTCAAGAGCATTCTTCAAGATTTGATCCCAGGGTAAGCCTGCTACCTTTGCATAGGTGATATATGTTTATATCTCATGTCTTAATAACAGCTCTGCTACCTCTCAAGTGAAATTTATTATTAATAACTACAGTATAAAGAACAATCCTGTTATGGACCTATCTGAACACATTACAGATTTTATCTTGGTGTTTTGTATTATTTAACTTATCTGATCCCTACCACAACCTTAGAAATCAGATGTGCTATTACTCTGTTCACCCAGGAGAAAGTTAAAGCAGAGCGGGTAAAGGCTAAGCCCAAATTCACACAGCTAATGTTAGTGACAGAGCAAGGTTTGAACTCAGGTAACCTAGCTTCAGGCAAAACTATTAGCAAAGTACTTACTGTGCGTCCCTCTGTATTAAGTTCTAGAATGAACAAGACAGGTACAATAGACAATAAAAAACTGGTTCACCATAGTTCATCATAGCCGGGGATTTAGCTCAGTGGTTCTGCTGCCTGCCGTGTAAGTGCCAGGTCCCAAGTTTGATTTCCAGTACCAAAAACAAAACAAAAAACAAAACAAAAACAAACAAACAAAAACAAACTATAGTAAATGTTTAAATAAGAATTATTAAAGTAAAAGTCACATCATTGTTATTCCCACCCAAAATATTCTACTTTGCTTTGGACACTCTTATCCCATTTTTCTTGCCATTCTCTGAAACAGTTCTGGAATTCTACTTTCGCAAAGGCCTTTTGATGGCTGCCTCAATGTCTTGAATCTACTAAAAAAATTGCATCAATTTCTGGAGAATGAAAACATTACTGTGTTTCCTTACTTATTTTATTCACAGGTCTGGCACACTGGGACTTCTAAGACTTCTCTGAAGTCAAAAAGACCAAGAATGGCAACGATTTTGAATTGATATGGGACACTGTGTCAGCCATAAGACCAAAGCTAAAGACACTAAGGAAAGAGGACTTGCAGAACTGCTTCAGAAAGAATGAGATGCGTGCTTTTGAAGTAAGGCAGAGTATTTGGAGGGGGATAGATGGCTAAGTGTCTTTTATAGTAATGGCACATTCACTGTGTATTTTGAACACATGGACCAATGGTTACCAAATACTACTAACGAATTTAAAAGGCCCCCAAAGCCTCTCAATTGGAGCAGATGTGGAAGCATGTCTTCTGAACAAAGCATTAATATTCATCAGATCAGCTATAATGAATCTTGATACTTAGTGATTCAGAAAAGAGAGAGACAAATGCTCAGAAGCCAGCTGTGATGGATACGCCCTAAGAGTAGTGATTAAACACTAAAGCTCCAGGGCTCTGGGAAAACATGTGCCCTGGCTGGAGGCAGAGGTTCTGACCTTCAGCCGGAGAGGGTCATCCAGGCCACAGACCCCATCCAAAAGCAAGGAGAACTGACAACCACTGTGATCACAAGGACAAAACATTCTCCTGCCGGAAATGGCCCCAACCCATGCCAGACTTATGTTGAGATCTTAATTCATATTTATTAATTCGCAATGTACTCAATCATGTTTAGCCTTCACTCCTACCACAAGCCGTCAGTTAATTGGCATAAACTCAGAAGACAAATGAAACATACTAAAATAACAGAATTAAAATTAAATAATTGATGGGAGTTTTGAACAACTGACTGGCTATTTGAACCTAAAGTGAATTTTCTTGCTCTAAGCCACCTTGTTTGCCTAAGAGAAAATTGGATGGAGAAGATACTGATAAAGAAAAAGTAAGAAGAAAGTCACAGTGCCCTAGAGACTTAAGTGAACATCCAGAATACAATCACTTTTGGAGTTTTCAGCTTTATAACCCAGCAATTCCTTATATTGATATTTTATTGTCTAAATCCAATAATAAGATCAGACCTGATGGCAAAATGATGGGGAATACAGTCTTCCCACAGAGCAGAACGTACTTAGAAACACAATAACATCTGTTCATACTCGCTTGGTCATATAAATAAAATCATATTTGAAAAATATTGATGTTATCAAATTAGCTTATCAGCATCAGTAAGATATCTGGAATCCTCCTTTAGGATAGTGCATTGAAGCCATAGATATCTATCGCTCCAATTTGCCTAAAAATTCACAGGAGTGCTAGGTGAAAAGCAAAGAGTGAACCCCTCACTACATCTGTCATTGCTTTGGTCCTGGTTTAGTGGTTCAAGCAGTTCTCTTTCAACGCTGCTATGACAAACAGCACAGTGTCCTGCTGATCTACCTCCAGGTTAAGCTGGGAGTTTTCTGATCTGCTCCAAGGGCTCTAATGGAAGAGCAACAGCTTTAAAGATGAAACTCTGGCCTCTGAATGCCCTGCCTAATAATTCAATTCAGTGCAGTAATCCTCTGAACCCTTCTGAATCAAATCAATGTTATAAATGTCCTCCTCAAGGTTTCTATTTTAATTTTCAAATTCCCACATGAATACACAGTTTGCTGAATTCTGTGGGGTTTACCCCATTTTTTAAAAGCCAGCTGGGTGGAATATATTGCTTTTAAAAAGAAGTACTGTTGAAGTTCATAAAGAAGGAAGGAAGAGTATTTGGAACAAATACTTAAGATGGTATTAATAACTAAAACTGCATTTGCCTGAAAGAGGGCATACTGGAAACATGAGATTGCATATTTATAGGGCTCTAATTGAATCTGCACACTTATTTACTGTAGAATAGGAAGCAGCCTCCTGCAAGGATTACCCTCCTTTTGAAAGTTATTTTGATCATCTTTAGTTTTTAGAATCTGTTGAGTTACTGGAAGTCATTTCTAAAATTTAATAAATCTTTTTAATAAATCTATAACAATGACAAATACTTTCTATTCACAGTGTTTTTGGATGTAGACCCCGAAGTCTTGGTCTTTCATATCAACCTCTTTTCACAGTACTTTGGTATCTAAAATGTGCAAAAGATGATTCCAAGGTGCAGATAATATATATTTTTTAATTAACAAAAGGCTCTTACAGGATACATTCTACATGATTCTACTTGTGTAACACTTGAGAGAAAACACATATTAGAAAGTTGGAGAACAAAATAGTGGTTGCCAGTATCACGGACAGGGGAGGACATGGGTGTGGTTCTGAAGGATAACACTAGGGATAACTGCATAGATGTACACTTGCTCTTGGTTTGGATAATGGTTATGAAGGTATGGATGTTTGTGGAAATAGTGTAAAGACACACGTGAGTGTGAACATGTGAAACCAACTGGTGATCTGAATAAGCTCATCACCTCTGTAGATTATACCAGTGTCATCATGCAGATTTTGAAATTACTCTGGGCTTGTGTAAGAAATTACCTTTGACCTGGGGAAGAGTCCATGGGAATTCCTAGTACATTTTGCAACCTTCCATGAACCCATATTTATTTTCAAATAAAAAGGTAAAAATATTGGAATGAATAAGGGAAAAAGAAACACAATGAAGGACCTGAAACCTAATTAATCTTCTCTCCAGGGTCGGGGATATTGTGAGAAAAGTCTGATCCCTCCCTGTATCTGAATCTTTTCTCTGCCCTTGTGTTTCACTCACCAGAAATCACTATGTAGTATTTCCATCTATTGCCAGAATCTTAGGAACTATCAAAGAGTAGTAGTTGGGTCAGGAGACAATTGGGAGCATAGTTAAGTCAACTCTTTCAAGGAAGTCATAGCTTCCCAAGAAGGAAGACATGCTCAGTTTTCAACACACAGTGACGGTCAAGAGAGGTGACTCTTCTTGGTGAGCTTCTGTATTAGCAAAGGCTACAGGAAATAGAAATTGCTCTAGGTTTTGCAAACAGAGAGAGGTAATTCAGGCAATTAGATATTTACAAATAACTGAAAGAACTGGCTAAGCAAAAATACAGGTCTGTCACTGAAAGCTTAAATAACATATATGTGATTGCTGCCTCCAGTGTCAGTAGCAAATGAAGAGGCAGAGAATGTGAGATCCGATTTGTACAAACATCAGTGTCTTTGCAAGCTTCTATCCCCTGTTACTGATGCCAGGGTTATGGTCTCTGGCTCCCTTTAGTCGCCTACACTTCCTCAAGTACATCTCATTGCTGGAAATTACAAGTGTGATCACAAAATACAGTGAATGATTAAAAATTTAAAATAATTATGGCAGTAAAAGACCCATGGCCATTCATCTCTCTCAGAGCACCCTCATCACTTCTACTTCGATTACATGTATCCCAGCACTCTTACCACCTCCTGAAACTGTTCCGGAAGTCAATTTTCTTAATGTCTTTAGCTATATTATCATAGCTGCCTCAAGGCCCGGAATTTATTCAAACTGTTTATAGCAATTTCTGTCAAATGAAATCGTGGGTTGTCCTCATCCACCTTTTTCACAATCTGGCACCCTGCACCTTCTTGCTCTTCCTCCAGTCAAGAGGACCATTAAAGGTACATGTTTTGAATGGATTGAGTACATCGAGGAAGCGAAAACAGCACAACTGAATGCATTCACAAAAGAGGGCTTCCAGAACTGCTTCAGAAAGTGGCAAGAGTGACGGCTGTGTTCCAAGTAAGGGGAACTATTCTGAAGGGGAATTAATGAGAATGTATCTTTTGCTAGAATAATTTACAAAAATTGAAACACTCATAGTATTTTGCTATCACACCTCATGGATTTTATTGAAAACTGAAGCTCTAATAGAATCTGAGAGTTTTTAGACTATCATTTCCCAGAAAACCATCCTGGGGGCCAGGGACTTAGCTCAATGGTTCCACCGCCTGCCTTGAAAGGGAAAGTCCGAGTTTGATCCCTGGTACAAAAACCAAAACAAAAACAAACCATCCTGAGCACAGAAATGGATGTCAAGCCCTGTAACCAACAGTTTAGTTCTAGGAGCTCTTGCTTAGGACCACAGTCTACCAAAATACATTTCCTGAGGGTGCTTGGTGTGGAAGCCCCATGTTTCAGTAATTCTTGGTCATGGTACAAACAGAAATGCTCTGTTTGTCTCTCCTTTATCTGGCTTTCACTTTTATCTCACATATTGTCCATGTATTACTCTATTGGTCCTCTTTATCCCAATTCACAGTCCCTCTTTTCATAAAGTCCATGTTGCCTTCTGTAATTAAACTCCATCCCCATTCTATAGTAACTAAATTGCGTTAGAATCTTGCTTAACCCTTGCACTCTCACCTTTGAGGCTTATTCAAGCTGGCTAGTTGTGGCTTTTCTTTTCACTGTCAGAGCTTCCTGAACATATAATGGATGCCAAACTCCTACTTTCCTTCTTACTTTCTGCTATTGTTCTGTTGCCCTAATACTTTTAAATTATTACAGATTCTTAGTTTGTCCCAGATTGGTCACTGCACTTGGGTATGAGCTTGACTTGTGCACTTTCTTGATTCAGATTAAAAATTGTAATTGCAGCATTTGGTTTAAATACTATAACATGTCATTATCTTACTTAGTAAATGTTGCTAAATGTTCCTGCTATAGTGTTTATATCTATCTAGTGTCTCAGGAGTCCATTCTCTGCCTATTAGCACCTTCCTGTGCTTACCCATTCTGTAACCTCTAATGTTCAATGTCTACTCTAATTCTGGATCCGTTTTCTGTCAAACCTATCCAGTCATTAAAGAAAACAAATTAAATCTTTCATCCTATTACTCATCCAAACACTGTCTTCTCTTCCATTTGCAGCTGAGCTCCTTTTAAAAACAGTAATTGACACCTCAAGTTGTAGCAGGTAAACACCTCTCTAGCGAAATGCATTTCTGTGAGGTTCTCTACATGGAGTGATTGGGGTTTATCAATTTCTGGAATTCCAAGAGTTTGCCCAGCTCCAGTCTTTGGGAACTTTGATGCTAATTACTGCTGGACAGATGAGAATTCTCAGTGACTTTTTTTTTTTCAGTCTCACAGATCCTCTTGTGGTCCAGGACAGGTTGCCCAGCAGAAGCTGAGTTCATGGCAGCCTTAATCCACCCTTTTCCCTCAAATATAAATCATCAAAGAAAAGCCCTAATCCAGGGTTAGTTCCAGCCCTGTTTACAAAGTATTTTTGTCTGTATGCTTTATTATATTATTAATGGCCTTAGCTGGAACATATCATTTACATCTATCCCTTTCTGTGAGAATGAAATAATTTTAAAACTGAAGGCTAGTCAGTCAAGATCTACAGGCAAAGAATATGATCCCAGATAGAGTCTGTTCAATGACAAAGGTGATCTTTTCTCAGAATTTGGAAAAGCAACTTCCTAAATAAGGAAAGTAATAGAAATAAAAGGAAAAAAGTAGTAGAAATAAAGGAAAGGTTTTTCTTTAGAGTTTTTTTTTACTTCTTTTTGTTCATCATGCCTGCTCTCACTTTAAGATTCTCAATCAACAGTATTATATCAACTAGAAAACTTTTTCTGAAGAAGAACAAGGAGGAGGAGGAGGAGGAGGAGGAGGAGGAGGAGGAGAAGAAGAAGAAGAAGAAGAAGAAGAAGAAGAAGAAGAAGAAGAAGAAGAAGAAGAAGAAGAAGAAGAAGAAGAAGAAGAAAGAAAATCCAAAGTAGCCTGAAGGCAATTGGATAGTATACCTGAGAAAACAAAAGAATTTCTATAATCAAAGAGCATGCATTCAACTAATTATTTCTATTCAAAATCTTTCTATTGGCTTTCTTCTAATACTGTATGTTTTCAGTCACTCATCAGTGGAAAATTACCTTCGTGTTTTTATTTCTGCACAACAGCATTCATGGCTGAGTTACGCCCACCTTTGTCATGTTGTGCATTTCCCCAATGCTGCATTTTGGCAAGAGGAGAGCTGCTTGAAATTAGTTTTAAAAATATGTTTGCTTCAAGTAGCTGTGCTACCTCTTGTTAATTATCCCAATTCAGGGACCACTGCTGATCATCTTTAATCTCCAGCCCTAGCACAGAGCCCAGAACTAAGTGAATAGTTTTCATGTACACATTAAATGCAGTCAAATTCTGGATGTCTAATTCCCAGGAATTGGGAATCACTGATACCTGCAGTTACTAAGCTGTTTAAACTATTATCCAGAAAATATTTGTGAGGGGCATTTTCTTTGAGAACTTTTTAAATATATTTTTATTGGTACATTTTAGATATACAATACATTCTTCATTGGGAACTTGTAGCTTTGCATGACGTATCTTGGTTCTTATTTTTTTCCATTCTCCTAGTCTTCCTTACCTCTTCCACCCTTCCCTATTTACAAAGACTTTGTTTCCTTTTTTTCTTTTCCCTTATTTTTTCTCTTCCCTTTCACATTTCCCCTACCCTTCCCATTTGCCCAATACCTTTAGAACTTTTCTTCCTATTATGAAATATCAGTTATACATTTTGATCCTTATTTACAATTTTAGTTTATCACAGCAGAGAAACTATACAGTATTTATACATGTGTGTCCTCTTTATTTTACTTAAAAGTATGGCCTCAATGTGCACCCAATTAGCTATAAATGTCTCTAGTTTTTCATTCTTTATGGCTGAGTAGTACTCCATTTTATTAAAAAAAAAACACATCTTTATCTAGTCTCCAGTGATGGGCAATTGGGCTGTTTCCAAGTTCTAGCTATTACAAACTGTGCTGCTATAAACATGGGTGAGCATATATCACTGTGATATAATTCTTTTAATTCTTTGGGGGAGATACATAGCCGGAGAATAGCTGGGTCAAGTGGAACTTTCAATCCTAGTTGTTTGAGGTATCTCCATATTGATTTCCACAGTGGTTGCAGCAGTCTGCACTCCCACCAATAATTAAGAAGGGTTTCTTTCTCTCCACACCCCCGTCAGCATCTGTTATGGGTTGATTTCTTGATAGCAGCCGTTCTTTCCGGGGTGAGGTGGAATCTCAGTGTTGCTTTCATCTGCATCTCTCGAATGACCAGTGATACTGAACATTTTTTCATATGTTTATTTTCCGCCTTTACTTTTGTTCCTGAGAAACATCTGTTCATTTCAGATGATCATTTTTGAATTGGATCTTTATATTTGAGAGGCTTGAGTTTTTAGATCTTTATATATTCTAGATAGTCTGAGAAATAGCTGGTAAAAATTTTTCCCAACACTGTGGATTGTCTCTTAGCTCTGTTGGTGGTTTCTCTTGCAGTGCGGAAGCTCTTAAAAAAGATGGGATCCAAGTTGTTGGTTCTTTGTCCTAGTTACCATGCTACTGAGGTTTTATTCATGAAGTCTTTTCCGATGCCAATGTGTTTGAGAGTTCTACCTAGCTTATCTTCCAGCAAGTTGAGTGTTTCTGTTTTAATATTTAGATAATTAATCCTCTTAGATTTTAGTTTAATGCATCGTGAAAGATAGTGGGCTAGTTTCAATATTTGGCAAGTTGAAATCCAGTTTTTCCAACACCATTTATTAAAGTGGCTATCTTTCCTCCACTGAGGATGGTTGGCTCCTTTTTCAAAGATAAAGTATCTGAGTATGCCTGGAGCTGTTTCTGCATCATTTAATCTATTTCACTGATCCTCAGGTCTGTTTCTTTGCCAGTATCATGCTATTTTTGACACAGTGGCTTTTTAGTATAGTTTCAAGTTGGTGATTGCGATACCCCCTTCTATGTATCTGTTGCCAAGAATGGCTTTTGCTATTCTAGATCTCTTACGTCTTTGAGATTTTAAGCTGATTAAATAATCAAGAATTTTTAATGTGTGCTTGACATATCTTGTGTATGCTGACCAACTTTTCTCTATTTGTCCAGGACTTTCTCTGTTTTCAAGCTGAAAGCACCATACCTGAGGAACTAACTTATTCTTAGGCAGATCTGTACAGCTGATCATAGTAATCTTAGTACACGCTAATATTTCTTTTATTTGAAAATAATGTTATGTTCTGATGTATTTCATGTAGCTATTTGATCTGTGGTAGTGGCTGTTGTCATTTATTATAAAACCATCAGGTAAAAGCAAATACAGTATAGCATAGTCTTGAAAATTGACCCCAGACTGCTGGTGCCTTTTTTATCTGATCAGAGAACTTGCAGTGATCTCAGGATAATTGATGGGTCTTTCATGCCATTATCACTGGAGTAGTGAAATACTCGTGGCTTGTTTGTGAGTCAGGAAGACATATGGTTTAATCACAGTGACATTACTGATTTACATTTGACTCATATTCTTCCTTACCTTCACCTTTCTCTAAGTGCATTTGTGTTCACATCAGGGCCTTTATAGTGAATTAGTGTCCACAAATGCAAATTTCCTTGTACATCTACTTAGAAGATCCAGACACATCTTAACCTTACTACTCATCCCACTCTTTCTAATCTGCTTTTATTTTTAGTACCTTAGACAATGTGTGCTGCATAGTGTTTGTTGAAGTACAATGCTTATAACACCAGCTGCAATATCAGCCAGCCTTTTCCTGCTGTTAATTCAAGTGCCTGAATGTAACAAAATTCCAAGCAATTCCAGTATCCAGTGATGTTACATACTATGAGAAATGTAAGTACAATGGTATTTGTAGCCAAATTACCTAGTTCTGAAATCAGGCTTCTTAATGATCTAGCAATGGTAGTTTGAGAACATTTTGAGAACACTGCTTAATTTCTCTGAAATTTAATTTTCTCCTCCTCCTCCTCTTTCTCCTCTCCCCCATTCCTTCTCATCCTTCTTCTCCACTCCTTTTTCCTTTTTCTTTTTCATTTTGCAGGATTCATTTGAATCAAGGAACATTACAGGGATCTGCATTCCCAATATTTCTATATTTTTATTTTGAGATAATAGTCTCTGTAAAACCCAAGCTGGCAAAACTTGTGATCCTCCTGCCTCAGCCTCCCAGTGCTTGATTACAAGTGTGCACCACTGTGCCCAGCTTGCATTTTAAATTTCTCATCTGCAAAATGTAAAAATATGATAGAAATCATAAATCTGATGAGAGTCAAGTGAATATGAAGTCCATAATATTTCATAGTCAAGAGCAATTGTTAGCTGATGTCTTAGTCCTTATTTTTCTCAATTTTCCTATAAATGATAAAGAAAAATTACCTCATGGTGTTGCTATGTTGGTTACTTAACTGCTTTTTACTAAAATATATGAATTTTATAGTAAAACCAATCTGGTAATTCATAGCACTTTCATTCTTATTTTGTCTCATTTGATTCGTCATTTTGGTCAAATTGATTGAACTAGTTGCATGTACAGTTATAGGCAACTTTGATTAAAAAAGCTAATGTCACATGCAAACAAACTGAGCATAACTAACATATTAGATCTCTTTGATTTTATGATGCTGGTTAGGACCACGCCATTAGTAATTGGCCAGGTGCTTTCAGATCCCAGCTGCTCTATCGGACGCCTGTTACAAACTGGAATCATCTCTTACAATTGCATTTGAGGCACGTGTCCTCTAGTTGTGTCTGGAATACTTTTAATAAGTAACACATTCCCAGAGAACTCAAGAGAACTGCTGCGACTCATAGCTATGTGAAGATCTTTCTCTTTGAAGGCGTTTTACGTAATTAATCCAATTTTACTCTACATCCTTTATTTCTTCTATTTCAGAGTCAAATCATGTGAACAAAGATTGTTTTTTGAATGAATGAAAAGTGAGATATCAGTTAAAGAGGGTTTGGAAAATAAACACTAAATGGTGTTTTTCCATGATCAACTAAAAGTGTTTTTGAGAACAATGGATCAAGAAAGGTTACCACACTTGCAAGTGATCAAGGAATTTAGGTTCAAAACCAGCAAAAAATACTGGTTTTTGAGCAGAAAGCATTTGAATCTTAAATGCTTGGTCACGGAACCATTGTGACCATTAGTAGAGAGGAAGAGAAGAACAGTATTGTCACAGAAAGATCAGCTTGAATGTAGAACATAAAATGGGAGAAAAATACATGAAAGTGCAAGGCACTCAGTAGAAAAATAATTTTATTATTTTGCCATGGTTAGGATGGCTTGATTGAAATGGGGGTCGGCTTGAAAAGAACTAGAAAAATATGGATTTTAGGAATAATAGTAAAAGAATACCAAGGAAATGTAAAGATGATTGTAATTATCTTTGAGTGACTAGATAATGCTTAGGGAAATAGCAAGACAGAAAGAAAAAGCTTTTTCTTTTTTTTTTTTCCTTTTTTAAAAAAATGTTTAGTTTCAGACACTTTGAATATGTGGTGAAAGGGAAAATGGGAAAAATACATGGGAAATATGTGAACAAATCTCGTATCTCTTTAAAGTCCCAACTATAGCTCAATCTCCTCTTACTGCTGGTATTCTAGGTCACAGTTTCATTATTTTGATTATTTTGCCTAGGCTAGGGAATAATCTCCTCAAATCTTGCATTCAGAGTACTTTCTTAAACACAAGTACATCTTTTCCTTCTTCTTTTTTTTTTTTTTTTTTGGTACTGGCGATCGAACTTGGGTCTTTGTCCTTGGGAGGCAGGCGGCGGAACCACTGAGGCAAATAAATCCCCAGCCCACATCTCTTCCTTCTTTAGTAAACTGCTGAAGTTCTCTTGGTGATTCTCTCATTTATATTTCCATTCTGCAAAGCAAAGCATAGTTTCCATAATCCTTAGCACGGCATACATGCCACTTCTTATCTGGGTGTAACTTAATTTTTACCCTTATCCTCCTTCAGTTCCTCCAGCCCATGCACATGGGAGTTATTCTTAATTGGTCTACTGCTGCCTACTACTTTACTCCGTACTTCTCATGAGGCAGCAATGATACCAAGAAGGTAAAAGAAGCCAGGATAACTGTTTCTATATCAACCACATGGGAAACGATTCAGAAATTTTCAAATCCTCAAATTTTAAAATATCCCAATAGAGCCTCCAGGAGAGAACAAAAATTCAAGGGTCAAGAAGTATTAAAGGAAGTTAGAATATTTCATCAAACGAATGTTTCATTCCTGTCACATGATCCTTTTTCCCCCAGTACTGGGAATCGAACTCAGAACTTTGCACTTGTGAGGCAGCTGGCAACGCCACTGATCTAAATCCCCAGCCCATGTAATCCATTTCTATCCAAAGAGCAAACAGTGTCAGAATTCTTTATGTCCATAGTATAGGATAGGAGCGAAACAGCAGGACTCCAGCTTCCCCAGTGTACCGACTTTCATAGCTTTTTTTTTTTTTTTTTTTTTTTACATTGACGAAGAGTAAAAAGCTCTAGCCAGCTTTTCCGTTGCTGGGACATAATACCTAACATTCATGACTCTGGCTCATGGTTTCGAGGGAGTCAGTCCCTTGTAGGCTGGTTCCAAGACAGGAGCATCATGGGGAAGGGCATGTGGGGCACAGTTGCCTAGTTCACAGTGGCTGCAAAACAGCGGGTTAGAAAGGTAGGGGGCTAAGGACCGGATATACACCCAAAGTCCCATCTCCATAACCCAGCTACACACAGAAGCATGCTTTACTATATACCCTAGGCAGCTCCCAAGCCAATCACATTGATGTGGTCAAGCTTAGCCAGCACAGTGACCCAAGTGTTAATTACACAAACATTGTACATATATTATATATGCATCTATGCATTTATAAATGCACCCTATATATACAAGCACCTATGATACAGTAGGTGAAAGTAGAGTTTCATAAAATAACACTTCTTACTGTTTTGAAGCGATTTATTTTCTATTCATTTCTAGTATTTTCTTTTCTGTTTTAGTCACTTCTACATAAGCATTGCTGAGACTGAGTAGTCATTTTAATGGGTTGAGACTTGCATGCTAATACTTAATGATTGGCTAATCAACAAATGGCAAGATCATTTGATTCCTTGGGCAATGGTAGCCTAAAATGATGGTCTGCCTTATATTCAGCCTCAATTTTATAGGCACACTTTCCTTCAATATCTGAAATGAGGAGCAAACACAAAGAAATTCCCTCATCAGGGTGATTTTTAACTCAGACACCTTCCATTACCCAGTTCTCTCTCTGAGAGCACATCCCAGTTTCCCATCATTTTATAAGAGCAGTAGGGAACCTGCAGTTTATTCCATCCAGTCTGCTATATTTTTTAGATGTGGCAAAACAATGATGAAAGATTTGGCAATTTTTTTTTCAAAATATGGATTCTTGGCATCAGGGACAGGTCTGGAATCCAGATTTCTTGCTGCTTGGGACGTTCTGTTCTGTTTCTGGTGTAATATTGCTGCTCCATATTAAAATGTCCTCCAACATGCCCCTAGTATGAAGATACATACAAGAAGGAAGAAAGGAGAGGGGCCGAGGGGAGCGGACCAGAACTAGTGAATGTAGTCCTCACAGCTCTCAATTATGTATTGTTTTTTACACACCTAAATTAAGCTAGTTATGAGACAGCCTATGCCCCCAGCATTCCTATGTTGAAGTCCTTACCCCACCTTAGTACTTCAAAATGTGGCTGAATTTGAACACGGGATCTTTAAAGAACTCTATCAAAATGAGATCATTAAGGTTGCCCTTCACACAATAAGGACTGGTGACTTTATAAGAAACACACAAAGGGGAATGTAAGAGGAGATGTAACCATGTACAAGCTGAGAAAAGAGGCCTCCAGGGAATCCAGTTCTGCTAACACCTTGATCTTGGACTCCCACCCTCCAGAGGTGTGCGCAAGTAAATGTTTGTTGTTGAAGCCTCCTGTTCTTTGATCCTTTATTATGTGAGCCTGAGCAGAGTAACAGGGGTGGACTGACAGAGACAGGAGATGATCACTGAGGGAGGTCAAGATGGCCAGGCATATTTTACAGATTAGGGAGAGGTCAGGTGGGGAGTATTTATGGAGTATTAGGGGCAGACATCAGGGATCCTTAGCATATTGAAATGAAAAAAACAAGAGACAAAGCAGAGATTAATGGGCTGTAAGCTTGGCAGAGACTGAGGGGCTCAAGGCTGATGCCTTCAGGCTGCTCCTCCTGCTGACCCCTGGAAGGTCACAGTGTGGGAAAGATTTACTGCTGACCCAATAGCTGCCTGAAACTCCCTGTGTTTTAAAGATAAACCACGAAATCAACATCTGCCTGTCCTTCCCTACCCCTGTGCTAAATTATGCTTCTGTAAAATTCTGTCTGCTTCCCTACCCTACCTAAAGAACAAAATAAAAGCAAACAGAGTGGGAGCTCAGTCTGGATGATGACTTTCCCTGAGCCCAACCTGCCTTTCCTTTCAGTTCTCTCAGTGCCACTCTCTTCCTTGTTCTGCCGGCCTCCTAGTGCTGTAACATTATCCTCACCACAAGTCACAAGGAAAGAAGCTCTCGGACCATATTCTCCCTTGGTTCAAAGAGTCACTAGACAATGGCGCAGAAGAACCATGCAACCTGCTGTGTGCATCTCTCTGCCTCAAGAAACACTGCTGTTTTGCATGGACTAACCAGGAAGACTGTGCTGCACACAGAATTCTCAGCCAATAGCACATTAGCCAGGCAGAATCCTTTGAACGCAGTGTATGTTCCGGTCAAATCCATTTCAAGGAAGAGCAGCGAGAGGCTCACACAGCTTTCTACTCTTCGCTCAAACTCAGAGACACTGCAGTTTTCAAGCATGATATTCTTATTCCAACACTGACTGCAAAATATCTTTCTACAACCATAGGCATATTGCAGTGATGGATTTAGAACTGAGAAAGTAGAAGCGATTGTAAAATGATAGTGGCTTCCCTATATCTTTGCCACCTACATACTTACTTTGACATATTGATTTCCAGCTTAGTTTCGGAGGCCACCAATACCAGAGTCATTTTGACAAACCTGAATGTTACCGTTTCCTGATAGCCAGTGCCAAATATATAATTGCTTATGTAAAAAGTGTAAATCATCACATTGGCTTCTTCTCATTTCCCCCTTTAACATATTTTTAGGTGAAAGCCTGGAGAAAATAAATCTGTGTTGATTTGGAAATTGACTCCTTTTACTTAGATTACCACTGGATGTGGCTTTGTATTTCCTCCCACCCAGTAGATACAGTGGCTCCAAATAGTATGTGAATTTCCTTTCTAAAATGTCTTTACTTCTTAATGTTAAATTTGTGAGACTTTTTGACAACCGGTGGGTTAAACTGTTACCATCTAATAGCAGGAGATCCTGCACTACTACAGACCTTTGCCTGGTTTTCCAAGCCACCAACACAGCAGATAGAAAAGTAGGTAGTGCGGACACTGTGCTGCTGCCTGATGCCTTTTCTTTAACAGAGAAACATGATGTGACAGAGGTATTTCCATGATTGGGTAAAGACAGATGCAGATATTGAATTTGAATTGCAATGAAAAGCAATCGTTTCTAGGTGAACATTTTGTGTCTCATGTTTCCTCTCCATCAGTGTGAATGGTAGCATCTTTATTGCGTTCAACATTGTATTTGAAGAGGAGTCCTTGGTTTGACTTGTGTTTCAAGCTTCATACCGTGTCTTCAAACAAGGTTCCCCCACAGTAATATTGGATGGCCAGAGCTTTCTTAGGAACTCACCTATATAAAACCTAGTACCAAAATATCATTGAGTCTTCCAAATAAATTAGAAATTACCAGAAAGCAAATCCTGACCTCCCCAGTGACCAAAGGAATTCCTATTAAACCCCATTTCCCCAAAGTTCAACTACTTCCCAATATTACTAACCTAGGGATTAAAACTCCATTCACAATGAACACTGGGAGGACACTCAAAAAAAGCATCAATTGATCAGGACACAGGAAGAAATAGCAAACAGCAATATCGGAAATAACAAAGTTACCTCAAAAATAGTAAATAATTTATAAATAAATAATAATTTATAAATAATAATTTATGATACTTGCATTTGAAATATTCTGAAGTTGTTTTTGCCATTTTTATTTGGTTTTGAGGTTTGAATATTATCCTAACACAAATACACTGAGAGCACACAGAAGGTTTCACAATTTTCTCTCTGGGGTTGGATCTCAAAAGCCAGGCCCTCACATGTACTAGGAAAGTGCCCTTCCATGGGGCTACAATACTCATCCTCTGGGGTTTCAGATCTTATCTTAAGGGAGTAAAACATCATCATCTCTGTGTGCTAGAAGATTGTACCCTGGCAGAGGTACAGTGAAACAAATGAAGTTCAGAATGAGGATGACAGTTTATACTTCAGGGCTAAGTTCCAAGAAGTATCATCTCTTCTCTGCTGACATTTAGCAGAGCTGGGGACCAATGAAGTTTAAGTCAGGGAAAGGCTCATGGAGCAGTTGAGACGTGAACTGCAGTCATCCACACCATCGTGGACCCGCTCTGCCTCCTACTTCTTTATCGATGTGAGGACACAACGTCCTTCCACTGTGCAGGAGCACCACACACTGCCAGTTTAGATCTTGTCAGGTCTTCGGTTGTCAAGTGCTCAGTCTGCACAGCTGTGAGATGTAAACTTCAATTGTTTGGAACGTACCCATTTCGTGACATATTTAGAGCGTCAACCCTATTGAGACCAAGACAAACCCTCGCAATATGAAGCACAGTTTAAATAATTCCCCTGATAATTCCAACATTGGTGTCATGTGTGATTCTGGTTCTGAAGATTGTTTTATTTCTTCACTGTATTTTTTTCACCTTTCGGCCTTCCCTATAACTTTTGCTTATGTTATACTAGGTCGTAGCAAGAAGTAAATGATCCTTTAAGGTGAAGATTTATGTTAACTTGGCTGGAAGTTGGAGTACCCTTAATTGCCTTGGCTCTAGGTGCCAGAGGCTTTGCATTCCTTTAGTTTTCTTGCTTTTGTTCTCACTTTTAGCTTTGGGAACCATAAGTACATGCTGCACCTTAGGAAGTCTCTGCCTCTCAGCTCTTTCAGCTGAATTTGATTGTTATTGTCCTAGAGGCCTTTGGGGTTAATTAGAAATTATTGAGGAGGAGAAGGAGTACTCTCTATTATGACAGTTAAGTCTCAGTATTTCAGTAGCCAGGTGGCCCTGTTCTGTGACTTTTACAAGTATTTTTTTCTGTTATATTTTACTCCTGCTTCTGAAATCTTCATTTCCTAGCTCCAGAGTTTCCAAAATATTTCCTTGGAGCCTTAACCCCTGATAAAAACTGTTTTCCTCCCTGAGATAAGCCATAAAATAGTAGAGGCTGGGGTGGTGAGGAATTTACTTCACCTAGCTGGGATTAGGTTTCAGAACTGTCTTTACATCTTTTGCAGAGTAGGCCTTTGTGATGCATGTACTTGGAGAATTTCGCTGTGGCTAATCTTGCCCTCCCTGCTACAAAGAGAGGATCTGTCTTGGATCCTTGCTGTGAACCTGATGAAATTCCTGACAAGAAAGCTTTAAAAATATGGGAACTCTGCCACCTAAGACTGAGGTGCCAGGAATTTTTTCCTCTTGTGTTAGTGCACATTTAGCAACCAAAACTTCATCTAATTGTGAGCTTTCCTACCAGTTTATGGCTCCGATCATTTCTGCTGCAGCAAGCAGATGGCAACCTCTGTATCTCTCTTGATGTCTTTGTTTTTGCAGATCTGGAGGTTGGCTCTGCATATTGTGCTCTCTGATGTGTCTAAGATAGGTCTTGGCTTTTCAGACTGTCCAAGTGTTTCTCCCCATTGGGATGGGAGTACATCTCCAAGCTCTTTATGGGTGAGAGCTAAAACAAGAAATTCGCGGGACTGGGCTTCACATAAGTAGGGGAAAGTTGGGTGGAGATTTGAAATTGGTCACGATGAAGACATTTTGATGTCATGTCACTGTCTGATCTGAGATGTGGATCTGTGCTGTTACAGGGCTTAGCCATGCTCTATCACCTGATCAGGAATGCCCTCAAAGGAGAGAAAAGCTCTCTGTAAATATGTCTTGCAAATAAATAGATATTGGTCCTTGGAAAAAATTACATATGGAAGTCTGTACACCTCCTAAGTCACATCTGTCCTTTTTGTCCAAAGTCCACAGTGATGTGGTTTTAGAAAGCAGTGACAAGCAATGGGAGTTAAAAATGCAGTCTCATTAGTAGCTCTGTAAATACTGAGAGCACAGAATAGTCCTACTTTGAGTCATTCTTATAACTGAAATGAAGTTTGTGCTCGGACACAAAAGGGCCTTGAAAACAGATGGCATAATCTAGATATAATGAAAGAGTAAGAAACAAACATGCCACTGGAGACTATTAAGAGAATGGTGTAATATTGCTACTGGGTCAGTAACAACTGAATTGGGGTGCTTGGTGAGTTATATTAATGTCTTTGTTCACAGGCTATGCAGCATAAAGGAGACCTTGACTTTGAAGCCAGGCTTTAAAGAGATTGAATTTTGTTTCTATTACTGATTACCTGATCCATTTGGAAAATTTCTGTGCAAACCATTTTCCAAATTACCTCTCTGGCCCATATTTTCCCAGGTAAAATGAGGATAATATCTATTCAAAGAGTTCTGAAGATCATATTAGACAACAGTACAAAGAGAGAGATGGTGTGCAATGACTGACAGGGATTTTATTATGTTATAATGTTTGAGGTTTATTTTAACATAAATGGTCCTGGATAACAAGAAGCATATCTTTAGTTTTATGACGTTAATAGAATAAGCCTTAATCTATTCAAATGAGTTGAAAATAGGCCCCAGAACTTGGTATGGGGAATGAACAGAAGATGTAAACCAAAGCATATCCAACTGAGGAAGAGGCTCTCACTGGAGAATAACCAAGAATTCTTTAACTGTGGCTTGGGTTTAGAAGACAGATGCACCAAGCAGGATTAGGAACAGGCAGACAGCAGGCCATGAAAAGAGGCCAGAAATTGAACAGAAGAAAGCAATTTATCATGTGGCCAGATGTTTCTCTTTCTTTAAAGATGACATTACGGTATTGAGAAAATTTTCTTCTTGCACTTTAGACTCACAATCAGGATGGAGAGGGAAACTTGTAAAGTGAGGAAGAGCAAAGAAAAATAGGTGTTGAGGCCAAGCAAGCATAGATTACACTTCTACTCTCTTCTGAGGGCGTAGGCGACCTTGGGCAAGTTACCCCCCAAAGCCAAATAGCCCATTACATCATGTGTCCCAATTATTTCACATTCAGACAGAAAAATACATTTCATCCTAAGCGAGACTAAAATTAACAGAATTATCCTGTCTGATTCTGGTACCTACTGAAACCTTGAATATTTTCCAGAATTTTGGATACTAACAAAAATTAGTTTTATTCTTGAGTTTTGCTATGCTGAGAATTCAAATGAGGCGAGGGTCTTTAAATATATGATAAACGTGAAAATATTTTTGTACTACTAATGTATTCGTAAAGGCTGGTACCTGTAGTATTTTTTATTTCAACTATCTTGAGATATGAGATTTTTGACAGAGATTGTGTTGTGTGGTGCTACACTCATGGCTGAATGTGCTCACCAGTGGTTCACAGTTGATGTGCTGCTTGAAGGCGGGGCTTGGCCACTGTGGGCATGACATGGAAGGCGGGGCACCCCTCCCTGGCTGTCCCCTTTTCTTTCTGCTTCCTGCTAGCCTTGGTGTTAGCAGCTTTTCCATATGCCTCTCTGTCATCCTGTTTCTGTCTGGGAGCCAACCAACCATGAATTATAACTGTGAGTCCAAATAAATCCCTCCTCCTTGCAGTTGTGGGTGTTGGGCATTGTGTCTCGGCAAGGAGAAAGTGACGAAGACAGACTTTGACACCGATGATGCCGAGTACCTTCACACAAATCCTGTTTAGATGAAACAGATCCTCCCTGTTTACTCAACTGTAGTCTTTGCATCCATACTGGGTAACTGGTTTCTCATTTCCAAGCACTTCTGCTCCTTGCTTCTTTATTCCCTAATTTTTGATTTTCTGAATCAGTGGCAGCTGTAGGGTATAATTCCCAGCAATGCCAAGAAACAAAGTCTTCTGGGGCTTGATGATGATGGTGGTGATGGTGATGATGATAATGAGGATAGTGGCTTTGGTGCGCTCTTTCCCTCTTCTTCCTGCCTCGATGAAGTACACGCATCAAGGATAGGCACTTTAGGGTCGTGAGCATCCAAGAAATCCCGCATACCGTGGAACTGGTATTGTTGAACTCCTCAGCCAGTTCCACGTATTTGACACTTTCCATTGTCTGAGAAAAATTTTAAAGTCCTCATTGTTGCTGTCTGTTGGTTTCCCTCCAGCAGATATGACGTATACTATGACACAAGTAGATATGACATGCAATGACTTCTAAAATTCAAAAACATGGGATCCCTTGAGAATATCCAAAATTATACTAAAAAAAAAAAATCTTCATTCTACAAAATCTGTCCCTGAAACCCTGGAATATATACACCAGAATATATTCCAAATTCAAGTGTCAAATTCTCCAGATATATTTAATGTGTAGTTGAACTAGATATAACGAAATTAGGGAAAAAGCTCGGCCTTAATATCTTCGTTGATGCTCTTCATACTTTTCCTGTATTTGTTCTTTTTGTGCTTATTGACCTTTGCTGTATAAAATAATCTCCCCCTCCCCTCCCCTCCCTCTCCATCCTCTTCCTCCTCTTCCCCTCCTCTTCCTCCCCCCTCTCTTCCTTCCTCTTCCTCTTCGCCTTTCCCTTATCCTCTCCAACTCCTCCTCATGCCCCTCCTCTCCTCTTCTTTCCTTCCCCTTCCTCCCCCTCTCCCTGTCTTCCTTTCTCCTCCCCTTCCTCCTCACCTGCTTCTTCTCATCCTCTTCCCCCTCCCCTCCCCCTCCCTTTCCTCCTCCTCCTTTTCCTTTTCCTCCTCCTAGTGCCCAATTCATTACAGATAGTTGGAACGTTTGCATAACGCATCTTAATTCTTTACTTCCTCTTCTGTCTGTGGTAGACTCAGGAGTCTGAGAGGAAAAGAGGAAACACACAAGGTCTTTAAGTCCAGAGCTTAGCTCATAATTCCTTCTATTACATTCTCCCAGCAGCCTTTCGTAACTCTCTACCTATTAAATACAACTGTTAACTTCTGATTATTATGTTACAATCTCTGTAATGACTCTCACTTAATTCTCCATCTCTCATATACCCATTCCTCAAGGTTCTGCCTGAGTACCTGCCTCTAGCATCACTGTCTGCAAATACCTGAGAGTTTTCATTAGTGTATACTTAATGTATACAAATTTATACAGTTAACTTTCCATATTATTTACAATTGGGATTGTTGGAGGACAGGCACTATGGTCTCTCTTTTTAGATTACAACATTTGTAGTTTTTCTTTTCCCATTTTTTGGGGTAATGTGGGGTGAGGAGAGAAACATAATAGAAAACCACCTGCTTGGGAGGTTTTATCTACGCACAGCTGAGAGAGTGTGTGCTTGGGATATAGGGACAATGAAGTAAAGGTGGATCGGTGTCCTAAAAAGAAATCCAAATCTTTCAGTTATCCTTATCTGCATATACAATCTGAGCACCTCTTACAGTTACAAAGAGACTAAGTAGCAGATATCTAAGGATGATGGAAACTGGTAAGTCTCTTGGTTGGCTGTGGTAGGAATTCCTTATTTTCTTAACTCTGTCTCAGAACTTCTGCAAATTTGCTGGACCACGTGTGACAGCTTTGTAACTGTCCTTTCTAATTTTATATTAATTACAGCATCTAGAGACAGTTTTTAAAATCATGATGTTTATTGGTGCAATGTAAGTATACAATTCAGTTACGTCCATCATTGGGATCTTGTACCTTTATAAGACTTACCTTGGTTCCTTTTTCCCATTCCTTATTCACCCCCTCCACCCTTCCCTATTTACAAAGACATTACTTTGACGTTTTTCCTTTTCACATAGTTTTTCTTTTCCCTTTTTACCTTTCCCCTACCCCTCCCACTTCCTCTACTATTTTAGATCTTCTCTTCCTATTACACAATATCAATTATATATTTTGATCCTTATTTACACTTTTCACACCAGAGAAACTATTCAGTATTTATACATGCATGTCTTATTAATTTCAGTTAAGAGTATAGCCTCAATGTTCATCCACTTAGCTATAAATATCTCTACTTTCTCATCCTTTATGGATGAGTAGTACTCCATTTTATTTAAAACAACAAAAACAAACACATCTTTATCCAATCTCCAGTTGATGGGCAATTGGGCTGTCTCCAAATTTTAGCTATTACAAACTGCCCCTATAAACATAGGTGCACTTGTATCTCTGTGGTGTGATTATTTTATTTTTTTTTAAGAAAATACCCAGCAGAGGAATACCTGGGTTGAATGGGACTTCTAATCCTAGTTGTTGAGGTATCTCCATATTGATTTCCACAGTGGTTGTACCAGTCTGCACTCCCACCAGCAATGGAGAAGCATTCCTTTCTCCCCACAAACCCACTAGCATTTGTTTTTGGTTGATTTCTTGATAGCAGCTGTTCTTTCTGGGGTGAGGTGAAATCTCAGTCTTGTTTTCATCTGCATCTCTCAAGTGACCAGTGATGTGGAACATTTTTTTCATATGTTTATTTGCTGCTTTTACTTTTTTTTTCCTAAGAAATGTCTGTTCATTTCAGGTGCCCATTTTTGAATTGAATCTTTATATTTGGGGGGTCTGATTTTTTTAAGTTCTTTATATATTCTAGATAGTATGCCTTGTCTGGGGAACAGTTGGTAAAATTTTTTCCCACATTGTGCGTTGTCTCTTAGCTCTGCTTGTGATTTCTCTGGCAATGCAGAAACTTTTTTTAAAAAGATGAGATTCCAGTTGTTGATTCTTTGTGCTATTCCTTTGCTACTGAGGATTTGTTGCAGCATATTGTTGGATTTTGCTTATTTATCCGTTCTGCCAGTCTATTTCTTTTGATTGGTGAATTGAGACCAAAGATATTGATGCTTATAACTGATATGTATTGAGTTATTATTGCCATGTTATTTTCCAATTATGGGTCCTTTTTATCCCCCCCACTTTTAAATTCTTGCCTATTGGATTTGTTCTGTTGTGTCTCATGGAATAGTGACCTTCACTGTCTTTTTCTAGGAAACTTTGAAGAATTGTTTGGAGTGCTGCCTTGGTAATCATGAAGTTTCTCAGGAGTTCTTTGTCATGAAAGTATTTTATTTCTCCATTACAGAAATATTCTCCACTTCTTAAAAGATACTTTGGCAGGATACATCAGCCTAGGTTGGATGTTGTTTTCTTTTAAAGCTTGAAATACCTCACTCTAGGCTTTCCTTGACTGGAGGGTTTGTGTTGAAAAGGCTGTTGTGATTGTGATGGGCTTTCCTTTGCATGAAATTTGCTTATTTTCTCTAAATGCTTGTATATTTTGTATTTCTGTTGGGTTTCCAGGATCTTGATTATTATGTCTATGTGTAGATTTTTTTATCATAACTAGTCAAAGTCCTATAAGCCTCACTTATCTGTATTTCAAGTTCTTTTGCTTCATTTGGGAAGTTTTCTGCTATTACTTTTGTGAACAGTTTTTTTTTTAATGTCATTTGTACTTTCTCCTGATTTTTCTTGAACTCCTATTAATCTTATATTATTCTTCTTTGTGTCATTTAGGAGCTGATAGATTGATTTCTCATGGTCCCTTACTGTTTTTAAGAGATCTCTCTTTTTATGGTCACTGATGGCTATTTTGTCTTCTATATCTGATATTCTGACTTCAGACTGGGTTAGTCTGCTATGTATACTTTTAATAGAGTTTTTATTCTCCTGGATATAAGTTTGAATCTGTTTCATGGATTCCATTTCTTTCTTATGTTGGGCCTTCATGGTTTCCATTTCTTTCCTATGCTGAGCATTCATGGCTATCATCATGGTCCTGAAATCATCTATTTTTTTTATCTGTTTCTGCTCTAGAGTTTATAATCATATCTTTTATCTGAGAAATTATTTCTGTTTTAAATATTTCTAGAGCCTTATTTATCTGTGTTTTTACTTTCTGTTCTACTAGTTCAGATTGCCTACGTGGCTGATTATCAGACTTTTCCATCTCATTTCCGCCAGAATTAGCCTTTGGTAGGCTGGAAGACAGTGTCTTGTTTAAATGTCTTCATTTATATTATTGTAGTTGGTACAGTCCTTGGTTTAATTCCTGGGTTAATACTTTGATATTACTTATTGTATATATCTTTGTTGCTTGTATTTAGAACCCTTATGGAATGATTGCTTCTAGGAGGTATCTTCCAGATATAGCTGACCTTTAGGATTTGAGTCTCTAATAACTCTGTGGCAATCTCATTTTCATTATACCATGAAAGATAACTAATTAGATCAATGACAACGCTAGCCCATGTGATACAATCAGCAACAACAATAGAATCAAGCACAGCTTAGAAACCAACAATTTGTGGTGGTTATAAATCTATCACCTTTAACCGTGTGAAATCAAATGAAATTGAAGACTAGCCTAAAATATGTTTATAATGAATAAATTGCTCAGTATAGTAACTTTACCCTCCAGGATGGGGACTTAGGAGTAAGGTCCTGTCACTCCTTTTCCTCTGTAGTATAGATGAGGGATGGGCATAGCCAGGAACTTTGTCATTTCTTTACAAAAAAACAATTTTGGCTTAAAAATTGGAAAATGTTCAAATTCCAGATATTTGAATATTTTTAGTTCCTTTTTACAAAGTAGTATATTTGTGATACATAATGATTACATTCATCTTGGGGGATTGGTACATATATATGGCTTCTAAACATTTTTACCTCAACTTCTCCTTCCCACCCTCTTCTCTCTCCTCTCCTCAGAGCCTCTTCAAATCTCCACAAAGACTTCTCTGTTTCCTATTATCTACCTTTTATTTTGCTCTTTACATTATTTATAGTTTGGGCTTCTCATATAAGAAAAGCCACATAATATTTAACCTCCTAGGTCTGGCTTATTCCACTTAGCATTGTGGGCTTACCTTGCATCTGTTTTCCAACAGATGACCCAAATGTATCCTTTTTTATGGCTGATTTTTTTCCTGTTGGAAGCTCTTAGGATTTTCTTCCCAGACCATGCTGTAACTCAGTGGGCCTTTTGAGTTTGGAAACCCATTGTTTAAGTAGAAAATCTTCTGTATTATTGCTTTTCTGATTTCTGCCTTTTATTTTTGTTCTTAAATTGTAATTAATTGAACTTTTAGTTTCCTGTATTTTAATTCTAATTTCCATTGTATTA
Organism: Fukomys damarensis; assembly: GCF_012274545.1. Taxonomy (NCBI): domain Eukaryota; kingdom Metazoa; phylum Chordata; class Mammalia; order Rodentia; family Bathyergidae; genus Fukomys; species Fukomys damarensis. The sequence goes on along the minus strand of NW_022900930.1, from coordinate 44,841,545 downwards.
TTATCCTCACTAGGAAGATGGAACTGATTTACTGGAAAGTTATTTCCCCAACTAGCTTATAATGTTTTAATGAGCTTCACTCCAGGGGCTATTTTAACATACTTAGCCTTCCCATTAACTGACAAGCTATAAATTTTAATTTCTTTTTGTCTAACTATCTCTTCAGTAGTTTCATATGTCTCATCTTGAACTGATGGACTCACTAAGAGTTTAAGTTAGAAGTCACCTAGTCACCTCATTTTTTTTCCTTTTCAAGATAGTAAAATAAATTTGGTTGTTAGAAGTGAGGGTAAAGTGCAATGTAATATAATTTTAGAAAGTAGGTCAGGTCCTACTTCTGTGTCAGGAACAAAAATGAATCTAGATTCAAAAAGGGGAATATTCAGTAATTGACAAAAAAGGAGAGATCCCTGAAGTCAAAGTCAGGAATGCTAATCAATAAATAAACCCCAGGGAAGGTTACTCCAGACTATTTACTAGAATTTATAAGGTATAGTAAGATGGTTCGGTGAAGTCAGTGAGAGGAACAAAAGAGAGGAAGACAGAGAATCAAGTGACCAGGCTGCATGATGTCATGGGAAATTCACTGGCTGAGAAACTCGTGCAGACTCAGCACTGTGACCGGAGGCAAAGCAGATACTGTGACTGCTTGTGGTTCAGAATCTTTCATGAAATGCAAAAATATAATAAAAGAAGATCAGGCAGGTACTTTCTCTTTGAGAAGCATATCTTTTAATAAACATTTACCAGTGATGGCTAATGAATGATTCCCATTTACAATAATACTACCCCTGTATAAAAAAGACAACTAAAGTCTTTTATTCTTTTTTAAGATTAGAAAATTGTCACTAAGTGAAAGTGAAAGATCCAGGAGCAGATAAAACAAAAGCTTGTGAATATCGGTCAATAGACACAGCAATTTAGATGAGACTGCAAGAAGACCGCATGGAGAGAGACTGATGCCTTCAAATGTGGTCATGATATTTTCAAGAACAGTTGGTAAAATATGGATGAGTTCAGTGAACCAAAGCAGATTCATATTCTTTGTGTTCTCACTTGTCTGTGGTGATTTAGGGGAAAGTCACATCCTCCACAGAAACAAATAGTGTATGAACTCTGAAGAAAATTTCTCAAAATAACTAAGAAATCAAAGAATTGGTAGCTAACGGAAAGCATTACACAAAGGAGATTGGGAAGTTTTACTCAATTGACCAATGACCCACTTGGCTGATATTATTAAAATAATACAAGCCGGCTAACAGGGGGTTGCTTAGCCGGGGTCATTTCATCCAGTGAATTCTTCCTTGCATGAGATACACTCGTACATCTGTTTATCTGTTTCATATCAACTGTTTTTCGCCTACTTTTAAAATTTAGAATGTTGTATTTACTTTTGCTATTTGTTTGTAGTGAAATCTAGTAATAAGATCTAGTTATTTTCTTTCATGAATTTGTGTTTATTTTATTTGTGAAAATAACCTAACATTTTGTGCCGCAGCCTATAAAGCTCATACTGTAAGTACCTCAGATTTTTATACTACTCCAGAACTTTGTGACATTCCTTTGCAGTACAAAATGGACATGTTTGGACACCAGGACTGCTTAGGAAGCAAGTGTCAAGAGATCTTTAGAAGATAAAACTAAAAAAGGGAGACATGTTAGATATCAGAGAGAAAAAGTCTGTGTTATGAAGTGGAAAGACGAGAAAGATGTCTGCATATTGTCAGCAACTTGTAGTACAGAAATGAAAGAACTTGAAAGAAGAAATGAAATTTTTAAAATTCCATCAGTGGTCAATAAGTATAGCAATTCTATGGGTAGTTTTAACAGAGTTAACAACATCCAACAAGCTATTCAGTAATCAGAAAGTGAGAAAAAATATTATTTAAAAATAATTATGTACCTTCTGGACCAACAAATATGGAACTCGTTTGGAGGTTCAAAAAGTCATATACATTTTAGATTAGGTCTAATAGATGAAATGACTGAAAGATGCAAGATAATGAAATGCCAACCAGCATGTCCGTCATCCACATCTTCATCATCCATTTAGTGTGTAGACATTTTATTGAATTCTTACTATCCATGGGGTGGGGGATAGGAAAGGCCAACAGGGCAGTGTAAAATGTCTTATTCAAAGAAAGACAATAATGCAATAAAAAAATCAAAATAGATGCTATGGTTGCATTAGTAGATACTAATGTTGCATTGTATCACAGGGTGGTTCAAGAGTGTCTCTCTCACAGCCATGTCTTGATGGCCCATCTACCTGGTTCAGTCCTTTGGACTTTATCAGTGAGATGATCTCCAAAGTGTGTGTCTGCCTTCTGGGTCTTTCCTTTGTCTTTCTCATCATTCCTAACGGGTCTGCTAATTCTTCAGGGTCACAGCTGAAGTGTGCTATTGTAAACCGGTGGGGAGCAGAATCTTGGTTTAAACATCTATGGATTTCTTCTATGAAATGCTGGCATTAATAGCATTTTTTGTGTAGTTAAAAGCTTATTTTATTTTTGAAGTCTGTATTTTTTATTATTCACTGCATGTGATATTACTTTCTCCACAGCTAGACAGAGGTCAGCCCCCCTTTTGTCACTCTGGGGAACAGACACTGATGAGCATATCAGAGAGGATGGGGTCATCGTTCTGTCTGGGTACAAATAGAGAGGTGAGGTGAGAGTATCGTTATCAGGCTCTGGTTCACGGCGAGAGGATGGCTATGAGTAGTGACAGTAGGGCAGGAAGGAGCTCTTTCCCCTTTGGTTTGCAGGTGAAAATTTAAAATGGCCACAGGGGGGGTTAAGCACATCTGCAACCTAACAGTGACAACAAAAACACCTTCAATGAGGCCCAGAGCGCCTGGCAGTTGTAAGTCATTGCTGCAAAGGAAGGCAAGTTTAATTACTGCAGATGACATAAATCAGGAAGATATTGCACATGCAGGCATTTGAGAGAGCCTGCACTGCAGCGGGCTCCACCATCTGCCAATGATAGGAATTCATTGGGGCCTCTCATAGAACCGACCACAGTCTATGGGGAATCACAGCTTAAAGGTAGAGGCTCCCAATTTCTTCACATTCTCTGCCTTTAACAAAGCTACTGAAGAAATGTCAGTGAGGTTGGGGAGAATATTATTTTGCTTGAGGATCCCGGTACCACTCTAATCCTCCTCGTCTCTACCCACAGCCTAGTTTCCAGCTACCAGGTATTTAAATCTTGCTGTCTCTTTAACTGTGTTCATGGTACCTGTACACAAATGGCGGCCGACCCCCGTGGTCTAGGTGGAGTACCTTCTCCCAACACACAAGTACCCTCTACAGACTCCACCAGGTGGGACTGTTCTTCTATGATGCTGCACTATTAGGTCCGGTCCCTTACTAAACCAGAAGCTCTTTAACACACACTATTTTTTGTATGTCCAAATAAAAAAAATTAGCATACCTTAAATTACGTTAAACCCTTGCACTCTCACACTTGGGACAGTGCCTGGCCAAAAGCACATGTTTCACACTTAGAATCAATATTAACAAAAACAGCTAATATTTTTGAGGGATGATTCTGTCTTCTGGAATTTTCTGAATTAATTCTCCCAATATCCCACATAGATCTTTTCATCATCAAAATTCTATAAAGTAGGTAAGGAATGCTCGGAAACTTTAAGTGGCCATGCATTACAGTTTGTCATGGCAGGAGAGGCTGCTGAGGATGAGTCAGATGATTTCAGGACCCTAAGACATAACTGTTGTGCATACTGTTTTGTAAGTATGGAGTCGTGGCTTATAATTTGTTATAAAGTGATATGACTGTAAATCAGTTGTACAATCATAAACATGTTATTATCCTTTAGAGCTGTAATGTCATCCTGGAAATGTACCCTATGGGAATAATTCTATGAAAGAAAGAAGCAGCATTATGACTACATAAAGACAAATCCTAAATGTGAGTATTCAAGACCAAGACCCTTAAGGAAGCCTTGTGGAGGGAACATTTGTATTTCTACATCCTAATAGTTTTGATGGTTACTTCTTCCATTTTTCATATTTATTTTAAAATATACTTTAATGTATTTGAAGCATATTGCAAGACAGATCCGCTGATTTATGCAGGGCTAAGAGGCAAGAGGAACAAATCCAAATATGTGACTCAGAGCTGCACCCTCCCTTGTACCCTTGAACTCTACACCAGGCCTCTCTGGACTCCCCTGAGTTACCCACAGCTGGAGAGGTCTGGCTTGTGTGTACAGAAATCCTTGCACCCAGCTCCTACTCTGAGTATAAAGCAACAGACATGAAACATAGGATGCAAGCAATTGCATTGGCTGTCTGCCACACTTCTTCAGCAGCCTCTCCCGAACTTAAGTTTTGGTAATTCTTTTAACTTTGGGCAAGCATTTTCTGAGGACTTCCAAAGTTCTCAGCAACTCTCAGGGGTCTCAATCCTCCTTTCAGGTTTGATGATTTACTACTAGAAAAACTCATAGAAGTCAGTAAAACCATCATCGTCAGAGTTCATATTTACTACAATGAATGTTACAGATGAAAATACAAAAAAAAAAAAAAAAAAAAATAGGCTGTGTCCAAGAGTGTCAGTGCTTGGACCTTACTTGTCCCCCAAGGGCCATCTGCTGAAAGCTCCCCAGCCGAGAGCATGTTAGGAGGCAGTGGAAACTCTTAAGAGGTGGGGCCTAGTTAAGGGAAGTAGGCCTCTGGGGGTTGCCCTTAAAGGGGATAATGGCCCCTCCAGCTCATGTGTGTGTGTGTCCATGTGTCACTGTACCGTGAGTAGTGTGCCCCCTGCACTTTTTCTACAGTCCCCAAACTAATGCAGCCAAAGGATCATAGGCTGAAACTTCTGAAACTGAACCAAAATAAGTATTTCCTCCTTGAAAGTTGTTGATCTCAGAGATTTCATCACAGTGATGGAAAGATAACAGAAAATTGGTCCATATCCTGAGACCTTGTGTGGAGATGAGTTTAAAGATACTAATTAATCTGATAATGGAGATTTTGAGACAGCACTGAGGCTGCAGCATGGGTATCAATGGCTGCTTTTAGCTATATTTATAGTGATACAAGGGATCACTATAAATTTATAGGGATCGCTATCCCTGTCTTGATCCCTGTAGCTCTGCCTCACTGCATGTTCCTTGCCAAGATGTCTGTCCAAAGCAAAGAGGCCAAGGAGCCATGGACTAAAAACTAAGAAATTATGAGCCAAAATAAATCTTTTTTTAAAAAAGTTATTTATCTCAGGTACTTTTTTACAGTGACAGGAAACTAACATAAGGAAAAACCAAGCAGACACATCCAGTTGTATTAGATCAATGGGTTTTACAGACAGCACTTAGTTCTCTCCACAGTGACAGAGTGTCAAGTATTGGTAACAGGCCAGCTCACCTACCATCTTAGTTATGTTCTCACTGCTACATACATGCAAGGAGGAAAGGAGGAAATACCTGACACATGCAAGTTAAAGGAGAGGTTTCAGTCCATAGTTATCTGGCTCCAAGGCAGGGGATCATGGCAGAGGGGCATAGCACAGGAGAAACAGTCCATGGCAAGGTAGGCAGGAAGCAGCAAGACTTCTTATTTCCCCTTTTTTCCATCCATGATATAAACCTATTGGTTGGTGGCATCCACACCGACAGTGGGATATCCCTCTTCAGTAAGTCCATCATTCACACACAGAACTCAGAACTCTGTTAAATCAATGAATGGACTCTGCCAGTATCACACACCCATGGTCTAGTCACTCCCAAGAGCTCCACTTATGAGAGCATGAGGCTTTGGGGAGACATCTAAATATAAGCCACAGCATCTGTGTCTTGGAGTCCAGGGATTTTATTGGAGGTCTGTAACATAGGAACAGAGCACCTGCATGACTGACCTGTCCCACTCAGTCTCTAGCCTTCCTTCACTCACACAGAGGCCAAAGTGACACAGCATCCCTTAGCTTCACTTATGGAGTCTGAACAAAAGCAAGTGTTTTGTGTGAGTTATAGCATGGGTGTAACTTGTCTCTTCCCACCCAGGGCTCCCATGTATACAAAGGGCCCTTAGCAAACAGAATGTTTCAAGGACTCAAAATTTTCTCCTCAGCATTGATGAATAGCCAGTCTCCCCTGAGATCTGCATGGTGTAAACTCCTGGATCCCACTGAGTTTACTCTTTGTTGCACAAAAATGGAGATGACTCTATCCTAAACAATACACAGAATTAATAGTCAGTCATCTAAATGTACTTCCGGAGGCATATGGAAACTAAAGAGCAATGCTTTTTAGCATTCATATGCATTTTCTTTGAGTTAATTTACAGAAAGAGTTTAGGTGAAATATTTGACTGCCTGCTACTTTAAATTGAATGTTATAATAAGTGTTGTTTACTTTTAGCTCATCACTAATGACATGAGGATCAAATTTTTCACCTTAAAGTGAGTAGAATTATTTCCCCCTATATTAAATGGTCTTGACTATGGTGTTCCTTATATCTCATCCCAGCATTTTGTTCTGTATTTGTCTTTTATGTTGGTGTCAAGGTTTTGTATCACTTCTCACTGCTCCCAAGAAGATTTATAGATTTATTCCCAAGTTTTTAAAATGCACTTTTAAATTTTTAATTCATACAGAGCAAGCACACGTGTTCATGGTATTCATGTGACATTTCAGTGTGAAATGGTCGGATCAGAATCATTGCCTGTGTAGCACATGTGCCATTTCTTTGTGTCTCTTTTCTCACTTTCTCACCTCAGGTATTCAAGAATTCTCGGACTAAGGTGACTTGCATAGAATCTCAACTGAGAATATATGGGTTCAAAATAGGATGCGGATTTAAGCGAATGTTCTCTGTCATATGGAAGGTGGATCCTCAGAGAATTTGTTTCTCCAATAGGTTTTGGGATGCATTCTAGAGAGCTAAGATTACTAGATAGAGTCTTTTAAATAATATAAGATATGGAGGAAGAAAAAACAATATCCATAGTGTTAGACTTTTTCCCTCATGTTTAACAGGCATAGAAGTACACTGTAAAATTAATTTTACATAACTTTACGACTCTAGACATCTCTTGTGCTAGTATATTTTGGCTGGCTTTCCAAAATTGGTAAATGAAAGATTGATAATTAGTCAACAATTGATATTTGGGCAAACCACTAGAAATTTATTAAAAATAAATTTGGTTCCTTCATTATCAGCATATAATAAAATAAATCCAAGTATGATTAAAATGCAATTTAGAACCAATAAAATGATAGCAAAAATTAAGTGAATACATAATCTCAGTATGACACTAGGAAAAAGCTCTAAAGAAAAGTGATAACTTTATGAGCAAAAGTGTTTATTTTAGTAAATAAAAATTATAATATTAAAGCTAAAATGCAAGATAATAAAAATTCATAACCCGGAGAAATAATTCTCAGAAGGTATGACAGAAAAATTCAGTGACTGGGTTTAAAGGAAAGCAGTTGTAACTTGCAGTATTTACTCTAGAAAGTATTCTGTATCAGGAAATGCATAGGGGAGGTTAGAAAACCTCACCAGCAGTCTCTTATCAGGAGAGAGGAACGTCCATGGCTAAGCTGAGTCTCGGGTGATGATGGACAACGACTCTGGACCCTTCCCAACCAACATAGATCAGCCTTGTTTGAAAGCAGGAGCATCAGGAGGGCATTGGGTTTATGAATTGTCTACAAATGGAAAGACACAGGATGGCAGAAACTTTTGTCACTCATCAAGAACATGAAGATGACCTTGCACCCTTGCATGTCCTCAAGCTGGAACCAAATCAGCTGATTCCACTTCACATGCTTAAGCCCAAAGAATTAAATGTAGTACCTTAGGACTTTGTGACTCAAGGGTGTGGGCTCTAAATCAGTAACATCAGCCATGTCTGAGAGCTACCTGGAGATGCAGAATGCAAGGCTCCACCCATTCAGTCTGAATCTGCCCTTTTAGAGGAGCCTTAGCAATGTGTGTGCATGTTAAACACAGAATCATTGTACTTGGAGGTCCTAAATTACTGAATAAAAGGAGTTAAGTAGCACCCAGGTAAACCAAGAAGAACTCCTCTGCTTTAACATAGATAAACAAATTGGATAAACCTTACTCATTTAGGCACAAGCAAACAAACACAAAGTAAATAAATACAAATGCTTAAATAATGATCCAGAAATAATTTTGTGACCTTGAAAATGAATATGTACTCGAAAATGAAAGGCCACAGAAAACAAGAGCTAGTAAAACAAAATAAAATAAAGCAAAATTGAATTAAAGCAACTCTCAGTAAAACTGACATAAAATTCTCCCTCTCCCAAAAAAGTTACAATGAAACAAAGTAAAAGTACAGAAGGACATAAGAATAAATCTACATTGGACTCAGGAGAATGTATTGCAATGGCACAAATTTAAAATACTAAGATAGGAGTGTGGTATACAAAATCTTAATTAAAAAATATGAACATCTCCATAAAGACACAAGCATTCTACAGATAGTTTGCATTTGAAACAAAAAATAAATAAAATTCACAAATTAAGTAGTAATATAAAAGATGGTAGGTAGCCTAATTTCTGAAAAAAAAGACAAATAAAATTCTAGTCTGCCAATGAAAGGGACCTTTAATAACAACGTTCAAAACCAACTAAAATCTCCTTAAAAAACAAATGTACATGGCATATTTCAAGTACATGGTCAAAATACCAATCCCAAGATCAATTTCAGTAGAGTATGATTTAGTTGACTTGGATAGACCCAAAGAATCTGGGAAACTTTCTCCAATGGACAAAGAGAAAGCCTAAAAAGTGACTAAAACTGATTTTTGTAGTTAGACTAAAATCCAAGAAAACAGCACCAAAATTAGAAAAGTTTAGGAAAACTTAAAAACTCTCCATTTACCAGGAGGCAATTAATATTGTCCATTCCTGACACCAATTGTTGAAACAATAAATTCCTATTATAATTTTTAAAGTTTGAGCTAACCATCCAAACAATGCTAAATAGGTATTGGTTCTCAAATTACTGGAGAAAATAAAGCTAAATTAGAAACATTAGCTTAAAGAGAAGAGAGCACAAAGATTAAAAAATGGAAATAAAAGACCAAACATGATTTTTTATTTTTTTTTTCTGGTACCAGGGATCGAACTCAGGACTTTGTGTTTGTGAGGCAGGTGGTGGCACCACTGAGCTAAATCTCTGGACCCCCATATATGAATTAACATAAAGCATTTAATCAAGAAGTTAAATCCCCACATGCTGGATATCACAAGTAAGGAACAACTCATTAAATAGACAATCTTGTTCAAACTGGTTTTTCCTGGCATCCTCATGAATCTTGCAGATTTATTCTGTAACCAAGACAATATCCTGCAAGTGTGGCAGGTGGCAGAGAACATATACTATGATGAAGATCCTGAAGGAAGCTTGGGTCTAGAAGGACAAGGATTCTAGATATATTTACCTTTCTGATTATGGATAACTCCCCACCAACCCTGAGAGATTGATTTTAAGATTAAGATTAGTTTAGAGACAGGCAGACTTTGTTTGGCAACCCTCCCATAATGAGCACCACCAACAATGCTATTAGCTGAAAAAGTGAGTGTTTAACTGGGGCGCTGGATTCAGCAAAGCCACAGACACATGTATAATTTTTATTCAGGTATTTGCTGGTGACAAACTAGGCCTAAAGTGGCTACAGAAAGGAGAATATTATGTGTGATGATTTTTCTTCTTAAGCTATATCCCCAAGTAGTTTTTCAGACCTGGTTAAGAAAAGCTTGTGTAAGTGAGGAATAGAATTAAGTGAGGTAAGGGCTGAACTATGAAGCCTGAGTATGGCAAGAAGTCATTTGTATTCAGGAATTGGGGGAAACTGAGTCATCTTCACACCTGACCTTCCAGGATGTACACTTTCCTGCGTAAACCAGTTTCCTCTGGTTTCTTCAGTTTATTCAAAGCTACATGTCCTCCTTCCCAGTTCTTTTTTTTCCCATTAATGTATTTCTTGAGCTGTTTTCATATTATTCTTTTACGTCACATGAAATGGTTTTTGTTGTTTTTTTAAAACTTGAGACCATCAAACTATAAAGATATATGATTTCGCCTGACAGCTGTGCCTCAGGTTGTCTGTCAAACTGAGAGGGATGAATTGATAGCTTCTATTTGTTTTTTAAATTAAATTAATCCTTGGTAAGAGTTGCTCCTTTTTTTTAGGAGTTAGTCTTTGAATACCAGTTTCATGTCATCTCCACTTTGTGAGACCAGCAGGTCCCCTCACCCTCCACGGCTCACTACGTAAGTGCTTATAATGGAATAAAGTGCTTTTCTGCATTAAAAATGGATGTGACTCCGTTGCTTTGTAGTTGTCTGTGAATTGCCCTTCTTATTTCTTACCAGTTTATTAGTAACAAGTCCCTTCACTCAGAGGAGACTGATTCAGAGGTGACTGGCTTTGTGATTAAGCCTTTGGAAGTGGGGTGCTGTATATATTCATGTTTAAAGATCTCAGCATCCTTCTTTAACTACTTGTATCTAGTTAGCTCACAATTTATGGCTGCTATTTTAACAATTCCCAGAAAATCATTAGAGGGTTTTATCTAGAGTATGTCTATGAATATTAATAGAGAGCTTGCTTCTGCGTCAGAAACCACACCCGCATCTCTGCAGTACCAGCAGCAGAAAACAGGGCGTCCCCTGAGAGGCACAGGGCGACATGCGCAGTTGACGCCACCTCCCTGCAGAACGCACATAAGGTCTGCTTTGCTGTATCGATTTTTATAGATGAGCCTTTTTGATACTTTTTTTTCACATTATGGAAATAATTTTCAGCTTCTTTTATCTATTTTGCATGATTTTGCTCTGATGAAACCTTTCAAGAAGCAAAAGTGTCATTTTCTAAAATCAGACAGTGATAGGTAGCTTTAAAAAAATCCATGTGTCCTTCCTGCATTGTTTTGAGATGCACAGTAGGACAGTGAAGTAACACTGCACACACACATGGCACTGAATGTAGACAGGTGGTGAAATAAATAGACTGACAAGACGGTTCATGCTGAGCATTGCAATGAGGCTATCATTTTTTATTTCAAGTTTGATATATGAATACAGAGGCTCATATACACGAGTCAGCATATGGATAAATCCTGGTAACCTGCCCGAGATCACACAGCTGGCTCTTGGGATTTGTTCTGCAGTGTGCTGCATTTGTGCAGAGCTTTACCGTGTGACATGAGACACAGGGTGAGCTGGGAGCTTTCTGTCCCAAGGGGTGTAGGAAACCCTCCACACCATTTTTTGCATCAGTTCTTGGAACCTTACAAACAAATGCTGTCATTTAATTGCCCTCAATAGCCAAAAGTGGAAATCATTTCTTTGTCAAAAACTGAACCCTCTTTCTCCCCACTCCATGCCAATGAATCTACAGACAAAACATCAGTGAATTGTGAGGTCACTGACTATTTGGTGAGGGGAACTTAAACCACAACATAGAACTTCAAATTCTATCTCGAACATTTTCCCGCTGATATTCCTACCATAGGCATCTCTCTAATTTCTTTCCTAAGCAATTTGCTTCCATTTTTTATTTTTTTTTCTCCAATTTAAGCAAAAAACTTCAATTCTTCTCCCTCAAATTTGCAGAGCAATTCAGCAAAATTGTGTATCCTAAATTGCTTATCCAAACCTATCAATGTTGTGTTTTTTTTTTAATTGAGTTTATTGGTACATTTAAGGATACAGTACAGTTACATTCATTGTTGGGATCATGTACCTTTACATGGCAAGTCTTGATTCTCATTTTTTTCTCCTCTCCTCTGCCCTCCCTTCACCCCCTCCTCCCCTCCCCATCTACAAACACTTTATTTTCATCTTTTCATTCTCTCACATTTTTTTCTTTTCCCTTTTTGTTCTTCCCCTACGTATCACACCTTCCCTACACCTTTAGCTCCTTTCCTCCCATTTCTAAATGTCAGTAATCTTATTAGAATCTTATGCATTGTTGCAGAATATTCACACCAGGGAAACTATTTGGTATTTACACATGTGGGACTTATTTATTTCACTTAGGAGTATATCTTCAATATGTATCCATTTTCCTATGAATGAATCTATTCTCTCGCTCTTTATGGCTGAGTAATATTCCATTTTATAGAAAAACCACAACTTCTTTATCCAGTTTCCAACGGATGGGCAAATAGGTTGTTTCCAAGATTTAGCTATTACAAACTGTGCCGCTATAAACATGGGTGCACATACTTCTCTGTGATATGATTCTTTTAGTTCTCTTGGAAAGATACCCAACAGAGGGATGGCTGGGTCAAATGGAACCTCCAGTCCAAGCTCTTTGAGGTATCTCCATATTGATTTCCATAGTGGTTGCACTAGTCTGCACTCCCACCAACAATGGAGGAGGGTTCCTTTCTCCCCACAACCCCGCCAACATTTGTTATTGTGTGATTTCTTGATAGCAGCCATTCTTTGTGGGGTGAGGTGGAATCTCAGTGTTGTTTTCATCTGCATCTCTCGAATGACCAGTGATGTGGAACATTTTTTCATATATTTTCTTGCTGCTTTCACTTCTTTGTATGAGAAATGTCTGTTCATTTCGGATGCCCATTTTTGGATCGGGTCTTTATATTTGGGGGGACTGATTGTTTTGAGTTCTTTATATATCCTTGATAATAGTCCTTTGTCTGAGGTACAGCTGGTAAAAATTTTTTCCCACATTGTAGATTGTCTCTTAGTTCTGCTAATGGTTTCTTTTGAAGTACAGAAGCTTTTTAGTAAGATGAGATCCCAGTTGTTGATTCTTTCTGCTAGTTCCCGTGCTACTGAGGATTTGTTCATAAAGTCTTTTCCTATACCAATGTCTTCCAGAGTTCTCAATGTTGTGTTTTGAACAAGGTTTTTCTCATTAAAATAACACATCCTTCTTAGGAATAGTTGGGGTTGTGTAACATAAAACCTGAGGTTTTCTTTATTGGACACACAGTGCTATTTCTGAAGCACAAGGGCAGCAGGGTTCCCTTTGAATTGTTTTTTCATAGGGTACTCTTCCTTTCCTTCTTCTAGGACCCACAATCTTACTTCTATTTCAGTAATTGCAATTCTTCTTATCAATTTCTACCTCTTCCTATGCTACGTACCCACACACAGGTCTGTGTACAACCAGACATCTAGACTCCAGAGTTCTTCAAGCACCTGAGGTTTAATACATCCTAAGAAAATCACTATATACTTCATGGCCAAACTGCTTTTATTTATTTTTTCTATTTTTCCTTCATAATTGTTAATACCAGCCCTATCTTTAAAATTCTTAGGTATCTGAGAGCCATTATTAATTCTATGGTACCTTTCTAATTAGCGTGAGATTTTTAAATCTATAGTTTTCTTTCTAATAAAATCAACCTGACTTGAAAGATTCCTCTTTCTCATAGACGTTAGAAATCGTCAGATTAGTCTGTTTGCCTTTGATGTGTTTCTTCTCCGGTCCATTGTCTTCACTGTGCCCTGGAAACCTCTCCAAACAAAAAGCTTGCCTTTCCCTCCTCTGCCTCTCCCACAGGGTCTGACCCAAGTGCCATGTGTCATAGTCCGATGTCCTTCCCAGTCTGATTCTAGATGTCCACTACCTCTACCCATTTCCTTGTCCCTGGGGGTACCCAGTGCCAGATCCACTTCCCAGTGAGCTGTCACATTTGTTATCTTACATTTCTGTACCTTTTTAAGTGTTGTCTCTTTTGCCTTGAGTGATTTTTCCCAAACATTTTTTCTAACCTAAAGAAACCCACCCTTTATGTCAAAACCCAAATCAAAGCTTCCTCCTTTGTGAAGAATTCCTTGAGCACTGTTCTTTTTGCTTCTGCACAGTGTTAGTTTGCTCTCTACACTGTGTTCCTTAGGGGGTTCTTCATCCTGCTGTTAAAGGCTGTGCTTATTATATTGTCATTGATCTCCCTGCAGGAGTGAAAATTCCCAAGTCAGGATTATATCAAGTTTGAATTTATTTCCTCCATATTTAAAACAGTGCCTAGAAAAAGATCCTTGGAATGTCTATTGTCGAATTAAATAACAGCTTATTCTTATTTTATTATTGATATTTGGAGAAAATAGGCTCTTACATGACTGTTTAAGTGTCAAAGATTTTCTCTTTCCGGCCTGTTAGTCAGGCCCCTCTGAACCATATTTCATGAAAGCCCAAGCCCTTGGACCCTGTACCCAGTTCTGTTTTACAAAGAAACCTGCTAAGTCAGTCTAGCAAGAATCCCCTCACCCTAGATGTATCCTCTTAGGGATTTTCTATCTATTGATTCCTTCACTGTGCCCCTTGGCTCTCAGTCCTCCACTGTCTGCTTTATATTTGCAGATCATCTCTCTCCTGCGTTGTAATAGTCTTGATGCCTCTTGCAGTAGTCATGAATACTATCTTCCTTATCATTTTAGCGAGCATCAAAGTAACATTTTCTTTAACATATTGTTTCTTATGAGGATTTGGAGTAAACTGATTGTTCTAGACCACTTCTTTTTATGCTACCCATCTGACATTAATGAAACATGTTCTTTGCAACCTATATGTGTTCACATGTTAATTTGTGCCTGAGAGTAACTTGTTCGTTTGAGAAAATTTGATTGTGTATATTCAGGCTAACAGATGTGGAGAGATGTAGATAAGAGATCTCCTGTGGAAATTGGGTAACATCAGTTTGAATGCCCAGTAGGCCCAATATCTGCCACTTTTATGCTGGACAATGCAATGTTTGGTTGGTTCCTTCTCCAATACATTTTCTTGCACTTGTTCTGCACAAATCATTCTAAATTACAAGCTTACTTTCCCTTTTCTGCTGCTGTATAATTCAGTCTGAGAACTAGAGGAACAGAGAGTGTAACTCCCCATCTGAAGTCAAAAGTTTAAGAATTTAGGTAGGGGTGAGGGGATACCTGATATATTCAGGCTTTAGGCATAGGCAATATGAGAGAAGTGAAGAAAAATGGTAGGGCTGGACCATTTCAGATCACTTCGTACCCTAATTTGAGTGCTCTAGATTTTATGAGTGAGATGAGACTAACAGAGAGTTTGGAGCAAAAGATTAGAATCATTTACTTGCTCTGTTAGATGAGCTAGTGAAGTTTCTGTGTAACCAAAAGATTATACAGAGACAAAAGCATAAACAGAAAGTGGTTAGCAGGTTATTGCAATATTTGGGGAGGGAAATGGTGATAGTTTCAAGCCAAGTGGTAGCAGAAAAAATAGTGAAAAGGGGGATGGATTGCGCATGTATTTTGAAGTTAGTCCCACTGAATTTGTCAGTGGATTCAAAGTTGAGTGGAGAGAAAGAGATGAAATAAGGTAGACCAAAGGTCTTATTTTTTCTGAACTAAAGAAGGGATTTGCCCTTGGCTAAGATGGGCAGGGCAATGATTTGTAAGGTGGGTAGAGAAAGAATATCAGAGGTTTTGCCTTTAAATATGTTAAGTACTGTAATTAGCTCAACTCTAGAAAAGGAATCTGTTTGTTTGTTTGTTTGTTTGTTTTGCCAAGATGCCAGCAGACTCAGAGCTACAGATATGCCTGCTCAGTGGGCTGTGCATTTAGGTGCTTGGATGTTGCAAGGTGAAATGGGCTACTCATTTTGTGGATTAGGTTCCCTTCTCCCCCGTTTTGTACAGTTGAAGAAACCGAATTTTCATAGAGATAATGACAGATACATGTTAAGTCTAGCTCTTTTCCAAGCTCACAGCATCTTCCACCACCCGAAGGCTCCAAGAAAGCAGTGTGTGAGGACAAATGGGTAAGGAAATAAAGTCCATGAAGAATGTTGGCTATTCAGAAACCCCAGGGTTCGGTACACACAGCAAGGTATCGCTGAACAGTCGTCATCCTCTTTCTGCTTCGTGGAGTGACATTTTGCTAGCCTCTCTAGCACTCTAGCATACAAAGTGAGGTATTGTGAGTCAGCAAAAAAGAAAATCAACTTATTTTTAAGTCAAACTGACCATTAATATTATTTGTATATTTCCGAGGAAAATAGATGTCATTTGCTTCTTTAATTTAACCATATGCCATATGTCTATCCCATAGAATGTCTTCAGTATAAAGTATTATCTCCAAGGCTGCAGTACAAAGATTCATGCAGACAAGGGTTAAAGTATTAGAAACTATCTTAAAGCTACTCAGAAAGTTATCAGCCAATAAAAATCTGTTCGGGTGAAGTAATGGTCTTTGCTTAAGTTTCGTTGGTTGGATCTAAAATTCCTGTTTCTAGGAGTTGGAGGACAAGTCTCCCTGCAACCAGAAAGAACTGGATTCTCTCCAATTACTTATATAAGATATTTTATGATCACTCAATAAAAGCAGTCCCTTCTCAACTTGCTAACGGCCTCCTTGAATTATTTCCCAACAACATTCAAACACAAACTAGACTGCAGGGGTTCTCTTTGTTTCAAAGGAAAACCAACATAAGAGATTAAAAAGTGCTGAGTTAATTTTGCCTCAGTCACATTTAGGTACAGTAGAGGGAAGACTGCCTCACTACTAGTTCATCTGCCTTCTTCCTCATCCCAGCATGGAAACACCCACGTATCCAACTTCACACTGCTGCTTACTCCTTCTAGAGTTTGGTTCCTTCAGTTCCTGCTTTTTTTAGGACTTTAAATTTTTAGCTGACAATGACAATAATCATGTCAGTACTGACTGCTTTGCAAGATTTTGCATGAAGGGCATCTAGTTAAATACTGAATGCACAGCGTTCTGGGAGATATAAATGTCTACCTTAACTTCCATGGTCATCCATAATTTTAAGGAAAGATGACATTAATAACGTCTTATTTTGAAGGCAATGTTAGCACCCTTTATAAGCAGGCATGGAAAGACTCTTAGCTAGAAGTGATACTTCCATATGTTAAAAAATCCCAGGAGCTGAGAAGGCACTCTGTGCTTTAATGCTATGGAGAAAAATGTAGACTTTATTTAGGTAAAGTTCTATCTAAGCCAAACTTCCTTGAGGCTTAATTATCTAATTAGAGTATTGCTCTTACCTTTGTGAAATATAAATGGGTTGTCCTTCACATTGGAAGATTTTACATCGTCCCCCAAGTTCCTGGCTTTGAAATGAGTGGCCCATTTCACCTTGCAACGTCGTACTGAGTTTAGGGGATGTCAGTTAGCTTTGTTGTCACTGATCTGCTTTAGGGCCAAATCTCTGAAACCTGCAGGGCTTCAGCCCTGACTTTTACCTCTGAGGCCAGCCCTCTTGTTTCCCAAGTCTGTGTCTTCTCTTCCTGCTTAACTTCTTCATTCCACAGTGAGAGGGGATCAATTCCACTCTGGTGTGCATGATCAGCATCTGCATGTTGTTCCTGCCCTGTGCCTTTCTGCAGTACGAAGCTGTGCACCCTTTCCTGCCATGGGGATGCATCGTGTGAGCCATAGCTTGACCTGAGCCTTAGTTATCACTACCAGAAATGGGCCATTGGCCTTGGTCGCTTTGGACATAGCTCACCTTGCTGCAAATAGTACACATATCCTTCAGCATTATCATTCATTCGCTCTTTCATTCATTTGTTCAGCATATACCCTACCTTGAACTCTTCCCTATGCCTTTGGATACAAAATTAAAGGAACTAGAGTTAGTTCCGTGGGTTTTTCTCTGGCCATGTCTCAGCTTTACCTTGTACTGCACTTATCCTAGCATGACTCATAACTGAGGCTGAGTTATCCTGAAACCCTATCTCATACTGTTTATAGAAAAATGTATTCACATGGGCAATGGAGAAAATGTTAACAGTCCCAGTGCATATTGATTAACTGGAATATTTCCGGAAGTCTTTGATTCACTGCTAACTAATACTCTTTATAAATAGAATTATTTATGGTAAAAGTGAAATGATTAACAAAGTAATAGAATATGAAAATGTTTTAGAAGTACAGATAAGTAGAATACCATGCCTGGAGAGAGGCAGAGTTGGGACAAAATAACATTTAATGTATGACTCTGTCTCTTCTATACAAATGCTCTAGTTTTAAGAGATGGCTGATTTGTTATAGTCCTAATAAAGTTAATGGAAATGATCAAAACCTTTCCAAGTATTTTTTGCTTTTACTTTAAAAATCAATACCCTGCTTTCCATCAAATTACAATGAAAAATGATGCCAGTATGTAGTCTTCACAGAATTTGCCAGAAGTGTCTATTTTAAATGACCTAATAGGAGGACAAATACCCTGATGCCTTTGTGACAATCCAGACTGACCCACTGGCAGTCAGATTTGTCCTCTGTGCTGATCCTAGCAAGAACAGGGGATGCCAGTGGCAGCTGCTCCTCTCTGGCTAGACTCGGAGTCAAGTCATATGCTCCAGCCTGAATTTCCATGGTCCTCTGACGTCTCTTTCCCTGCTGTGTTTACCTTGAATCTGGTCCATGGAAATGAGTCCACATCATGGCCAGGACGTCAGCCTGGTATATAGGAGTCCATCTTGTCTTCCATGATGAGAATTTTCTGCTTAATTCCTTAGCTCTCTTATAAATATTGTAAAGAATATCCTATCTAGTTTTCTGTGCAGATCAGTGTCTGAAGCTGCAAATCTATCTTCCTGCAAACCTTAACTGGAAACTTTACTTTCTCTATAGTTAAACCAAGTGTGCCCCCTGCTTGAAGATACAATGTGGTATTTCTTTAAGGAATTGGGAAACTCTTGTGGAATTCTGGGTAGAATTGAGGGTGACAGATATGAGGATTAGAAAGAGAAAGTGTTTGGGAAGTCTTCTTCCTGCAATGCACCATATTCATGTAAAATAATTTTGTAATTATTTGCTAAAAAATACTCTAACGGTATCAAAAAGCATCGGAACACCAAAGGGGACAGGCTTATGTCCAAGAGAAAGATTTATTTTTCCTTGGGTGTCAGTTTTATCTTCTAATAAGTGAAAAGGTTGGGCTGGAGGACTTTCTAGCATTGACATTGAATCCATGATTCTAATGATCTTACTGATGCTTAAATATTTCAGTATGATCAATTAACAGGCAGAACCACTATACACGTGTGCTTAGTAAATGAAAAAGCAAATGCAAGAGCACACTGAATAGCTGGGGGCATGCAATGGTTTAACATCTGATATGACTGCTGGTGGGTTTATCTAATTTGGAACAGAAGCCATGTGAATGGAAAAACGCAACTGTCAGTGTGCATTTAAATATTTAAAAAATGATACTAGAAATGAAGAGTGGAGAGAAATTTATGTAGAGTCAATCCAAGCACACCATGTGGTCCTCACAATCAATGTCCATGATGTATAATGGCTTCATCGTCTTACAGATGAAAGATACAAAACTGGGGTAATTTTAATAATTTCATCAAAGTAAAAGAGCTAGCAACTAGAACCCACATTCTAATTATAGCACAGCATACGGACTTTTTTTCACTTAAAGCCACTGATAGCTCAGAAGTGACATATGTTCCTTACCATGCAATCTACTAGTCATATCGGGGAGCTTTTGAGGACACAAAGCCATTATCACTAATAATTAGTCTAGAATAGAAGACATAAAACAGAAGTGACCTAAATAAACAGGGAAATATCATCATCATACTATTATATTTTATTTCAACTTCATCACTGAGGAAAAAGGGAAGATATAGAAGTCATTTGATGCCAACTGTTGTCACCTGCACCTCATTCTCAGATTCTCAGTGCTTAAATATAGTGTTCTTTTGCTGCATAGTCCTGATCGATCACAGTAGTTATTTCTCTATAAACCAAACCTCGTTGAAGCGTATAGCAGATTGCTTCCCTAAAGGAACGTATGAGTCTGCTTGGTCACCACCGTACCATCTCTACTCAGCTGTCTTCTCTCAGTCATAGGAGTGTTTAGCAGTTATCAATAGGCCGAGTAGCAAATCTGCACTCCGTATCTTGTGTGCGAGTTATA
Source organism: Fukomys damarensis (assembly GCF_012274545.1). Taxonomy (NCBI): domain Eukaryota; kingdom Metazoa; phylum Chordata; class Mammalia; order Rodentia; family Bathyergidae; genus Fukomys; species Fukomys damarensis. The sequence goes on along the minus strand of NW_022900930.1, from coordinate 44,821,638 downwards.
TAACTTGTCATTAGCTAAGTTTCTTCATAAATAAGAAACAAGTCTGTCTTCTCTGAAAATGGACAACTGTCATGATCACAGTGCTGTCAGAAAGCTCGATAGTCACCATTGGGACTAAAAGTGGCACTAGCAGCAATATACACCAGCCCACGTGGGCGCAGCCCTGAAGGTCAACCCTTTTGTAGGTGTTTTCCATGCAAAGAAATGCTTGCTTTCCATTAAGGTTTGCAGCTAAGTAGCCAAATTATCTTAACAGGAAATGTGTCAAAGTTCAGCTGATGAAGATTGGCAAAAAGTCGAAGTTTTTGTTTGATAGTTGCTTGAACATTATTGCAAAAAACAAAGATGTTCTGCTTCCCCCATTTGGTGGCAATCATGATATTGGTGACATTCTTATGGTTCACTTTAAGGTTGTTAAAGTAGCCAGTATCAACCTAGTGTGCGCAAGGCCCCGAGTTTGAACTCCAGTACTGTAAAGAAAATAAAGTCCAGAGGAACTGGGGATTACTTCTCTATTGACACTGATTCAGAAATGCCTTCCCCATGATCAAGGGATGTGTGTCTTAATGAGAGATGGTCAAGGGATGTAGCCTGGCCTTATAGTTGTGACTCTTCCTACCAGAGCAGTAAGGACAGCAAGCAGTGGGCAAGCAGTAGACAGCTTACTGTGAATGCTGATGGCTGCTGGGCCTCTGCTCCCCTTCCTTCCTGGTCTGAAGATTCTTCTGTCTGCAGATAACAGCACAGAGGTGCACAATAAATGAAAGCAATCTCCCTGAACTCATACTTTCTAAGCAGAAAGATGACTGACAGAAAGAAAGAAAGAAAGAGAGAGAGAGAGAGAGAGAGACAGAGAGAGAGAGAGACAGAGACAGAAAGTCTCTCCTTTTCCCTTATTCAAAGACAGGAAGGCAAGACCCAAATCAAAAATGTTGATAATGACAACAGATTAGTCATAAATTTTCATATTAAGAAGGTTGGGCATGAAGGTCACAGCTCCTCCCCAGAAGGCTCCTGTCAGACTGCTTGGATTCCCTGAGCCTCACCTTCTCATCTGTTTCAGTTAGAGCTCATACCCATCTTGATAGAACAGTGTCCACCCACATAGACATTGTGAACTTCAAAACAAAATATTTTGCATTCTGAAAAGTGCTACATGAAAGGAAATCATTCTAAGTTGTTATGTTAGCATGTTGTATTGCACATGATTTAATAAATTGTATAGAGCTCTTGTCAACTTTCAAGTATATTTGAGTAGTAACTGATAGCTGCTGTGTCACTTGTAAAATAACTGGTTAATTGTCATTGCAAGTTTGGATTAAAAGCTAAAAATGAGATTAGAAACTGTCTTCAGAGTTTGGCTATGGGGCAATATAAATTATCAGGAGATCAATTAGCTACAAACTGCTCATCGTATCCAAGCATTTAGGAAAAAGTACATTTAACCCTCTTAAATATTTGATCCAATTCCCAGTATGAAATATACTGTAAATTATGAAAATCTGGCGCAAGAAAGCCAGCTCTGCTCGGCGGAGACTGCTGCAGTACACTGCAGAGAAATGTGAACAGTAACGCTAAACCCATCTGTAGAATTCAGTTTCAATTCTCCTTTGCTCCCCGACTAAGGAGCCAAAGATACCCAGAGTGCAGTATTCAGCAATTTGTTAGTGGATCCCCAGGCCATTTTTCCAGGGAAAATTTGACAAATCAAGCTAGAACAAAGGGCCTGTGGACTGCTTTCTAATGCCATAAAAATCAGATTAAATGTAAATGTTGCTGTGTGAAAATCCCACTACAGGAAATGATCAAACATGTAACTTTTGTGAAAGGTCTGTTATTATAAAAGGGCCTAATGAGAGGATTAGACACTGCCCAGGACCCTTTCCGAGAGCTTTCCCAGGCCCCTCATGGATCCTGGGCACCTGGTGTGGCAATACCACCATCACCTTGCTCATTAATCCCATTAGGCAGGACCACCCCACTTTCCAACTGGAGAAGCCAATTGAGTTAATGCCCAAAGCTCACAACCTGGCCATTTCTAGCCTCGTTCGTTCTTTGTTAGGAAACCCCACTCTCATTCAAGTGTGTCAAGCAGAGAAATTTCATAAAATGCACTTAAAATTTAAGTGGTTGAAAGAGCTCATGGTTGCCTAGCAACAGAACTTTCAAAGGTAAGCACCCTGACACTCGGGAGAAATCTCCAGAGAACAGAGGAAGCCTGGCCTCTTGCTCAGCTTGTCTACTGCGTGAAGTGGAAACCCATTTAAGCCCTTGGGGAAATCACCTACGAAATGGCGTGCTTGAGCTGCACGAACACGAGAGTTCCTTTCACTGTTTTATCTATGATCCAGGGAACCATCAAGTTATTAGAGTCCGAGACGTGGCACCTGGGTATAGATATTGAATTTTATTACAGAAAACCACATCTTTCACCATCATTCCTAGTCAAATACCTTGCTTACCTAATATAGGCTACCATCTGTCTGATCTGTGATTCTTTTGTGTGATTTACTTAAAGCATTTTAGAGTGAGCATGGTGTGCTGAGCACATGCTGTGCTAAGAAAGTAAAACATGGATAAGTTACAAAGTCCTGCTTCTAGAAGCTTGCTGCCCTGAAGAGGACAGGAAAATGTACACAAACGCCTTTATAAAACCAAGAGGAGCCTTAGAGGTTACCAAGGAAGCAGTCTTTCATTTGACTTCTAAGGCTTCTGAAAGATCTGGAAGGCCTTTATTTTAAGATAGGGCTTATCTCACAGTGGGTCTTGGAAATTCTCATCCATCTCCTGCATCTTGACAAAAGAGAAAATTGAGGCTTAAATTAAGTGACTTGTTTAAAATCACATGGCCAGTAAGCAGCAAAGATAAGATTGAAATCCATGTTTTCTATTTACGCATTTATTATTTTTGTGTAGGTTAGACCCTTAATTTAAGGAGAAAATCAATAGCCGTGTATAAGAAATTTAAAAATAATAGCTGGGCGGGGGATTTAGCTTAGTGGTGCCACTGCCTGCCTTGCAAGCTCAAGGACCTGAGTTCGATCCCTGGTACCAAAAAGACATCAACAAAACAAAACAAAACAAACAAACAAAAATAAAATAATAGTCTTTTAAAAAGAGGGAGAAATGCCATCTGAAGGTTTAGCATTTGAACTGGATATTGTGATACATAGAATTATGATGCTAGATGGAAACCAATCCTCCAAGAACAGGAACTATTATGAATAAAGGAAACAAAATATTAGAATAGTGAGACTAGATACAGAGAATGATGAAAAATATTAGTCTAGGTAAAGCACAGAATATGAAATCCAAGAAGTCTAAAGTAAGACGGTTGAGAACTGCTGTGAAGGTCAGATCCAGGGACGCTGGTCTCATCCAGAAAGAAACGGGGAGAGATCAACAAATCTGATCCGAAGATGGTGTCACTATATGTATCAGTTGGAACAAGTTGCATTTATCTAAAATATACGCAGGAAGCCAGATTTTCTAGGAAGAGCCAGGAGGTGGCAGGCAGAATGTGGGAGGCAGGAAGGGAATGGGCTCAAGAGAGGATGGAGGCCGAAAGAATGGTACCAAAGCTGTCAAAAATGAGGGTGAGCTCAAGTGACCCCCTGTATGAAGTCTGCTTGATGGGAGCAGAGTGGTGTCAGGGTCCAGCTATGGCTTTTGATATCATTCGTCAGCAGGAGAATACTTCTAGAACGAAGGCGAATAATTGCCAAGAGAAGTATTATGTATCACTTCTAAATCTGTACCCCTCAAATTAAGTAACAGGGAACTTCACTACAGAAAACATAGTTGTATTCTGGTAGTGTTTTAACTGAAATATACATTCAGAAATGGACAAAGATATCGCCTGTGAAAGTGTCTTTTTCCAGAATGAATGCAATATGACACCATTTTCTTGCATCATGAAGGACCCTTTTGTGTCCTCTCTCATTCTCTTACCCTTTCCTCAGAGAAAAACCACTCTTTGTACTTAGTTTTTCCTGGTTTTCCCTTTTCTGTCAACACATATGTGTTATATATTCTCACTAGTAATGATTTCTTTTCTTAAAAGATATGTCTGAAATTTATCTATACTGTCACATATAGCAATAAGCTGCACTTTTTTCTGGGCTTTCTGGGCCCAAACTATCCTTTTTACCATATTATGCTGCCTTTTCATGGGGTGTGAGCAATACAGACAAAGAGTAAAATGAACAAACCCAACTTTACTTAATAAACCTAACTTTAGTCAGAATTAAATACTGCTATGCTTTAGTTGTGATAAGTAGGAATAAAGGCGTGTCAGTAGGATAAATAAATATCCTATGGTACATATATGTGTAACTAGGTAACCAAGTTCAAATTTTGTGTCTGAGATAATTCAAAGAGCCAGTGCAAATCTACAAGCAATTCCAGTTCTTTTATCACTTGATCAGGCTTGAATTTTCATGGCATCTCCACAGATTTTAGCCACAATATTCCACAGAAGAATTTGCTTCTGCAACTTTTTCATAACTGCTGGTTCCATTCCTCTGTCACAGTTCCACTTCTTGTTTTCATTCTGCTCCTGATCTAAATGGTTTCCCACAGCCTATCTATTTCTGTAGCTGGAGGTAGATGAGAGGACTACCTCCCACACTTTAGAGCAACCTTGCAGTACCTCAATTTTGCCTCAGTATGCCATTCCAAATATTCCATTCTGGGAGCTCTGGGGCTAGAGTTGCAGCAAAGCTAACTAGAAGTAGTTGCAGCATAAACCACATCACCATCCAGGCTATGCTCATGTAAATCCATGCAGCAGAATCAACTGGGCCAAAGAAATGCAAAGAATGCAGAAGGAATTACTGGGGTGGCCACCACTCAGAGGTGTAATAATACCAGGGGCTATCTCCTCTTCCCCTGTGTGCAAGGAATTTCATTACATTACATATCAGGTGGCGCAAGGCTGATGGTTCATTATGTTGCCCGGAGACACTGACGTTTCAGTGATGGTAATGAGATAGCCACAAATCACAAATCTTAGTTTCTGTGACTCCCACTTCTCTCTCTGTACAATTTTTCATTTTGCTTCTTAACAGACCGACCTGGTATTTTAGAGACTAGTTCTCAAGGGTGCTGGCAATTCTATGACAATGCTGGTATTAGGCCCATGGGTTTGTTAATCTGGAATATTAATAACACCCAGGGAACTTTAAAAGTTGTAATCCATCCCTGCTTCAGAGGCCACTGAACGTTAGAACCACGGCTGCTCAGGCCCCTACTCCTTAATTTTTTAAAAAATTTCAACTTCTATGACGTGCAAAAAATCACTTACAAAGATTTCTTCCTTGGGCAAACAATAAAAAAGAAATACAAACCACTTGGCAAATATAAAATGCCATCTCTATTTAAACATAGGTGTGTTAATTCTAAATCCAGAAGTATTCACATATGATTACCTTGTATGTGAACAAATTTTACCTTTGCTTCATTTGGGGACAAAGTTGATGTATTTGATGAGTAATCACAGCAGAGTGAAGAGTGTGGATTTGGGCTCAGAGAGACCTGATTTTATTTTCAGCTATACCAGTTACAAGGTAAGTGACCTGGAGAGATTTTCCTATTGGAACCATGGCTTTCTAGTCTACAAAATAAAAACAACAACAACAACAACAACAACAACAACAACACCAACAACACACACACACACACACACACACACACACACACACACACACACACACACACACGAGGGGCGAATGAGGTAACCTAAGTGAGGTGCACAGTGGAATGTCTGACATACAGTTATTGTAAAGGTTTATATGTAAATCACTGGGGAAGATAGTGTCCAATAGAAGAGGCAAACAATTGCTCCATTCCAGGAGAAATGCCACCAGGAGCAACCTTAGTGTCACTGTTCATCCTCCAAGTCCTCTGCGGGGGATTAATATACATCCATGTGGATATGGCAAAGTGTTGAATGAATAGATGCAACCTTTCTTAAAATATGCTCCATAGCGGGCCACTGTGGGCTCACTGATAATGAGAGAATTAAGGTGGAGAGGGCATGTGGGAGGCCTGTCTAATGGAAGCAGCGTCTGAGAAATGCCAGCTGTCTGGGGCTCTGGTTTTGAGCAGCTGCTGGCTGGCAAGTCCTGGAGCCACTCTGGGCATCTGTTTCTTCACCTCTACCACTCTGAACGTGGGGACCAAAATCCCTCAGGGCTTAGCGACTTCTACAGCTCGGCAAGGTGCCAGTTGCTGTTCAAGAGTCACAAGTTGTTGGAGGAGGTGACAAGCTTCTCTTTACCTTTTCCTGGGTAGAAATTTAATTTGGGCAGGTTCTGGAGCATTGGCTGGTGACAAATCGGAGACTCTGTTGCTGGGGAGGACATGAAGGAGCTGATTCCAAACAGCAGTGCGATCTACCAAGGCCCAGCTCTTTTCTAATACAATCGTTTGTGATAGTATTCAAGGTCTTGAGGGTTTATAACAAAATTTTATGTGTTAGACAAGCATTTCATTTAAGATGTTTTCAATGTAGTCTTTTTGCCATTTGATAAGTCTATTATGTATTATGATACTACAATACATTTTTATTCTCTCAACACTCCATAAATCTGAATATAATAATGAGTATATTGTTTTATATCTCTGCCTCTACCACATTCATGAAATATTTCCAGGGCAGAGGCTGTAGGCTGCTTTTCTCCTTATTTCTAGCACATAGCAAGGTACTCAACCTGCTGTATCTGTAGTCAATGTGACAACGAATTGGTGATAGTAAAGATCATACGAAGGATTATTGTGTTAGTTTGCAGACATTCAATTCCATGATAATTCACAAGGGAATTTAAACTTAGAAAGCAGCCCTGTTAAGGTCCTATCAGATCCATGTAAGTAATTTCTACCCCTACAGACATGAAAATCCTCTTCATCAGATGATGGGATACAACCAGGTAATTTTCCCAGTGTCTTTTGGTTCCAGATTCTGCATTTATTCCACCTATAAATTGAGAGTAGAGATGACTCACACATTGTATTCGGAAGCTGCACAGATTCAGGAGATACTAAAACAACTTTTGTGCTAAAAGATACATACAAGCTTAAATATTGCATGGGTTCCCTTATATAGGAAACTTGAACATGAATAATTAAAGAGCAAAATAAAAGATAGATAATCAAATATGGGAAATGGATCATTTGCAAAAGGGGAGGAGACTAAGAGATGGAAGGGGGTGTGGAAAAATAGAATTAAGATGTGTTCTGAACATTATGAACTATCACTGCCTCCCTACCAGGAATGCAATTATTGTGTACTAGGAACATTAACCAATAAAAATTAAAATTAAAACTACAAAGTGATTCTCTCTCTACAAAGTGAGGTGGTGGAACCATGAAGATGCAGGATGAAGTGGGAGGTGGGTAGGACATCGGAGGTGGCATCCTTAGAAGGGATTAATGTAGTTTTTTGGACTCCAGTTAGTTCCCTTGAGAACAAAGCCTTATAAGACAGAATGAGGCTGGTGTTTGAAGGTCTGTGGCTTTTGATCTCACTCTATGATCTCTCTTTCTCACCCGTACTGCCATCATGATACATTTACATGTTACTGTGATGTAGCCAAAAGTTTCTCTCCAGAGTGAGAACATGTGGGCTTCACGCCTGTGAAGTTTTACAACTCTGAGCTAAATAAATTTCTTTTTTCTTTTATAAACCCAGTCTCAAGTATTTTCCTGTAGCAATAGAAGACAGACTAGTAGCAGTCCATATCTATATAGTTATAGAAAATGAATAGATGTAAAAGGCATCAATGATTAGACAGAATGTCTTCATTTAAAATTTATTCTGTGTGACCCTGGGAAGACTGTGTAACACTCGTGGGCTTAATAAAGTGGTGTTAAATGAAGAATGCCAAAGAATTTAGCACATAATTTTGCCCTTTCTAAAAATTCAAAACCTGTTTTTTTCCCCCTAAAGATTTTTTTTTTTTACCTTTGTCTGTGGAAATAAAAAGCAAAGGTCACATGTAAGCAATTTAAGTGATTGGAAGGCATTAACAAGTTTACAACCTCTAATCCTATTGGTGCCGGTGGCAGGGAAACTTTCTTTGTAGTCATTTCTGATCATTTTTTATCTCTTTGCCCTTTCTCTATATTTATGCTTTTTTTAAGACTACAAATCAAACAATATTACATTACATTTGTGGTATGGGCCTAAAGAATTACTATCTACTCATTTTTCAATAAATGGAAATTAGGAAACCGTCCCGCATAGCAACGACTTCTGGTGCAATTAATGGACACTTTGACAGCTTTGCAGTCTTGAAGTACAGAACTGGACCCAAGGCTATTTATGTGTCATCTCGCCTGTACTGAGCAGAGCTTTCGCAAAGAGCTGAAATTCTGTGTAAGATTCCTCTAACTCAAGATGTAAGGGTTTCCACATGTGCTATCATGAACAATTGGTTTATCTTCTATTAATTTCTTTTTCTTTCTTTTTTTTTTTTTTTTTTGTACTGGGGATTGAATTCTGGTCCTTGCGCTTGTGGGGCAGGCAGCGAAATCACTGAGCTAAATCTCCGGCCCAATCTTCTATTGATTTCTACATTGTCCTGAAAGCCTAATAAGGTCATGAGCAATAAGAGCATGACCCGAGTTGCAATGTCCTTTTAAATTAAAAAAAATTGCCAGAACAGAATTTCTTCTAGTGGCCCCAAACTTGTCTTCGTGGGTTGAGTTTATAACTTCAATAATTTTTTTAAAATGTTGTCTACATTAAATCTTAATATTTCCTTGTGACATTTAATATCTGGAACCAAGTGACTTTTTTCTACCCATTCCACGTCATCTTCCATTACTTCCTGGAGATATATTTCACAGTCTGTTAATGTCCTTCCTCATTAACTTTGTATGAGCATGGCCTTTTCCTAAAATACTCTATATTTCTTCATCTGTGTGTGTGTGTGTGTGTGTGTGTGTGTGTGTGTTCATGATGCGATTAAACCAGGGATATCACATTTACCTATATCTTCAGTCCTTTTCTATGTATTTATTTTTAAATTTTAAAATAGGATCTCACTAAGTTGATAAATTACCAAGTCTGGTCTCAAATTGCAGTCCTCCTGCCTCAGCTTCTCAGAGTGCTGGGATTAGAGGCCTGTGCCAGTACACCCAGTGTATTCACCCTTTTTATCTGTCTGTGTCAAGTTATTCTCATCTTGCACATAAAATCCTTTCTGATTTTTCCAAGCTTTATAAATTAAAAGTTGCTTACCCTTCCCTTTCAGTTGTATTATTGAAACTGAGAGGACGCTTCTTACATTAACTGATGCCCTGTAGCCTAGCTTTCTCTCCCCCAGCCCTCATGTGATGTCTCGTTGTGTCCACAAGTACAAAATATATGTTTTCTTGTATGCCTGGCAGGTATGGTGTGGTTAGGAGCAGGGTCTATGAGGAAGATTTTGGATTGATTCGATTTGATGTACTTCTTTATATATTGAGACTGTTTCATAAGATTGTAAGGAACTGAGTCTTACAAGATTCTGTGTAATTATTTGCTTAACTGGGTATGAGCTGGTTTGTCTTGCGACCCATATATGAAATATTATCAAAATATATGGTGAATGTTTGCAATGAAATGAGCAGACACTTCTCAGAAAAAGTATAAATGGCTAACTTATATGAAAAAGCTTCAACAACTCTGGCCACTAGAAAAATGCAAATTAAAACAATACTGAGATTTCATCTTTGTCTAAAAAGAATGGCTATCATGAAGATGTCAAATAATGGCAAATTCTGGTGAGGCTGTGGGGAAAAAGAGACCCTTCTATACTGTTTGTGGGAATTGTAAAGTTAAAAACATAACAGTAGAAGGAAATGCCCTTAATTCTCCTAAACATATTTTCCCACTTTTCCAACACACGTATCCCAACATTTTTGGTGCTTCCTGAAGTCCTTCTTCATGTATTTCATTGCTTTACTGCAGCTGCCTCAATGTCCTGAATGTTTACTTGTCATGGTCATTTTGACTTTGAGGAAGACCCAGAAGTCTCATGGTGCCAGATCTGATGAATAAGGTGGATAAAGATGCACTATCTGCATAGAAAGTGTTGTAAATATTTTGAGTCCACTTAGGACATGCAGTCAACCCCAGTAGTGCAACTGAAGACACTTGTGAAGAACTTCCAGAACTGCTTTAAAGAGATACCAGAAAAGTTGGAGGCAAAAAGGAATATTTTGAAGGAGATGAATGGCAATGTACCTTTTACTGTCATGAATTTTATTAAGCTTTTTATCATATGTTTTGATTACATCACGTATTTGCACGTAGCATGGTTTGTGGAATGAAATTCTGGACAATCTCACTCTCTTGGCAGAATTTTGACAATGCGGCAGTCAGGGTTCAAGAGGGTCACAGATAATCCCCAACAACGCTGATATGGGGGAGTGTAAATGAAAGGAGCAGCAAGAGGAGGAGTATTTACTGTTCTGCAAAAAGTTTTATTTAGGGTTTCCAGACATTTGAAAAGGATCCTGAAAGAATTTAAGGCTAACAAAAGCAGCTAAGCAGGTAGGCCTTGCTGAAGGGGCAAAGGTAGGGAACTGGAGAAAGGGAGGCTAAGGGCAGAGAAGAAAGAGGGAGAGAGAGAGAGAGAGAGAGAGAGAGAGAGAGAGAGAGAGAGAGAGAGAGAGAGAGAG
>NW_022900930.1:44790652-44810748 GCF_012274545.1 Fukomys damarensis | reverse complement strand
AGAGAGAGAGAGAGAGAGAGAGAGAGAGAGGATAGGGCTGCCCTGGCAATTTCAGTGGACCTGGCTGAGCAGTACAGCAACTTCTAACCCCAAACCCCACAAAGGAAGATTAGGAGCAATAAAAATACCACCATGCTCCTGAATCGCTTGCTTATTGTCCTTTAGTGGACAACCCCAAAGGATGGCAGGGGAAGAAAATGCTCACTGCTGGGTTCCTTAACAGTCATCCTCCTTGGGGAACAGAGGTGGAAGTGGATCACAGCCACACAGAGCGCATCCAGGGGAAGCAGCCTGCAGACCGGAAGTTGTGAATGGTCACGAATGGTCTAGCGAGGACATGGAGAACACTGGGCAAAGGAGTAAGAGAGCAAACAGGAGCAAGCAGCCACCAGATCCACAAGCAGCATGTCTTCCTTTGGTCCTGAGTACAACCCCTGTGTGATTTGTTAGACACAGGTGAGAAACCCTGGGGTCTTCTTCCTACAACAAAAGGAGGGCACTGAGAGGAGAAAATAATGTCCTATGGAAGCCCAAGAGGTGAAGGAGTGGCTAGGAGCAACACTCATCCCGTCAGAACCTGCAGGTCTAACTGGGGTGGTTTTACTGCAGAACATGCAGTTTTAGTCACTATTCTTCTGCCTCTAATTGGAAGCATGTGAAGACTTGGAAGAGTTGAATTGTAGAACCCTTTATACTACCTGCCCCAACATCCACCTTTAAAGGACATACTCTTTGGAATCATGTATTGGTGGAACTTGTTTTCACACTCTAAATGGAAGGCTAGGAACTACTTTTCTTTTTTATAGTTATAGTGCATATTTAATACTTCCTATATGAGGCATATACCAGGTGAAAATATCTTAATGGTAAAGATGCTAAGATGCCCCAAACAGGATTGAGATTATGTCCATAATTATGTGTAAACTGAATTAAAGAGAATCTTGCCTTCTAAAATGAGCATTCAATGCATAGTTCAACATTGTAACATGGGAAGCAGTTCTTCTCATTTAGAATTGAATAATGAAAGCCTGAAAAAAATAAAACCAGGCAAACTGTCACCCTAACTGGGTGTAGAAATATCCCTCCTTAGAATATTCAGTGCTTTTTCCAGGTTTTTGTTTTTTAGTTAGTCTTTCTCCCTCTCGTGATAGTCAATACAGAAGCCACAGTTTGCGAAACAAAGGTCAGATGTGTGTTTCCCGAGTGATTCTCTGGAGCCAACCAGATCTCAGGAGGCAGCAAGATGAGCTGCTGGTGCCAGCGTGATTTTTCCAGCCCCGCTCTGATGATCCCTTAGGGACCCTGAAAGTTCCCTGGCTAGCTCGGCTTTGTAAAAACCAGCACCAGAAAACAGTAAAGTAAAATTTGTATTCTTTTCATTTCTAGTATCTTGCCAAAAGCAACTCCTCTGAAGAACAATTCTGCACCTCTTATAACTAGGGATGAAAAGTAGTGCACTTAACCTGTGCATTTTTGAGACATTTCGTGTACAAAAGGGAAACTTTTCAACCAAATGGCTGCAACCATTAACATCATTATCTGAGTAGATTTTCCAACTTTTCTTATTTATTTCTTTAAATTTATTTTTGTTAGCACATGTTCGCATTACATAATGATTGCATTCAATGTGGGAAGCTGGTCCATGTACATAAAACATCTTAATTCTTTTTACTTTCTTTTCTCCTTCCCTCCATCTCTTGGTCCCCTTCTCATTTGCAAAAGATCTATCTCCCTGTTTCCGAGTATTTCTATTTTATTTTGCTCTTAAAACTATATATACTTTGGGCTTTTCACATATATGTGTGTGTGTGTGTATTTAAAGCTTCTGTTTCCGATTTATTTCACTTAACATTATAGTCATAAGTGTTTCAAAAACCCTCTCCAGCTTATCTTATGCATGTATAAAAATTCCAAATCCACTCATAAAAATTACCATATTAATCAAAAAGAGAAAATCGCATTGTCATCTTCAAAGTACTGCAATGTAATGCAGGATTCTCACATCACTGCATCTCACTATGAGAATAAGCCACCTTTTAGAAATCCTTAAGTTATTGTGAAAACTTTGCTGTTAGCTGGCCTCTATTAGCAGCTCTCCTTAAGCAAAGATGTGCACCTGCTGCCCAGGAGACACAGGCCCTCCCTGCCTGACTCTCTAGTCAGAAGCAGGGTGCAGACGTTTTGTGGGATGCAGCGGACAACTAGCTCGGTCAGGGACCTTGGTACCAGGGATGCTGTCTCAACACTGTAGCAAAGTATGGTTTTGCTCTCACCCCCTGAAGGGTGCTCATCTCACCTCTGTTTTTCCTTTTCTTCCTCACAATAGTGAGGATGGAACCCAGGGCCTTTGCACTAAGCTAGATCCCCCAGCTCCTTTCCTTTGTATTTTGAAACATGGTCTCTCTAAGCCATTAAGTTGCCCAGGCTGGGCTCAAACTCATGCTCCTCCTGCCTGAGGCTCCCAGAGTACTGGTGTAACAGACCTTTGCCACCACACCTGGTTTCCTCTATTTCTTTTATTCGGGTGCCTCATAGCAGCCATGGGTTAACTTTCGAAATAAGAGCATAGTTTATCCTTTGCTGAACTGCACATGTGTGTGTGTGTGTGTGTATTTGTTCACCTTTTGAGTCCTCTCTTGGTGTTGTAGATCCAAGTTCTTTTTCATCCTCATGCCCCAGAACTGGATGGACTCACACAGTCAAATAAATGTAAGTGGAAAACGACACCAGCCCCTGGCCGCATGGACTCCCACCTCTGGAATTAGCCTGACCACTTCCTACTCATTCCCTTGCTTCCGGCCGGTTCTCCTCACCGCGCCTCTCCAGTGCCCACTGGCTTCGGCACGTGGACTCCTGACGCTCCCTCCATGCGGCTTCAAAGTGCCCCGAGCTCATGTTCCTCCGGTCCAACCCCGGCTTCGTCTCTCTTGGCCAGGTTCCCACCTCCGACGTCCTGCGGAGATGACGAAGGGACAGTCCTGGTGCTCCCTCGGGTGATCCCAGGGAGATCCTGCCTCAGCCTGCCCTTCTCAGCTATCCATAGGGGAAAATTAGAATAAGAGGAAAATAAATTTGATGAAACCTAGGAAAATGGCGTGTTTTGATGTTTCAACTAGGAAATATAGTAAATTGTCATCAAAACTATCTAAATTACTCATTTATATGAAGCAGAACTAATTCCTTTTCCTTCTCTCTCTTCCTCTTCCTTTTCCACATTACGTACTTTCCTTTCTTCCTCTGTGCCTTCCCTTTTTTCTTCACTCCCATTTTCTCTCTCTCTCTCTCTCTCTCTCTCTCTCTCTCTCTCTCTCTCTCTCTCTCTCTCTCCCTCTCTCTATCTCTCTCTCCCCTCCCTTCCTTCCTTCACCTTTCTTTAGTTTTCTTCCTCTCTTTCTTTAAGACCAAAGCTATGATCTTGCACATACTAAGCAAGAGATCTACCACTGAGCTACACACCCAGACCTAAAAATCTACTTTTTCATTAGCAGATTAAGTCTTGTGATGCTTCATTACCTCCTTTGAAACTATTTTTTAAATAAAAACTATGTGTAGTTTAAAAGATCAAATAATATTAAAATATTCATAGTGAATAACAGGAGCTTCTGCTCCTACTCTGCCATTGTTGGTTTCCACTGTTACATACTTCACACTCAATTACTAGTTATTTCTGCTGTCAGCTACCTCCATATTTATAAATAGATTGCTGATACCTATTTCCATCTGTACATGAATCAGTTTTAGTATTTACTCTCTTTTAAGAAATCATCTCTTTTACAGCCTTTCACATCTTGTCTTTTCTAATCTTTCCAAACTTCTTATAGCCAATTGATTTAAATATTTTTCATATTAGGGCCAGGGATTTAGCTCAGTGGTTCTGCTGCCTGCCTCACAACACAAGGACCTGGGTTCAATCCCCAGTACCAAAAAAATAATATATTGCTCATATTTGAAACACATAGTATGTGTGATTATATTTCTTTTCCCACATATTTTTTCCTTGAAGTTGAACATTGTCCTTTGCTCTTTTTGTTTCAAACTCTCAGGGCCCCTCCACCCAACAGTCATCCTGGGTCTTCCTGTTAGCTACATGCATTGGCTCACTTGGTCTCCACATATTTGATTTTCTTGTTCTATTAGCTTAAAGTTTGGAGCAGGTCCTCTAAGAATTTTTGAAGGCATACTTTTTAAGACATTCATGGTGGAAATCTCCTTTCTGTTTTTGTGTCTGATTAAGGTTGACTTGAGTCTCGATTTTGATTTGAAAAGCATTTTCCCTCCATACTTGTGGGTCTGCTGTGCCACCTCCTAACATCTCCTTCTGCCCTGAGAAATAGAAGGTTGCCTGCAAAAATGTCCACATTTTATATTTTGAATCTGTTGGTTCCAATATTGATTATATTTGTGGATCTTAACATTGCTGTTTACTTCTTCCATTGATTTCTGGTCTTAACCACTTAACTCCAACTGTGTTACGTTTTTCTAAATCACAGTCTTATGTTCCCAGGAATCTCACTGTGAGCACAAAACTGAGGTGATTAAAAGTTTCTAAAGGCATAGGAAAAGTGGGAAGAGTAGGGAAAGGTAATAAGGGAAAAGAAAAAAAATAGGAGAAAATGAAAAAATGGAAATAAAGTGTTTGTAAATGGGGAGGGGAAGAGGGGCTGAAGGGAGGGCAGGGACAAGGGGAAAAAATGAGAACCAAGACTTGTTATGTAGAGGTACAAGATCCCAATGATGAATGTAATTGTACTGTATCCCTAAAATGTACCAATAAACTCAATAAAAAAAATTTGCCTGACTTGTGCTATAAAGAAGATGGAGATCATATATTGAAATGCCTATGGTTAATTTTTTTAAAGTGAAAGGGCAAAATATTTGTGTCACACAGAGCAGATGTGAAATAAAATGGATTTGGAGCACCAAAAAAAAAAAAAAAAAAAAAAAAAAAGCTTGTCTCTGAGTTTGGGTTTCTCATTGTGTGTGTCTGGATTCTAGGGACTTCCTTTCATTGCTTCTTATCAGAACAGCATGAATTTTTAAATGTTAGAATCTAAAACACAAAAGCTTGCCAGCACTTTTTGATTTGCAGTATTATGTATATTCCTCTAGCTTTCCAGGTCATCATTTTTCCAATGACGAATGAAGTTCCAAATCCTCATTTGTATCTAAATGAGCATTAGCTTGAGTAACAGGGACCGGATTTTCCTCTTAGTAAGACTAAGAAACCTAAAGGAAAGAAGGCATGAAACAAAACTTTAAGACACGAGATCACAATGGAGGGCTATGACCCTGAGACAATGAAGAGGCTGAAGAGCGGCGCGTTTCTCAAACTCACTGCTCCGAGAGTTTCCAGGCCGGGACACAAACGGGATCCCTGGCAGAGCTGGCAGATTCCCTGCCTCGAGCAGGTGTAGCCCAGAGGTGAGATGAAGACGGCAGTGACACCGCACAGCGGGGACTGGCAGAGAAGAGGGAGCTGCAAAGAAATGGAACCTGGAGTGGCAGAGATGTGTAGACAGGACACTGACTGGTCAGCACATGCTTGTGAGGAAACTACCAAGTCCAGCAGGAGCACCAGGCAGAGTGCTACGGGACGATGTATGTGGTTCTCACGTGAGTCGTGTCTGCTCCCCTACCAAGACAGGAAACTTCATAATTTCTGGGGCACGTAGCAGTCAGAAGAGTCTTGCCTCAGTAGTGAGGAATAAATATTCCCAATCTCAACACTTTTCTGCTACTACACAATAAATCTTAACATCAAGACCTGAAAAGGCCAACTTGTTTGCTGGGTATAGTGGTCCACACTAGTAATCTCAATGCTCTGGAGGCTGAGGCAAGCAGATCAAGGTCAGCCTGGGCTACACACTATGTAGTGAGTTCAAGGACAATACGAACTACAAAGTAAGACCCTGTCTCAAAAAAAGCAAAAAAGAAATAGAAAAACAAGTTGTTTCCAAATTATTTCCCTACTTCTCAGAGAGATATTCAAAAATACACACAGCAATACTAAAACGTCTAGTGCAGGCAAGGGTATTATTCACAATGTATGATATCTAATAAAAAAGGACCAGGCGTGTAAACAAGGAGGAAAATATGAACCTTAATTAAAAGAGAAAACTTCATTAAAATCAGAAATGATACAGATATTTGAATTAAGAAAGATAACACAACAGTTACTAAAACAACATTTAAAATATCCTGAAATTTAAGTCTAAGCACGCAAGATATTAAAGATTTTATTGGATTCATTGCTCTCAGACAATGAAGACAAAATTGGGCAGGACTGGCTAAATGTGACACTCTGTCTTTTAAAATTGAATGCCTTTCTCCCCAGTGGGACTTAGAGCGACAGCTATAGTTGGGCTTATGGGAAAAGTTATCAGATCTTTAGAGTTATGGGATAATTTTCAAAGCAGCCTTATCGTCTCTGCCATATTAACAATGCTTCTGAGAATCAGCAGGAATGACGTACTTCAGAAGAAGCTAGGGGAATTGGTTTCTATTTCTAGAATTATCAATATTTCAGTTATTTTCCACATATCATTTAACTTTATTGGGCTTTATTTTCACTATCCCTTAAAAAAAAACTACGTTTCTTTTAAAACTCAAAAACCATTGAAGAATTTATCTGAAGAATTTAGCCTGTACCACACCTTGTGCTCCGCCTCATCCAAGGGCTTTGATGCACAGCTGGAAACATAGTAACTGAACAAAACTGAATATATATTTTCAAATAGCTTTTGCAAGAAAAATGTAGGTAAGCCACGTGTTCTAATGAACGTTTATTATCATATTACTTTTGTATACTTATATGAAAGTCACCGTAAAACACCTCAAACTCGATCATCACTTCCAACCTAATTAACTTTTCCACTTGCACTGTTTCTTGAAGGAAGCAACAGAGCCCCATCTAGGCAAAGCGGAAACCTGGAAGACACATCATGTCTTCCTTTCCCTCGTTCCTGCTCTCTCATGAAAAAGCTCCCCCACTCCAAATTGTACTTCCTGTTACTGCACGCTTACAGAGAGAGCTCCTTAAAGCCAGCCTCCTGTCTTTCTTCCACCCCGGCCTCTGTGAGGCTGGTAGCTTCCAGCTTTGACTCCACAGTAGACCTTCTCTAATCCATCCTTCAACCCTGAGACTCTTTTTACTCCTGAAATCCATATTCGACCGTGCTACTTTCAATTAAATCATGGACCGAGACTGTTGCCTTAAGATAACCACAGCATGGAACACTGTGCATAGCCTACTTTAATCTACTTTTGTACCCACTTTTCTGTGGCTCCATGCTTCAGCTACATCAAATCATTCGCAACACTGGAGTCCCCTAAACTATATTATGCACAAACTCACTGCCTTGCCTCAGCATGTTGATTCTTTGCTTAGAAAACCTCTGGGGTTTTGTGGAGATCTTGATAAAAATCTGCCTGTTCCACATCTTCTTTATTCCAAAACAACAACAACAACAACAACAACAACAACAACAACAACAACAACAACATATGCTTCCTCTTCCTCCCCCTGAGCAATTGACACCTTGTTTTCTTCCTTTGTGGCCTCCATGACATTGTTTGCTATTCATCTATTTAGGAGGCCATCTTGCTGTCTCACAAAGCTTAGTTTTCTTAGGGAAGAGCTTTATACACGCTCACATTTTCATGTGTCAAGAAAGACAGCTCAAGGACAGCAAGAACACATTGAGTGCTGCAGATGAGTAAACGAATAGGCAGAACCTAAATGGTGTCAATCCGCATGTACTATTTAGTTTGCTATTTTTACATCACTTTGTTTGTCCTGAAATCTGTAAGCACTCTTGGCCTCTGTCTCTACTTGTCCTTATTTTTAGACGAGACCCCTGGAGATCTTTGTGAGGAAGACCATCCCGTGGCTGTGCTTTGATGCAGGACTGGATGCTGTAAAGTTGCCATGCTTTCATTTTCTCTTCTAAGCCCAAGTGCTCTCTCACCTGAAGCCCCAGGTGAACCACAGCCACCTTACACCATTCGACAGGGCTTGTGCCTGATAACGCCCTTCTGACATTGAGCTATTGAGTGTCATTGTCCAGCTGGTGATATTTTCAGCACAGAAACCGGTGACACAGCCCAGGCAGCGTTAACGAGATGGAATGGATGGCCTCATTGTGCTCCTGAACTGTGCAGAAGTGCCTCAGTACCGAGGCATCAGATTTGCTCAGCCTGCTGTTCAGCATCACCGTTTCCCTCCCTCAGCCTCTGCACACACTGCCGCAGGCGGTGATATCCTGAGCTTTGGAAATGTCCTGCTCCAGAGAGAACATCAGGGACATTTCAGAGGGGATCGAAATCATCTCCCACCGCTTTCCCTGGTGAAGCTGAAGCGCCGCAGCCCTCATTCAGAGGTGGGGAATGCTGCTCACATTCTTATTTCCACCCCTGACTTACTGATATCTTTGACAGCAAGAGGCTGATGTTGATACTGTGGGAGGAGGAAACACTTTAGCTATGAAGGAGAATTATTCTAAGTGCTGAGGGATTTGTCTCAAATCATTCACATTTTTCTCCAATATGACCGGTGATTTCTCTCTTGAGTCCTATTAGAATAACAACTGACCTTTGATATTCTTCTGCCCCCTAGTTGTGATTTTTGATGTGGGGGAGAACATGTGAAAGCTAAACTGATACACTGTTGCGTTGTAGAGAAAACATGGGCCAGGGTTTGATCTCCCTAAAAGACTGCTAATTGATCTCTGCTGGCTACTATGTTTTGGGATCAAAGCTCCCCATTCTAGTATGATCCGAGGTCATTCAATTGGCCCCTGGGACTGCAGTCAGCTTGGAACTGGAATGTGTGACAATTTAGATCAAGGCTTTGGTCAGAGGTTCATTCACATTTCTGTTTTTCTATGTAGCAGTTGTGTGTTTGAGGATGTCTTATTTTTAGTTACTTCATCTGTAAAATAATTCCTTCTCAGGAGTGTAAAAGGGTCTAGCAGGTGCCTGGAACCATGGAGGTGCTAAGTAGATGCTCTCCTTTTCTGTATGTGTTCCAAGTCTGCTGGATTCTGCATTTATTAAAGCAAGGAAGATAGCTCTAGCAGAGGGCTCAGTCTATCCTCCTAGCTGCTGCTGTCAGTAATGCTGTTGCTGTCCCTCCCCTGAGCAGTGTTGCCCAAGGTAGCAAGGAGTTGTCCGGGAACACTGAGCGGAATCAAACACCATCCGTCAATAGCCTTGTTCTATCTGGAACCATCTTTCAGAAATTAAGGCCTTGGTCAAACAAAGATTTGGGGATCGCAAATCACGCCTGTTAGGGAGTGGCTTCTGAGAGCCGTAGGAGGTGATAAGGTCTCTGATTGTCCCGAAAAGCTCTGCCTTCAACAACAGCATCTCAGAAAGCTCTGTCTTCACTCGTGACAGCTGTTTGGATTTGCTTTTTACTTCCTCGCTATGCAAATCTGTAGATGATTGTGACTGTTGCTGCCAAGGTTGGGAAATGGGTGGGTGAAAAATGAAAATGACAGTAAGATAAATTAATTTCACCTGCATGGGTGTGTGTGTGTGTGTGTGTGTGTTGATTGTTTTTTCTGTCAAAATTGTACTCATACCATCATTATAGCAATGATGAAAAACATACTCTTCCTATTTTGTGATTCTATTTCAAACAGACACTACTTCATACTATATGCAATCAGCTATCTGTCAAATTATTTTACTTATTTTGACCTTTCCCACAGCAGCTAGTGTTTAGAGTTGTTTTAAGTGAAAAGATACATTCGAAATGCTTAGAATAATACCTAAGAAAGAGTGTGTACTCAGTAGATGCTGTGCTCACTCAGCTTGTGTTAGTGAATCACTGGTACCCTTGTGAAGATAGCCCTGTCTTTCAATTCCACTTCTCTGAGATTCTTTAGGGTGGCTCTGACACAATTTCTGCCCTGCTAGTGTTCCTGTGATCCCCAAGACCCCCCCTTTTCTGGATGTTTTATCCCTAGAGAACCTTGATGCTTAAAGTACCTACATAGATGTGGTAGCAGTCGATATCCATTACATGTAGGTCACGATTACAGAAAAATGTTAATGGATTCTGTCAAGGCCACACACAGACATTTCCTTACACAAAGGCTCTCGAGTTTTCTAAAAGCCTGACCTGCTATTGGAAAGTGATCAGGAAGCTTTCAATAAGCCCTGGAATCGAATCAATATTTCTCACTCTTTGGTGATGATTAGTAAAGGGACATCAGGGATATCGATTGTCATCAAGGATCCACCACTTAGTCAGGCAAGGCTCACAGGCCGCTGGCTTTGGTCGACATGAACTATCCATTATACATCCCTTGGGAGGGGGAAGCTCTTCAGGTTTCCATGGCAGCAGCGGGCCTTTTTAATTCACTGGCTTTCAAAGAAAAAAGAATCCAACAAACAAGTAACACATAGTTGAAAAACCATAAACCAGACCCCCTCAGTCATTTCCAGGAGACTTAGTTATTTGGATCTGTTGACTTTCAACATCAAGAGGATTGGATTTGAGACTGAGTAAAGAGGATTTGCTTCTCTAATCCAAAAATCTCTATCTAAAGGTCTCAAGATGCCAGCCTGTCCCCCTTCTGTTTAGGTATGGGTTACCCTTGTTTACTTTGGCCCACATCCTTCAGAATAGAGTGCATCTGGCAAAATGTATCTAGCTTTTCACTGCTAACACTAAAGAACAAAATTTAGCAACTTTCTTAATAAGTTTAATGTCAAGTTTTGGAAGGTCCGCTGATTTCTGGAAAAGCCCCAAACTCATTGAGCAGTTTCCCAGCTACTGTGAGATCTAGTTAGCTATGTGGCCCCCCTGTGGTCCCATGAATGCCACGGGTGGATCTCCAACTACAAAGACTTCAGCCTGCCAGGAAGGAAGTCATTACCTTTCTTTAGAATGTGCTTTTCCAATTTTAGCACATTCAATGTGAATTCTACACTCAATGGCAGGGCAGTTTCTGTGAGAGAAAGACAAAGAGGTTGTATGAAGATGACTAATACCTGAGAATACTCGACCTAATATTGGGGGTGTTGGTGGTCGGTCTTGGAAGGGCAAAGGTTTCTGTTGTGTGTTGGACCACCGTTGCTGTATTTCTTTTTTTTTTCATCTTTAATTGAGTTTATTGGTACATTTTAGGGATACAGTACAGTTACATTCATTGTTGGGATGTTGTACCTCTACATGACAAGTCTTGTTTCTCATTTTTTCCCCTTATCCCTGCCCTCCCTTCACCCCCTTCTCCCCTCCCATCTACAAACACTTTGTTTTCATCTGTTCATTATCTCACAATTTTTCTTTTCCCTTTTTACCCTTCCCCTACCCGTCCCACCTTCCCTACACTTTTAGCTCCTTTCTTCCCATTTCTCAATGTCAGTTATCTTATTAGGATCTTATGTATTATTGCAGATTATTCACACCAGGGAAACTATTCGGTATTTACACATGTGTGCCTTATTTATTTCACTTATGAGAAATAAAAGAATCATATCACAGAGAAGTATGCTCAGCCATGTTTATAGTGGCACAGTTTGTAATAGCTAAAACTTGGAAACAGCCTATTTGCCCATCAGTTGGAAACTGGATAAAGAAGATGTGGTTTTTCTATAAAATGGAATATTACTCAGCCATAAAGAATGAGACAATAGATTCATTCATAGGAAAATGGATACATATTGAAGATGTACTCCGTTGCTGTATTTCTAATGGAACTGATGTAGAAATACACTTAAAATTCCTTTGCAAATTCCTTTGGGAATCTTGTTTATACAGTTTATTGTAACAGATATGGATTTTGGTAATTTTTCCGAGCAGTTTTGAAAGTGACTTGCTGATCCAAAGGGTAGAATGTATTGACTCTCACATGCTCCTACATGAACCTCTTTCCTGCAGTGTGTAGCAACTGACGTCTCCTCTTGTTTTAATCTTTGTTTGCATGTCCTATCCTGATTTTCTATGAGTTTCCCCTCTGTCTGCTTTGCTTAGTGTTCAGTGATTTGGGCAGAGGTTTTACTTAAAACATAAGAGCCTGTGGAACTACAGGCCTTAGGCCGCTGATGTAAGCTGGAAAGGGGGTGGGATGCTTAATCAAAACTCAGCTGGTGTTGGTCTTCAAGTGTGTTTTTCTCTCCCAGGCTCTGTCTTGAGCCCCTAACCCCATGCACACACAGCCCAGGAGTATGTGGAGCAGTAGTTGAAACACGGAACCCCTTCCCACCCCATGTCCATCACTCGTTGGTCCACTCCTCCCCTCAGCTGAGACTAAAAACTGAAGCTAGCAAAGATGCACCTTTGTTGCCTGTGGGTGTGGCCACTTTTGCTTATAAAGCATTTGGTTTCCCCTTCCTCAACCCAAATCTAGCCAACATAAGGTCATAAAAGGAGTAGGGCGTGGAGTACAGCTCAGTAGTAGAGACCATGAGTAGCACAAAGTAGGTCCTAAGTTCTATTCCAATCACTGAAGGGAAAGAGAAGGAAGGAAGGAAGGAAAGGAGGAAGGAAGGGAAAAGGGTGGAAAGGAGGGAGGAAGGAAAGAGAAAATGTATTAGAAGGGTCCAAATGTATAATGAGCTCCACAGCGTAACTTCTTTCACTTCTTGATAAATCTGCCTCTGACCAGCAGTCAGCCCAGTACCCCACCCCAGCATCCCTGAAGGTTACAAACTTGGTGTGAGTTAGAAGGGTCCAGCAGCAGGAGAACTGAGCATGTGGCAGGGCATTCAGGAGCCTTAGGCTACAGGTCCAGCAGATCTGTCCATCCCTAGCAGTACTCCTGCCAGCAAGGGTGGTTTCCAGGAAAAGGATTCAGAAAATGCCAGAAAGTATTAGGTTCCAGCTGCTTCCTAGTAGAACCTGGATGCCCTGATTCTAGCAACTGGGTTAGATACAGGAATGCAGCTGTCAGATTCGAGTAAAATCCAGGATTAGAGACACAACCAGAAAAGCTGATGATAGCATCTGGTTAGCATGATGACTTTATTCTAATCTCTGCTATATCCCTATGTTAGAGGATGGAGCTAGAACTCCTGACACATATTCCCATGAAGAGACCATGAACCTCTAGGGGGCAAATATCTCTGTACTAGGTGAACCACTAGTAAGTAGGAACTATGAGTACAGCTTCCTAATCAGTACACAACACTGGAAGGAAAGAGGGGATCCCTCAGAATGGAGAAGAGAGTGGCAGATTTTGAGAAGGGTTGGACAAAACCCTAAAGTTTGGCCTAAGAAGCCAGGTAGGCTTGGAGAGCACTACCTAAAACCAAAAGAGTCTCACCTGTGAGGAAGTCCTGGATTATTTGAAGAAATCTAGAGATTATCTAGCCAGCAAACTATGAAGAATTTAGCTGCTACCTGATATATTTATAATTGGGTTGGGAAAAATACTAATAAGAAATTGGTAATTAGATGGCTCCAAAAGCAGAAATGAATGGTGCTGATTACGTTTTCTGGACAAGATATGGGAATAATTACAAAAACTAACAAATCAGGATGGTGATGTTTTTACAAAGGGAATAAGATATTACTAAAATATATTTTTAAAGGATATTGTTCAGCAACATGCGTAGTGCTCAGGAACATGGGAAGATATGACTGTCCCTTAATTTTAGACAACAGAGGAGTATTGTTTGCCTTAATGAAACTACTGTACATCAGATGAGGACTTTCTCTTTTCTCTTCCCACAAATTTGCATAAAATATTTAAATGGGGATCATTTGCTTTAGGAACACATTTATCAATTCTTTTTTTAAAGTGTTGGCTTTGACTAAACAGCAGATGTATGGGCAGCTGGCAGTTGCGGAGGGCTGGGTCTCTGCTGGTCTGTGCACCGTGGAAAGAAAGGCAAATTGGCAGGGTCTCAGTGTCACCGAGGGCAGCTGCCTTTCTTCCTCCTCAGCAGCCTTCATTTTACTTCACCAAATCAGAACATTTCCATTTAGCATTTGAGAACTTTATTTCAGAAAAGAAAAGGCAGTCATAGGCATAACAGTTCACAAAGCAAAAAGAGAGCCCAGGAGAACCCACAGAGAATCTAGGTCTGGAAGGAGCTGAATCATTCCCAAGATAGCTGGGGCACCACCCCAGAATGACAGGGAGGGTAGGGACAGACCCTGCACAGGAAGTGAGCATGGCTCTGTACCTGAAGACCTTTAAAGCTCTGCATGGAGACTGTAAGCATATTCTCAGAGCGGGAGTAGGTTTTCTAAATTATTCCAACCTCAGACTTCTCGGTCAGCCTCTTAGGGAATTCTAGAAAGGCAAACCTAGGAATTCAAAAGGGCCAGTAGGCTTTTGTGCCCTCTGTTTATAGCAGGGTGACTTTAAGGCCTATTCTGTACTCACAATGACTACCCTTCTGTGTTCAGCACTGTTAATTAACCCCTGAAAGCTGTGACCCCCACCCTCAGCACTGCCCTCCTTGGCATTTTTGCAGGAGATGAGTTCATTAAAACCAGATTTTTGTGGTAATAATGTCACATTCAAATTAATGCAAGTACTTTCATGCCCCCAAAGAAGCAACCTTTCACAAATGACATTTTGCTTTCTAATGTCAGGGTTAGAAGTATCCTCCAAGTTTTGACTTTTTAAAATTAACTATATTAGCATTTTGCAGTAGAATATGAGAGCAAAAAGACTGCTTACATTTATATTAAGCATTTGAAAAGCCACAAGACATTTGTTTTCCGTAGCGTATGTCTATGCCATAGGTTGTGAATTCTACAAGCAAATATTAGCAGAAAGAAATTTTTTCTCTTAAACATTTCTTGACTTGCTAAAGATCATCTGAGAAATTGTTGAAATACATGTAGGAAATATAGAGAGAAGATTGAAGATCTAACATCCAGGGTCCTCAACCCAGGCTCACACAGCCATTCTGGATATCCAGTCTCAAGCTCTAAACAAAACACAGGTTTAGAAATAAGTTGCTTTCTGTAAAGTACATAAATATGTATTTTAGTCACTCATTTATGTCTACTAAGTGGAATAGCTTTTCTGGATCTTGTTACATATAGTCATGCTTCTAAAGATCTCCTTATCCATGGCTAATTATGCACTTTTAAATGCAGAGGTCTATACCAACAAAAAAGAAAAACATTTTTTTTTCCTGTGCAAGCTAAGGAGATTGCTTAGGCTAAGCAGCATCACCATGCTCTACACGGTGTGGGACAGGTTTACCATTGTGCAGGGGGAGGACCATTCGGAAATGTCTGCACTCTCTGTCCAATGGGCACAGTGTGAGTGGACTAGACAGGAACCCTTGTAAGAAGGTTTTGTGGAGGAAAACTTCACACTGATACTGAGCATACTGTGGAAAGTCAGAGAATGAAGGAAGGGAGGAAAACAAAAACTCAGAAATATAGTCTTGTGTTTCTCTTTGAAAAAAATCCCTAATTTTTCATATATTTTGCAAAATAGATTCAGTAATTTAAATGTGAAAGCACCTTTTACCTTCAGTCATATACTGATTTGGTAATGAAAATATTAGTAAAGCAATGGTGAAAAATAATGCTCCATTTCTGCCATTACCAATGCTATTATTTCCTTTAAAATACTTCTAGGGGCGGGGATTTAGCTTAGTGGTTCCACCTGTGCCTGGCAAGTGCAAGGTCCCATGTTCAATCCCCGATACCAAAACAAAAACAAACACTAAACTTCTATAACTCATGGGGTTGTGTACTATGGCTAACAAAAGTCTGAGAGAAAAGTGTAGCTTGTCCTATTTCTAGTATATACTGAGGCTTTGAAACTCTTGAATTCTATCTCTTTCCTTTGGTAAACATCAAAAATCTTGGAATAAGCCAGGGATTTAGCTCAGGGGCACAATGTCTGCCTTGCAGGCACTAGGTCCTGAGTTTGATTCCCCAGTACAATTAAAAAAAACAACACACACACACACACACACAAAAAAACTATGGGGCCAAAGATTTAGCTCAGTGGTTTCACCACCTCTCTCACAAGCACAAGGTCCTGAGTTTGATCCCTTGTACAAAAAAAAAAATTTTTTTTTGGACTAAAACATACTTGGCAGCAGTCTCTGTTAGACATATTGTGAAAATGATCTTAGGCGTTCTGTTCTTTTGACAAGTACAGACCTGACCCCAGTTAATCAATGAGTAATAGAGGATACAATAAGATGCCAGCATTTGGAAAATAAAAGAGAGAGGTACTTCCTGTCACAGGGAACCTACCATGTTGGCACTTTGTTTGGAATCTGCACTTCCTCTTGGATCTTTACTTGCAGATTTCTGTAATAAATAATGTATATCAGGAGTTGCACCAGATGTTGGAAGCACATAAGCAAATAAATGCACACATGCATTATGAGCACACACACACACACACACACACACACACACACACTACTTGCTTTGTGAAAAATCCAAGATGGTTTGTAAGTTGCTATTGGATGGTAACAGAACGGATGGCTCTGATTAGGTAAAGTTTTATCAGAAATGATTAGTCCACATAAAGAGACATGCAATCACTTTTTAAGCATCAGTACTTCTAAGCATCAATTCAGATAGTATCTTTACTAGAACCCCAGAAAAACCTATTTTGAAAGAGGCACGGCACTAGTTCCATGGACAGTGGGATGTTCTGATCGCACAGCTCAGCAGTACTTTCCAGCACAATCCAAAATCCTTTCCTGTGATCTAATGTTTCTAAGGACCCAATGCCTGAAGACTGCTCATCCACTAAAAACAGCTTTAATACACTGCGTGCAGTGGCCTGGGCTTGCAATCCCAGCAACCTGGGGGCAGGAGGATCATGATTTGAGCCCAGCTTGGGCTGATTAGTAAGATCCTGTGTTAAATTTTTAAAAAATTCTTTAAAAGAGATGGGTGCTGGGGCACGGTCCAGTTGGGAGGGCATGGCTGATTTTACTACAGAAATGTAAGAATCTTGGTGGATTCCGTGCCTGGTTCTGAGGGGAGGAGTTAGAGGATGTGTAGAGACTAAAAATTTGGCAGATCCTGAGGGATCCTGTGATGATTCTTTATTTTTTTAAACACCCTGGCTGAGTGAGAATTCCAGAGCCCCTGAGCTAATCAAAGGCTTATTAAAAAATCATCAGATCTGGGGCCAGGACTAGGGTGAAGGGATTCGGTACTCATCTCAGGGATGGGGGTGGGCAGAACGTTAGGGGTGAAAACAAACTCAAGAATCATGATGAAAAACATTAATATGTAATTGTTTAAAAATTAAAATTAACCCTTTGTGATAAGTAAAATGCCACCAATTTAACACAGACAGGTCTCCCTCCAGCTCACCTTGCTGGCCTCACCCTAAGAAGTTTGCTAGAAGTTTGTTTCTGTACCAGAGTGTCCTGTCCTTGTGTCACCTCCAATCAAAGAGCTGTGTGACATCACTGAGCTTTAGCAAGGAACCAACACGTGGGTAAGCGGCATCAAAGTTATCAATGAAATAGACACAGACTTGCACAGGCAACCAAAAGGGGCAGGGACCTACCAGACTGATGTAATGCGGACTTGAAAAACTGTGTGGAAGGCTCTCCACGGGTTCTGCAGTCCTCTGTTAGTTAAAAAAACAAAACAAAACAAAATATCATTACCCTGCAAATTGTACATTGCAAGTACAACTATTTCCCAAGCCCAAAGAATACATTTCCCAGCCGTGGAATGCATTCTTAATAAATACACATATACCGAAAGATACGAAGACATGGAAACAATGTTCTTCTTTAGATTCTTGTCTTGTAACAGATGGATTTAAGGTCTGGCTAAAAAGCAAACTCACAGGAGTGTGGGCCTTTCTTTACATATTGTGATTTGCGTAGCACCAGGTTGGGCCTCTAGCTTCCAGATCTTACTAGCTCTATTTATCGGTACCCTGAAATTCCGCGGCCAGCCAAGTTACTTTGGCTTTGGAAAGTCTTTGGGAACCTCCAGAACAGCCTATTAAAATACACATAGGCTTGATGGAGGCCGCTGTCTTTGTGCTGTTAATTCGCAGAAGATGGTGAGAACGTTGGAAGGCACTGCTGTGACAATGGTCCCTGAAAGAGGCACTGAATGCCACAGGAAAAAACCGCCAGACATCAGTTAATATGACGGAGAAATCTTGCCAGCGAACCGTCTCAACACGGATTGGCTGAGGATTGGCTTTTGATGGAAAACTCTTGTGTCAAATAAGTATGCTGCTAACTCATTATTATTTGTATAATATTACAACAAAGCTAAAAACCTAAAGCATGAGATTAAAGCACCCAAACTCTCATGTAAAGTATGTGCTTGGAAACCCTGTTTATCTCAAGGCATGTAACACGAGTAATAAACTGAATTTGTGCTGATATTCAACTAATTTGTATCAAGCCTCCCTTCTCAGTGCCCTTGTTTTACGCTCAAATCCAAAACTACTAAAGAAGCTTACAATTCCGAAATGTAACAAACATGCCCCAGCTCTGTTGGAATCTGTTTATGCTCAGGCACCTTTGCCTTTTTCTGGCTAATTTACACATTAATTTAAGGAAACTTTAATTAGGAAAGAAACTTCAGCAGCATGCAACATATCCACAGATAATGAACATACATTAAGTGCTACATATACCAACATTGTGCTAAATACATTGGCATGCAGTTTCCATTTAAAACTCAGCACAAATCTCTGAGATTAATATTAACGTACAGTATTATTAGTGGTTTCATATCAGAAAGTCTCCACATAAGCTTAAAAATTGTCATACTATTTTATGTTCAGAAGAATAAACAACAAAGGCTTTTTTTTTAAACCATCTCAGGGTTACTATTGGCATAACAAAAAGTGCAAATGGATAAAAATGATTGCAAACCATCACGTAACAAGAGAACTTAACTATCCACCTCTGAAGACGACAGCTCTGAAGTTCAGTAGAGGCGTTTCTGTGGAAATGCCCTTTGTGTTTTCATGGAAGTGAGAAGGTGGCATGTTCTGCAATATTGTGCAGTGAAGACACACAGTTTATTGGATATGTAGCATCTGGGAAAAGTTTGAAAATGTCAGGAGCTTGTAACTAGATCAGTGCCGATAACGACAGAGATCCTTATTTTGAAACACTGGCATCATTATGTATTCAATGGCACTCGCACCTAGAAACAATCCGTTATTACTTAGCCTTAAATTTTGAGTCTCTTGTTCCTCTCCCAAGAGTTGGGTCCTGATGGCATTTTTTAATAATTTAATCAGAATAACCTTGTCAAGGATATTGCTTCTTTTGGCAGCGTTTGTAAGGATGCCTGTGCAGCTTCTTAATCTGTATGCACATTTTTTTAGGTGAGCTGAATGCATTGGAAATTATAGCCTTCACGGTTATTAAATAAGCCACTGCGGGCAGGGACTTCTGCAGGATTTTCTGTTTCATTTTTGGTCTGTTATTTTACAAGGCTGGTATTTTAAACAAATTTCATAGCTAGTCTAAATATACACAAAAATATTGAGTGTAGAGTACATGGCTTTTCACAGATGAACACATCTTTGTGACCAACTCTACTTAGATTAAAAAATAAAAATTCAAAATCCCTCAGGAGGACCCTCCCTTCCTTATAGTAACTATTATCCTGATTTCTAATACAAAATTTGTGTTTGTCAATCTTTGAACTTTGGTGTAATCTACAATCTTAGATAGTTTTTGAACTTGGCTTCTCTAACTGTGTTCCAGAGATTTATTCAAGTTGGGATAACAGCAGTTCAGCTGCTGTCCTTTCTCTGTAGTGGTCCATCATATATCATATCATACCATACCATACCATGCCATCTCATACTATACCATACCATATCACATCACATCATACCATATCGTACATACCATATCACACGATACCATAGCTTAGCATACCACACTGTACCATACCATACTATACCATACCATAGCATACCACACATACCATATCATATCATAGCTTACCATATCATATGGCAATTTGTTTACTTTCTTTGAACCTTTGGAATGTCTTGGCTTCTTAGCTCTTTTAAACAATGATGCTGAGGGCTGGGGATTTAGCTCAGTGGTTTGGTGGCCTGCCTTGCAAACGCAATGACCCGAGTTCAATCCCCAGTACCAAAAAAAAAAAAAAAAAAACCCAAAAAAAAAAAAAAAAA
>NW_022900930.1:44741098-44790437 GCF_012274545.1 Fukomys damarensis | reverse complement strand
CCAAAAAACAAAAAAACAATGATGCTGGAATATCACTATAGACACTTTCGGTTGGGTGCATTTATGTCAGAAAACAATGGGTTTCAGGGCACATATATGACAAATTTTGGTAGATAATACCAATCTTTCCCATTAATTCTACTGTAGAGATTATTATAGAGGAACTTCCATCATCCACATGCTCACTTATAAATATCATTGTTTTATTTACTTTTAATCTTTCTATAAGTAAATAAGTTACTGATTAAAACACAAACCCATAAAACAAATGCATAATTTAATAAAGTATGGAAGTTAAATACGCTCACATTTCCTGTCTTTCTTAAGAATGGGCCTTGACCTACATAAGTAACCATTGTGACTGACAACTACTTCCTCCCTCAGACTAGTCACTTTACCTGACTTGAAGTAATGATTTCCTGCAGATCTTTTTTATTCTAAATTTTTTAATTTTTAAACACTATAATTTAGTTATGTGCACTTAATTTTTAAAAATGTTATTGGGAAAAAAGATACACGTAGACACATACATTCATGTGTATGCTGTGGGTTAATTTTGTGCATTTTTCAAAAATGGATCAAAGTCCATCTTTGCACATAAGACTATCTGGTCCTTGCACTATTTGTGAAAAGACTGTACTTTCTCCATGGCACCTCATTGGCACCTGTGTAGAAATTCAGTTGACCAAAAAATGCGTGTCTGTTTCTTAAGTCTATTTTATTTTACTGGTATGTTTGTCTACACTCATTCATGCCAATATCACCTCGTCTTGATTACTCAGCCTTATGGCATCTTGAAGTCAAGTAGTGTAAATTACCAATTCCCTTCTGTTTTTTCAAAATTCTTCAATTGTTCTAGGCAATTTATATTTCTACATGAATTTTAGAATTAGCATGTCAATTTCTAGTTAAAAGAGGCTTTCCCTTTTGGTTGGGGTTACTTTGAATAAGGAGAACAATGTGGTGAAAGTTTATGAATTAATGATATAGAATCTTCTGATCAACAGATGTATACCTTAATTTATTGAGGTCCTTCAAAAACTGTGTATATTAATTATCCAGAACAGTGAATTTTATTATGATATTTTCATACATGCATATAACATGCTTTGAACACATCCCGCACTCTACCTTATTTAGGTCCTTGAAATTTTTTTCTCAGAAATGTATTGCCACTTTGCATTTAGATTCTGTTTCTTATTTTCTCAGATTTATTCCTAAATATGTCATGCTTTTGGTGTTGTTTCAAATTATAGTTTTATTTTATTTTCACTCTTGGTTGCTCACATGTGGAAATATACAATTAATACTTGTTTACTGATTTTTCAATCTGTGACTTTGCTAATTCACTTAGTAGTTTTACACCAATTTTTTGCTGACATTTTGACTGGGATTGTTTTGAACTGTAGATCAATTGAGAAACAACTGATGACACAGTAAAAGTGAGACTTCTGAACCAAAATCACATTATGGGGTTATCTAATTTTTCTCATTGATTTTGCAGTTCTGTTATGTACATCTTTTATCATATTAATCCCTAATAGGATTTTAGAGTTTTTGATATTTTATGCTATAGTAAATGCTACTTTGTTATTTCATTTTGTTTCTGAAATTGTTCTTGGTAGCCTATGAAAATGCAGTAAATTTTGGTATACCAATCATTTTTTCTGAACATATTTTTGTTTGCTTGTTTTGTTTTGTTTTTGGTGCCAGGGATTGAACTTGGGTCCTTGCACTTGCAAGGCAGGCCATCAAACCTCTGGCTTAAATCCCTGGCCCTATCCTGAAAATCTTACAAATTTACTTTTTTGTTAATTCCACAGAATTTTCCTTCTTTTCTCTCTCTCTCTCTCTCTCTCTCTCTCTCTCTCTCTCTCTCTCTCTCTCTTTCTCTTTCTTGTACTGGGTATTAAACTGAGATCCTTGGTAGTGAGCTACATCCCCAGCCCTTCTCTTCTTTTATTCTGAGACAAAGATTTGCTGTTAGGTTTACATCTAAAATGTCCCCAAGGCTTCTTGCACTCTTAGGTGTGGAGGTGATTGGTTCACGGGGTCCTGCATTAATCCACTGATGAGCTTACAGCTAAGTGTGATTGGGAGATGAGGCCTGATTCCTAGAAACTGGGTCACTGGAAGTGTGGCCTGGAAGTGTCTATCTCTCTTCCTCCTTGCTTGATCTTATTGTTTCTGGCTGCCGTGCCATGACCTCCTTCTCCTCCGCGATGTCCCCATGCCATGCTGCCCTGCCTTGGATCCAGCCAGCGATGGGCTGGAAGCTCTGCAGACAGTGAGCCAAAAGAGTCCCCTCCTTTCTTAACTTGTGGGTGTCCCATATTTGTCCTCCAAACAAAGACAGTAAATAAAACACTCTCTAAGTCACTAAATTGTCCAGGCTGGGCTCGAATTGAATTTGTGACTCTTCTGCCTCAGCCTCCCAGAGTGCTGAGAACACAGGTGTGCACCATCGTATCCAGCCATAGATCGTACAGAATTTTTCAAATAAAGTATTTCATCTTGTCATGGTCTAAAAATTCATTTACGAGGTATAGAGATATTGAAAAGATCTATTTTTTCATGAATGAGTAGGCTTTAGTGAGTGGGATCTTTGAGAGTTTTCCATTTCATTATATTCTCAAATATATTGAAACAATGATTTTTATAATATATTCTAATTACCAATTTAATATGTATAAAATCTCCAGGGGTAACACCTTTCTGCTCCCTGATATTGATAATCATCTCTTTCTTTCCCTCCTTTTCTCTCCCCTTCCTCTCTTTTTCTTCTGATTATTTTGACTAGAGGTTCGTAAATTATTAATCTTCTGAACAAAATCTGCTTTTGCTTTTCATAATTTTGTCAATTGTTTTTATGTTTTCTACTCCATTTGTTTTCTACTTGATATTAATTTCTTGTTCTCTGCATATACTTGGATTTATTTCTTTCCTTTTTCTACTTTCTTAAAATGAAAGCTGAGATTATTAATGAAATTTGTCTTTACACCACAAGCTTTTAATGTTACAAACTTTAATGACAAATTTCACTGCATCCCTCACATTCGATATGTTGTGTTTAATTTTTATTTACTTTAAAATACTTTTTCATTATCTTTTTGATTATCTGTTTGACATAGGAATTCTTTAGAATTTGGAAACCTAATTTCCATTTGGGAATTATTTTCCTTATCTTTTTGTTACTGATTTGTAATACAATTCTATTTTGAGAAAATCTTTTGTCTGACTGCTTCTTCTAAATTTATTGGGTTTTTTTTATGGCTTAGCCTGGGTTTGTGATTGCACATTTTTCCACTAGAGTACAACACTGTGTTACATTTTGGCATCACGTTCTGCTCTGAAGGAAGTCCTGGCTGCTGCTCCACGTTGGAGTTAGTTCCAATCCCCTTGCCTGTCCTGCAGGCTGATTGAGAGTTTCATGTGTATGGAATATTGCTTCTTGGCCTCTCCTGCTTTGCGTCATGGAGGCCTACAAGCTTCACTTTTATCATCCTCCAGCTATCACAAAAAAAGTTGCTTACATGTGGAGGGGGAATCTCAGAAAACATTGGCTCGGGTCTCCTCGGCTGCTCATCTCCCAGGTACCCTTTATTCTCCACTCCGAGGGTGTCTCCAGGTGGGCTGTCAGGAAGGAAATTGAACATGAAGTGAACACAAGCCATGGGATAGGTTAGTGGTTAAATATAAAACCCGAGCCTTTTGAGTTCTTTATTTTTTGCCATGCTGGCAATTAAACCTCGAGCCTCCGCAATGAGCTACATTCCCAGCCCCGTACATCTGTTTTGATACAGGATCTCACTAATTCACTAAATTGCCCACACTAGATTTGTAATTCTCCTACTTTGGCCTCTTAAATTACTGGGATTAGAGGTGCGAAAGATTTTAAAAACACAGACAGTCAGATCGTACCCTATAAAAATTAAACCACAGTATCTCAGGTCAGTAGTTTTTGAAAGATACGTAAGTGATTTCAAAGTGAGGCAAAACTTGATAATCAGTGGGATAAGCATTTGTGTATATGCAAAAGTTTGATTTACCATGCTTTTTACCTGGTATTCAGTAAGAAACTTAATATTTTCCTACATTTACTCTCCTGTATGGCCCCCAAACTTATATATCTGAGTAATTGTTCCCTTCAACATAAAATGTAGACGTACCTCTGAACTTGCTTCAACTTAACACATTTTTGGTAACGAATTAATAATACGATAACTCCAATACTAATAACAATCATAACAAGCACAATGACCATGATGGAGATACCTGCAACATTAAAAAAAAAAGGGGTAGGTGGCTGTGGCCTGGGCATCAAATTTAGGACAGTGGAATGCTAACATTTAATGGAGATGTTACAATGCTACTTGACAAACTTGTGCTCCTCCTTTGACATTTTACATAGAATAAGAAGGCTAAACATAAGTTTTCATCTGCATTAGCAATATTCAGTTATATTTAAGGGAAACCACAATCAGCAAGAAATTTTTAGTTATTAACTGTCTCTTAAGGCCTTTTTCTTTTTGCGTTGCAGAGATTTAGAAGAACTAAGCCACATTTAGCTAAAAGGGGGCATATAAATTGGAAAGGGCAATTGCAGAAAATTCATCGTCGGTTTGCAAGCATGCAAAATAGTAAAATGATCAAATAAATCAAATATCATGTAAAAGTACAAGAAATATATGGCAAATCTGGAAAATAAGGAAAAACACTCTCAGTGACTAGGCTTCTGATAAATGTGACATATTAGAGTCTAGGATACTCACTGGTAACATGTAAGGTCTGCTTCCAGTCTGGGAAGATCCGTTCTTCCTCACACTGGCACTCAGGTTCACGGCCATCCTCCTGGAGGAGCAGCTGAGCACACGATTCCATCAAATGGCTGGCGTAGCTGTGTTTTATATCTCCTGTCTCATTACATCCACATTAGCTCTACACCAGACACGTGCGCATACAGACACACACACACACACACAAACACACACACACACATAGTTTTACCTATTAATAAACTAAACTAGTTTGTAAATGGGGTGGGGAGGAGGGGGTGAAGGGAGGGCAGGGACAAGGGGAAAAATGAGAACCAAAACCTGTCGCGTAGAGGTACAAGATCCCAATAATGACTGTAACTGTACTGTATCCCTAAAATGTACCAATAAATTCGATTATTTAAAAAATAAGTAAATAAACTAAACTGCACATCAAAATCAATGTTGTACCAAAATAAGCAAATAAAACACAAGTAGCAACCACCTTTGAAGAAAGCCCTGAACGAGAGAGTGATAGTGACAAATTCAGACAGAGGAGGAAGACTGTGTGACTTATCCTGTCAGAAAGCGTCCATACCCTTCAATGAACAGCCTCTTTCACTCTCAACACATCACAGGCAAAACAACAGACCCTAAACTTAATAATAACGGGACAATATCGACAGAGGAAAAGGTGCTGGCAAAATGGTTAGTTCATCAGGACAGCACTGTGTAATGGTAGGAAAAAAGACTCTGGGGTCATCTACTTGGAGTTGGCAACATCAGTTGTGGTTGTACCCGGTTCCATCCATTAAGATGGGCATGGAGATAGAATTCATCTCTTGTGGTTGTCACAAAGATTTGAAAAGTGTACACATATACACATAGAAATGGATACTACTTGAAAGAGTGCTTGATGCATACCTGAATAAATCTTAAAGCATGATGAACTGGGATTGGGAAAGATGTTACCCATAAATATAAACTTAGTATTTAGTAGTGTTGAGCTAAAAATTTATAATTATTTATTGTTTTGCTAAAAAATATTAGGCTAATGTTGACATGGGCATAAATTAGCTTTATATATCTGTGTGTTACATAGAACTTTAAAGTTCAGGTTTAAATTTAACAGGTTTATAAATTGCTAGGTACCTAGATTACAAATCTACTGATACAATATTTACTTGTGATACTAGCAATATCTGTATGCAATGATATGTGGCCTGGTTCTTTAAATGACATTTTTTGATGACACTTGAAAAGAATGGATGTCAAATATAAACCTGATTAAGAAAAAGCATACCCAGAGACAGGCTCATGACTAAAGGTTAATATAAACAAATAACTGGCAAGACACTAACTTAGAAAAAATCAAATCTTACAGAATTCTCATTGCACTGAGGACAACTGGTTGAATTGTAGACTTGTTCAATGTTTATACATTCACCATTGATGCACACCTAGACATGAGTAAGCAACATGAAACAGAAGGAATTATAATTCATGTGACATTGTAATCTTACATATTACATATAAAATTATACACTCCATTTTATATGATTTAATTATAATTTGTATAATTTTCTCTATTGCAAAATTCTACAGAGAGAATCTGTAGATGCAGAAATTTACACATGATTGATGGATTTATGTGTAAGCATTAACACATACAAACCATCAATGATTAAAATGTTTGTCTTTATTCTTTGAATGTTAATCTACCAAAAATTCTTCAGTCATACAATGATTTAGTCCATGTCTACCAAGTTTCTTTTGATTTTGTATAAAGACCAAAGCTTTTAAAAACATGATTGCTAATTAGCATTTTGCTAATATCATTTAATCTTATTTAAGATGAATACTTTTGAGTAGAGATTTTCAATAGTAATTTTTAGTTACCATTCAACATATTTTAGCACTCTTTTAATAAATAGATTAACAATAATAAGCTAAAAATTTCTCGAAGTTTATAGATTTTATTGCTTACAGCCATTTCTTTAATATCCTATCTCCTTATTTAACTTCTTAAATCCATTTCTCAATTGACTATAATCGTTTCTTGAATATTTTTTGCAGAAAAGAAGGGGAGTTTTTATTTCTTTAGTTATGAGGTGTGAACAGGCATCATTCTACTGGTTTCTTGTCTAAATAATAATTGAGCTGTGTATAGGCCTTTTGCATTCCAAGTGTTCCCCAAAGCTCAGTTCATGTTACTCCATTATCTTTTTTGGCATTTCTTGTTAGAGAGAAATATAATAATATCCTGGGGCAATTTTTCCTGTGGGCAAATAATGACCTGCTTTCTTTGTGCTTGCAAATGTATTTCTCATCCTTGACCTTAATAATAGGAAGGTACTGGTACTGTTTTCTTTGTGCGAATTTTTTCAGGCACTATTAGTATCGTATAGTAATTTCCCTGCCCTAAATATCCTTTCTGCCTATTCATCCCTTCCTTTCCGCAATTCCTGGAAACCACTGGTGTTTTTACTGACTCTGTAGTTTTTTTTTTCCAGGTAGTTGAAATTGTACAGTGTGTAGCCCCTTCTGCCAGGCATTTCCATTTCAAATAAAGGGTAACAAGCTTCCTTTCTTCAGCCCTTTTACCTTCCAAATTAATAAAGTAATTATCTTATGTACATTAAGAACCATGTCACAATAATTTAAATCAATCATCAAACATATTAGAAAAAGCTAGTGACAAATGATAGCATTCTGTGTGTATTCATAATTTTACTGATTCCATTTTTTTTCCTTTTTACAACATGGTGTTCAAAGATTACTTACTTTACCAAAAAAATTA
This sequence comes from Fukomys damarensis, assembly GCF_012274545.1. Taxonomy (NCBI): domain Eukaryota; kingdom Metazoa; phylum Chordata; class Mammalia; order Rodentia; family Bathyergidae; genus Fukomys; species Fukomys damarensis. The sequence goes on along the minus strand of NW_022900930.1, from coordinate 44,782,883 downwards.
AATGTATACTTTGGATAAGATTTGAAAAGATAGTAAATATTTTTAAATGGTATCATTTAAGAGCAACAAGCATTGCCTTCAAGGTTCAAAAGAGGTAACGTACTGAAATGGAGAACACTTGCCAGTATACATTTGTTGAAATCCACAGGGTGTACAACATTTCCGTTGTCATAACAGTGAGCTGAAGTGAAAACTATGTATGCTAGGTAACAATTATATGTTAATGCAGATTCATCTTTTGTTTGTTTGTTTGTTTTTGGTACTGGGGATCGAACTCAGGACCTTGCACTTGCGAGGCAGGCCTCGGAACCACTGAGCTAAAACCCCAGCCCTGTAGATTCATCATTTGAAAGAAATGTGCTGCTCTGGGAGAGGATTGTTGTATAATGCAGGTGTGTAGCAATGCTTGCAAAGGGGATCTGGCAAACCTACTAGATAAACTCTGCCTTTCATATGTTCTCACTTCTGTGAAAGCTGAAGAAGTTGTTGTAGAATTGCAAAATAGAATCGTGCAGGGGCAGGAGGTAGAGAAGGGGACAAGAGAGATTCTTGAATAAGTACACATTTGTGGTTAAGTGGATGGGATATGTGTTAGTGTTCTATGTACAACAGGGTAACTAGCACTAAGTAGAATTTACTTTATACTTCTAAATAGAAAAGAGGGTTTGTATGCTCTCAACAGAAAGAAATTACAAGGTGGTGAGAAATACACTAGTTAGTCAGATTCAGTCATCACACACTGTATACATGTGTCAAAATATGATGCTACACCCCATAATTGTGTACAAGTATCAGTTAAAATTAAAATTGAAAAGGTGAAAAAAAATGTCTTTCCCATTTTTCTTTGTGCTAAAAATGTTGTTCCCTGGGTCAAAGCTGAGAGGTAAGAGGGCACCCATGTTCCATGGACATACACAGACACTGCTGCCTTTAGATTCCAGAGGCACTTTAATCCCATCACTAGGAAAGTGCTTGTCTGCTTTGTCATGATCTGTGAAGTCTAATGTATGAAATTCTCAAGTACACTCATCTTTAAATCATCTGTATCTGGCATAGTTCTGACAACCTAATACTTGGTCAATAAATATGGTTGAATAAATAAAATAAATGAGGAAGATATACAGATTTTATAGTCACATTAATTTTAAAAATATCATTAGAAGTCTACTATAAGATACTAATTAAGCATTTTTATCATAATTGCATATTTTATATAACTGAAATAAAGCAAAAGGAATATCACAGTGTTATTGCTACCATTCCTCAAAAATAAAAAAGTAGTAGCAATGTTTTCCTTATTTCCCACATATAAGTCCCTCTGGCACCAATTATAGGATCCAATACTCTTTTTGAGCAGCTGCACGAAGAAGTTTTAATAAAACAAAGGGTTTCCTTCTTACCATCTCCTCTCCACATTTTGTTCTAGAATCAACCAGACCAATATCTTTAGAATTGTGATATAAAAAGATGGTCCTGCATTTGATGGTGACATTATTCTTTGGGTCCATAAGGTGAAAGTTCTTGACTTCTCCGAGGAGAGACGAGTGGTGTCCTCCGGTACAGTAAATCTTTCCGCACTTGACATCTCTGAAGGGAGGGAGAGAATTCTCAGCCTGGGAAATACAGATATCAGAGACCAGGACTGCTGCAAAGAAGCTGGGTCCATTTTGCTAGCCTCATGTTTGTCAACAGAATACTCAAGCTTGATCCCGACTAAGCAAAACATTACCTGGTTAACGTCACGGCCCTGGGAACTCAGTAGAGGAGTTAAAATGTGCAAGATAATCACTTTCAAATTTCTCTGTGATTCTCACCAATCTGTATTAGTCCAAGCGTACAGAAGGTCATTTCTTACTACAACTTGAATTAACAGGACTTTCGTGAGCACACTGAAATTCCCCTCTTGTCCTCTCTTGCTCAGAGTGCGTGACCTGACTCTTCCAACACAGCTGCAAGTTTGTTGACATGTTAACTCCCATGTTCCAGATCAAGTGGAATGGCGGCCCACTTTCAGCTGAACGGGACCATAAGCTTTTGGGACTGTTGTTTTCAGTCCAAATCTTGTTTTGTCACCATGGAAATTCTCGCAGAATGTCATTCAGCAAACCTGGAAGTCTGGCCTAACTCGTTCTTTTCTGGATCAGACCTACATTCCCCAAATCCCACTCTCCTAAAGCCAACTTCTACTTTTCTTTTCATGACTAAAATTCTTTCATTCTTTTCCTTTTCTCACTTTTGACTTATTCCCCCCTTCCTTCCTTTATTCAACTTTTTACGGTAAGACTTGTTTCTCCCCTTTTCGCTAAGCACTTGAAGTCCACTCCGATTTTCCTCTTTGTATTCTGTGACTTTCAGCTAATGAATGCTGTGTGCAATTACCAGTCAACACGGTCAGCAATGCGCATGCTCTCTTGTGCAGCTCTGCTCTATTCTTAATCACTTAGCCAAAGAAAGATAACAGCTGTCAGAAGAAGTGCCTTTCTGATTTTTCAAAGCACCACTATAGAGCACTTACTTTTTTTCCACTGGGCACTTACTTCTCTTCACAGGGAACAAATCTGTTTTCCTTGTTTTTGCAGTAACCAAATTTATTTCCTTTTTTATTCATCATGTAGCAAGCATCAGGACTCTCTTTTGCTTCTGAAATGCGTGATGATATGAAAAAAGCGAAACAACCAATGAAGGCAGGAATATTGAAAATCTTAAAACACCTTATTTTCTAATGCAGTAGAACTTTAGTATCACGAGTATCATGTAGTCCTGAAGTAGAAAGGAATAAATATTTTTTAAACTATTCCATTGCATCAGCACTGTGTTCTAGCAGAAATGGAGATATAAAACAGTAACACACATGCATTGGTTAACATACTCAGATAACTGATTAATATTGGAGGGAAGGTCAACTAATAGAGGTAATAATCAAAGAGATGCTAAGCGATACACTAAAAAAATGTCAAAAATTATATCAATGTCCTATTTCACATTGTCAATTATACCATTAGGATCTTATGTACAATTATAGTTTTTCACACCAGAGAAATGATTAGGTATTTACACATGTGTGACTTATTTATTTCACCTAAAATGTACCAATAAACTCAATGAGAAAAAACATTAGATCATTGTCAATTTTGCCTCAAACTCTTATGTGATAATTATAGGTAAGTAGAGGCTGTTGTCTTTAGGAATCAGTCACTGTGATAATCTCTCACCATCATCAAACAGTTCGGTGCACTGATCGTGCCGTGTGGGACATTCCCCCATGAAGCAGTAGCCCTCTCCGTTGTTACAAGGAAATCCATTGATCCGGAAGCTATCCTTTGGACACTCAGAAGAGTGGCCGGTGCAAACTTCAGGTAAATCACATTCATCATTTGCTGGTCTGCACATGGACCCTGCTTTTTTTATCTGTTGAAAAGAAACACAGACCGAATCTTTGACACACTTAGGTAAGGTCGAGGAAATAGGTAAAAAATTGATGCTGCAATTTATATAAACATGCTCTAAGGATACATCATAACTTCATTCTCCATTCCACTGAGAATTAGAGTTACTGACAAATGCTATGCAATTATATCGGTGACCATGTCATGATTTTGAACTTTATTATCCATGTAGTCTTAGATAGAAGTATAATAGATATAAATTGGTGAAATGGGTAAGTATTCTCATTTATCAGATATTTCCTTAGTTCCTCGCTTCAGTATACTACTCCTTCCTGCATACAAATCTGTAATAACGAATCTCCATCCCCAAGAAATCAGTACCTCCATATGAACTGGAAAAATACCCTGGGTTTATTTCTGGAGACACTTGCATGGAGATCTTTCTTGTTCAGCTGTTCAATATGCATTTATTGGTACTGATTCTGGAGAGATGTGAAGATGAAAACATGTTTCTTTTCTTTGTGAGTTCACAATGCAATAGGGCGAATGAAGTGTCAATAAATCCTTGTATAGTCATCTAGTCTCCTCTAGAACGATTTCTCTACCTTACTAGTCATGATCACTTTCAAATCCCAGTACAGTCCTCTTCCCTTTTATCTCATGGTGTTAGGACATGAATTTTATGCCCCACTGATGTTATATGGGCTGTTAACAATTTACAGAAGGACAAGAATAGTGCTGGCCATGTGATGCGACTCCTAAAACACCAAAGGATGCTTAGTAGCTTCTCCACTCCCCAGATCAAAACCATCAACCTGTGCCCAGAAGTCTGAGAGTCTCAGAATCTGTATTGTGGAGAGTTAATGACGGAGGATTGCCCATGGCCAGAAAGCTCTCGGAACTTACATAATTTAACCTGAAAATAGAGAGCTGTTTCCATTCCTAGTGTCTTACCCGACAAGATTCACAGCATTCTCCATGGGCACAAGTAAATCCTGGCTTCAGTACACACATATGTGCATCACAACAAGGATTAGTGCACTCCTAGCAACAATCAAAAATTAAATATCAGAAAGTTAACTTGTGGTTTAGCTTTTGTTTAAACAGAATCACAACAAGTTGACCCACTGATCTTTCAAAGTTAAAGACAACTAACTATATGATCTCTGAAAAAAATTTATGGATAAGTTATAGTTTGAATTCTGTGTTTGGGACTTTTACTCTCTTTCCATCCCTCCTGACTTTTCAATACTCCAATTTATGAATGCTCATTGGCAGGAAAACGATCTACAGCTTTCTCCTTTCTGCATGACTTCTGTTTCCTGAAAGTTCCTGTTGCTTCCTTATACTAAAGTTTGTTGTGAAACAATACAGATTTTAAAGATCTGAACTTGACTTCTGTTCAAGATGCCAAGCAGATCAGGCTGACCTTTCTTTTAAAAATATGTATCTTTTTATAGTAGTATCCAGATGGGCTCTTAAGCCCTATCCTCTTGAATAAAGTTAAAATTTCACTGGAAATCTGTATCTGTATCTGATCAAATAAGCTACTTCCGGTGTTGGAATGAACCTGTAGAACCATTCCAAAGAAGGCACAAGGTCAAAACGAAGAGCACTTTTTACACTGAATTTAAAACATATGAAGATGAGATCCTGTATCTCGGGACAGATCAATGTCCTCACTCTGATTGTGAAGTCTCATGAGAGCTGTCATATTAGGCTATTTTTGAAACGAGCACAGGTACTAAAAATGTAGTTCTCAGAGGAGTGGCATCCACAGAATCTTACAGCATTGTAGGAATGCAGAGTCTCAGCCCAACTGCAGACCCACTGGACGAGAGTCCACATCCTTACAACTTCCCTAGGAATTTGCATGTGCTTTTTAATTTAAGTAGTTAGTTATCTGGGTCACATATTTATGTGATGAGCTCCTGAAAGAAATAGTTCTGTGTTGGGGGGAGAGCAGATTAAGAATTACTTTACAATTTGCCTCAAAAGTTTTTTGTCTAAATATTCCAGAGAGAAAGACTGCAATTGATATATGAAAATTTTTTGAGAATTTCTGCTCTATTAAGAAAGAGTTTTCTAATATGTAATGAGATCTGTCCAGCTGTGATATACACAAGCCTCCTGCAGCCATGAGTAAAACTCAGCTGACTTACTCTGAGGGATTTTGGAAGAAGGCTACACGCTACTGAGCATGGGAGTTGAAGCACAGTCACAGGTAAGGGTGCTTCTCACAAGATGAGCTCATTAACAGATAGAGCAGGTGAACCTGAAGCTGCTAATCGTTAGCAAAAACATTATGCACATTTACGATTTCTTAAGTAGCAATGAAGTGAGGCTGTCCCAAAGTCTTGTTTCTAGATGGGAAAAAGTCTAGTTTCACAAAGTTTCGTAAGGAATGCAATGGTTGATACGATTCCTGGCTGGGGCCCTGCTTTGATTCCGGCTGAGCACGAACTTTGCAGTTCACAGACGCGTCATTGTCAAATACCTGAATCGGCCCACAGTCGCACTCTTCTCCCTCATCTACTTTCTTGTTCCCACAATATGGGAAGCCATTAAGATTGTCAGGAAATGGAACATTGAGGATGCAGGTCGGCTTAGAAGCCTTCAGGTACTGCTCGTACTGGATGTGGCTGCATTTGCTGAATTTTATGGCAGGAATGCTGGAAATTGAATGGGTTGAGATAAAAATAGAGATTTATTGTATCGATGCATCTTGGCATGGCAGCTGTGAAAGTTGTATGAAAAATTCAGAAACTCAATGTCATTGTTCACTGTGAGAGCAGAGCAGTAACAGGGTTAATCATCATTGTAGAAAATGTCTTAAAATACAGCTAACACATGCTATTTCAGTGATGCATCCTCTGGGAAATCATTCCCAAAGCCCACATTTTGTTTTGTTTTGTTTTGTTTCGTTTTTTGTACCAGGGATTGAACTCGGGTCCTTGCGCTTGCAACACAGGCCACCGAACCGCTGAGCTAAATCCCCAGCCCCCAAAGCCCACATTTTGGACTGCCTATCTGTACTTGTTGCTCCCATGTCTGCCTTCATGAAATCGTGTTAAAATAGTTCTGTAATAGTTGTTGTATGCTGGTTTTATAATCTGTGATTGCCATCCCTGCAAGATTAAAAGTTTCTCAAGGCAAGGACTATATGATGATCAAATTAAAAAAGAAAATCCAAACTAGGCATGGTGGCACATGCCTGACATCCCAGCACTCTGAAACGCTGAGGCAAGAGGATTACAACTAGGAGCTCATCCTGGGCAACTTAGTGACTTTTGAGACCCCTGTCTCTGAAATAAAAAATAAAAAGTATTGGGGATAGAGCTCAGTTAAAGGCCTTGAGTTCAATCCCCGGTACCACAAAATAAACAAAAACCTACTAGCTGATGCAGTGCCTGATGTTATGGTTATGGATTTATGTTTGCTGAAACAAACTATTTAATAATATCATAAACAGGATTAGGAATGCCGTGTATTGTTAGATTTCCCTTGTCTTAAGATGGTTGCTACATCAAATAACAGCCTTCTCCTTGCCATAATATCCCACTTTTCACTTAAAAATATGGCTTTACCTGCCAAAAGGCAGCCTTCTTCTTCCTCTCAACATGCTCTTTCTCCACCAAAAGAGTAGCTTGATACTTGCTACCTCCTAGCAACTAGTGATGTCACAGGCTTCCCCAATCCCAAGCCATTACATCACTCAACACCACCCCAGCTCCTATAAGAGCTCTTCCTGTCCTGACCACATTGCTCTCTCTCCTTTGTTTGGAGACAGCCCAGCAGATTGTACCTACAATAAAAGCTTGTTGTGGTTCTGGTCTGGTCTTGTTGTTTGTCTATTTTACCTGACATATCTGTCTTTTAAACTGAAATTGACCTCCCTCCTATCTTTCATATATTTGTCTGCCTTGGCATTATTATTGGTACTATGATTGAACATGGAAGGACTTTAAGAATCTTGGTTAAACTGGATGGAGATCAGGGTACTTTGAATAAGACTAAGTATGTAGGAAACCATGTAAAATTAGATATCTGTTTCTGAGTTCTTAGTCTATTCCCTGGCCATTTGTGCATTTTAGCTATTTTAAGTCATTGAATCAATATATAGGAGAGCTGAAAATCATTAACAGATACTTTCTTGCTACACAGAAAGCCATAGGCACATCTGCTGTGAAGAGGTCCCAGGATATGCAGGGCAGGACTGACCATAAGGTGATTCAGTGTAAGGCGGATACTGAGTATGTGTTCATTCTGAGACATTTATGGAGACACAACCTTCTGACCTCAAGGAACTTCTATTCTAGTAGAACAGGAATGTAATAAACAAGCTTCTTATATTTTGTGTAGGATATGTTAGTAAAAAGTACAAAGAAGACATATCCAGGATATGTGCGTGATGAAACGGGACTGAAAAGCTGGATCAGGTTGCCAGGAAGGGCTTTGCTGAGAATATTTGGGTAAACATTTGAAGGAAGAAATTATAGTAAAGATGACAAACCAAGACATATAGAATCCATTTCTTCCCTGTACAAGTCTCCCTTGAAAGTGGTGGTAATCAACCATAGTGTACTTTCATAAAGAGAGCTTTCAGAAAATTATATTTAACATGAACACTTTCCTAAAACAATGCTCCCAAATATTTCATAGGATATATTCCAAATTATTTAAACATATTCCCAGCACGACCCGAGCCTCACCTTCCAGCAGTGTCCATCACGCATTTCCCCAGCGGACAAGTGCAGGGGAACTCATCGTGCTGCATGCCCAGGCTATGTCCCAGGTGATGTGCCATTCTGTTTGCAATGATATTTATGTCAGGTAGAAGATCCTGGTGCAAAGAGAATGTTCATTAGAAAATTTTCAAAGAAAGCATGTTGTAGTCTGTAGATAGCACTGTGGACTATTGGCTGGAAGACAGTCTGTAGCTCCTACTTAAATCAGGGATTTAATTACTTCCCTCTCTGTACCACAATTCTTGCATTATATGATGCAATTGGGAAAGTGACTTTTAAGTGTTCATAGCTGTAAAATTGTGAAATGTGTGTGTGTGTGTGTGTGTGTGTGAGAGAGAGAGACAGTATTATTCATTGTTGGGTTTACACTAACTCAACCACAACCATAGTTAAAAAATGCTAATGTTGCTATGGTTCAGATGCCTATGTCCTTCCAAAATGCATCTGTTGAAGTCCTAAACCAAGCACTGGAGGCGATAAGGTTGTGGACACAGAGCTTTCACGAATGGGATTATTGCCCTTCTAAAAGAGGTCCCTCAGATGGCTCCTGCCCTTCTCTCATGTGAAGACACAGCAAGAAGGTGTGAACTTTGAGCCAGACAGTAGACTCTCGCCAGATGCCAAATCTGCCAAAACCCTGACCTTGGACTTCTCAGTCTCTAGAACTGTGACAAGCAATTTCTTTTGCTTACGCAGTTTATGGCACAGAATTTTGTCACAGAAGCCTGTATGGTCTAAGACAAACGGCTTACAATAAATGGTAGTGATTGTCTTTTCCATACTAGAGGGTCAAGGGGCACAAGTATGTGATGCTCATGCTTTCAGGTTATAATCTCACATTGAACAGCAGTGCATATGATCTTGTGGGAGGAGCTTCTGTTACAAGGAAGCCCAAAGATCAGAGATATAATACCCATGACAGCGTGGTTTGTTACCTTGGCTTATAGTTGTAATTCATGTTTTGATGCTTATATTAATGAAAAAATAGTTCCAAAGAGGGATAGGCTATTGAGCTTCTATAAAGCTAATGAAGCATTTTCATCTGCCCATTTTATTTATTTATATAAAATTTGAAATATTTTGTGGACTGATTAAAATACAATTCAGGTAGTAACATCCTGTATCAGAGTAGATTGACTGTATCCTGCAAAAATTACATTATTAAAATACCAAAAGCAAACCTAGGTATGAAAAGAACTACATAAATATAGTTTTGTCTCTATAAGTAATTACATTCAATATACAAAATAGCTTTATTGCGGGGATTTAGCTCAGCTGTTCGGTGGCCTGCCTTGCAAGCTCAAGGACCCGAGTTCAATCCCCGGTACCAAACAAAATAGCTTTATTAATCATGTATTAATCAGTGTGTGATATTCTTTTGAACTCTGAAGTACATTATTTTACCCTTTTTATTTATGTATAGTTTTGTATGACATTTCTTATTTAACAAAGGACATATACATTTTCATGACATGTTAGTGGGTGTATATAACGGAATGTGTATACAATGTCTTTCAACGGGACTCAGAATATTACAAAAATTTAGTTCAAACATTTAGATTAAGTAATCGGATATAAACAGAACACGACTCACCTTAATGATACTGGAGGAGTAACTGGGCAGGCACATACTCCTTCCATAAGAAGCTCCCTGTGCACTTGTGTAGAGCCACTTTCCACTACAGACACAACACAAATACACTCCTCAATCTGAGCTCGTAGTTTAACACAAAGATTCAATAGCAGTGAATCCCCACAGGGCTAATGCCCATGCATATGAAAGCATTTTTTATTTCTGCAGTTCTGGAATTGAGGATGGTTGAGTTGATATCCACCTCATTTCAAACCTACACTAAAGAAGAGTTACTGAAAAAGCTAATTCAAACTTAAGCTGAAATAGTAAAACAAAGGCACTTTTTAAAAAACAAAAAGTGAAGCTAAGTCCTTAATTTTCCTTTAGTCTATCCTGAACTCAGCTTTAAATAAAAACACTTAAATGACCAAAACAATTAATGGATTCAATTAGAAGTGTTCAAGAGAACAAACATGAAACAGACAGTATACTTAACACCATGATTAATTATATACGGTTGAAAAACCTTGAAACTTTCAATCAACCATAGGAACTCAGGGAGGATTTGACAGCTATAATTAAATGTTTAAAAGAGCTGTCATGTATGAAGAGAACCATCCACAGACAAATGTGTATATTATAAGTATCCGAATTTGATGTGATTCAGAAACCACTTTTCCAGATGGGCCACAATAAATAGAGCTCTCTGAGGCTGAAAGGCAACATTTCAAACATACAAGATTCAAACATAAGTGACCAGGGGCACTCACACCTTTTAGTCTTTAACATTTTTAAAAGATCAAGTAGTGATACTCTGTTTCTTTCTTTATTAATGATGGATTTCTGTTGCTGCATTCTATGTGTCAATTTTTCTGCTACATGAAGTTTAGTCCTTCAACTGTTTTTCATTTCCCTTAGGACTAAGACTTATGCAAGATATTTTGAATTACAAAAATTATGTAAAAGGACCAAATTTTAAAGAAATTAATGATTCAATACACAAATCCAGTCTTTTCTTTGGGAATCTAACAGTTGAGGTAGACTGAATTTACCAGATGCGTTGTCTTCTTTATTATATGGTAAAGATTGTTGTGGGGTTTGTGTCTGGCTGCACGTATTTGGATGACAGGCAATATCCAGAGGGTGAGATACTTCCGAGAAATGCATGTTTGTTAGACTCTTGGAGAGGCATGGTGTGAGAGCATTGGGGAAGTTTGGCATTGGATGATAAGTAATGTACACGGAGTCCCAATCTACTTAACTTACACAATGACCTTTTCAACTCTGAGCAGGAATGAACATATTACATTTTTCCTTTCTACTCTTATCCAATTATGGAAAGGAAAATTATTCAATAGTCTACTAGAAAATTCCCTGTATAACTAGAGACAACCTTTTTCTTTGTGTCCTACCCCAAAGTTAGTTACCTTAAAATTGTTTGGTTGTTCATTCGTTTTGTGGTCTATTTTTAATAATCCACCTAAGATATGAAGGATAATAGAGTAGTCACATACCTCAGTAACATAGCATGGTCAAAATTCTTCCTTTTTTTCAGGACTGTCTCTTGCCACTTTGAAAAACGCAATAAGGTAGTATCTGCGTTTGAAACTTGGGATATTTTGTCTCCATTTGTCCATATTTCAATGCCCACCAATGTCACATGAGTGTTCAAGGTGTTATAAATCTGTACCAAGAAGAAATCATTTTTCACAAACTCAAACAGCTAGCTGGAGCCTTAAACATTATTACATCCTTCTGTATTTCTAAAGAGAACGGTAATTTTAATGTGTGATGTATGTGAGCAAGAGTGCAGGTGTCATTTTACACACACATGTCTTGCAGTGGGACACAGAGTATATTGTACAGGACACTGCATGTTTTTCTCACGATCCAAGAAAAAGTTGACCAAAAAGTCAAGCAGTCTAGTTCTCCTGGAACTATCATATGTCTTTCAAGTGCTGATCTCAGAATATGTCTAGAAAAAGCATTTACTCAGGTTCTGAGGTAGTAGATTATCTCAAAATCAACTTAGCAAAAGTGGCACATGGTGGAATGAATACTCCTTGCTTTTCCCTCCAGAGTTTGTTCTATGGAAACCTGGTGTCAACATCCAGAGACTTGGTGTGGCCACTCTAGAACTTCATGACCAATTTTTATGACTAAGATTTCTGTTTGAGGCGCTTGACTGGGAAATAGGCAAACTACGCAGAAACAGTGGCAGCCTATGCATCTCCTCAGCCCTTTTGAAAACTGCTTTATAAACACCTCTCTGATGGATACTTTTGTGCTGTGAAAAGAGAAGACAAAGCTTAACAATGATCACAAATATTTTGAGACGAAGGAAGGCACGTGATATCACTTTTATATTCCGTAACAGCTAGTTTAAAACACAAGTTGAAGAAGGACAGAGTGAGTGACGGATTAAAAACACAAAATTAAGAACTGAATCGGAAAGGTCAGTCATACAATGTCACTAAGAATATAACTCCTTATCAAGAAGTTTCATTCCTATTGCAATAACCTTGTGTACTTTTCTCCTTAACCTGTAGTGCATGGACAGAGTGAATTTCTTCTCTTTCTCTTGTTTTTAATTACATTTATCGGTGCAACAGTACAGTTACATTCATCACTGGGATCTTGCAGCTTTACCTGATGCATCTTGGATCTTATTTTTTCCCCCGCATACCCCTGCCCTAACTTTCGCCCCCTCTACCCTTCCCTATTTACAGAGATTTTGTTTCCATTTTTTCCTTTTCTTATATTGTTTCCTTTTTCCTCTCCCCTACTCTTTCCACTTCCTCTGTACCTTTAGACCTTTTCTTCCTATTTCACATTACCAGTTATACAATTTGGATGTTATTTATACTTTTTCACAGCAAAGAAACTATTTCATGTTTACACATGTGTGTCCTGTTTACTTCACTTAAGAGTATGGCCTCAATATGCATCCCTTTAGCAATAAATGACTCAATTTATTCTGTCAACATTTTAGAAAAATATATAAAATTGCTCAAAACAAAATTATTTTAAGTAATGTATGAAGATATTACCCTGAAAGGCTTGGGCAGTTTAGGGCAAGTTATAAGGTACAACTATGTGTGTATTGGTACAATGCTATTTGAAGTTAGACTGTTTTCTCAAATATATTATAAGCCCATGATTAAATAAATACAAAGTATTTTAAAAGAAGCAATGGTAGAGACAAAACAGAACAGTCAAAAATACTGAATTCATTATGATATGAGATTAGTAATATTAACAAGAACAAAGATGGAGGTGGGAGACTTACAGGAGGAGGGAGGGAAGCCAGACGGAAAGGGAGAGGAATTAAGAGAATCATGCCATGCCATGTACGGATTCCCCAAGATGGGTGTAAACCGCATGTACTAAAGACGTGCCCTAATAAACAATCCTATTCACATTTAATTTTTAATTTATTGGTACTACTTTTATTTATTTATTTATTGGTACTGGGGATCGAACTTGGGTCCTTGTGTTTGCAAGGCAGGTGGTTTACTGTTACAATTTCGATATACATAATGATTGTATTCATCATAGGAGACTTGTACCTGTACATGATGAATACTGATTTCTCTTATTTTCCCATTTCCTTTCGCTCCCTTCAACCCGTCTACTCTTCCTATTTACAGAAACCTGCCACCAATTTTCCTTCTTTTCTCATTTTTCTTTTTGCTTCTTTCTTTTCCTCTCATCCCTACGAAGCTCCCTCCTTTCCTGAATAGGATATGCTATTCAAAAACGGTCAGGACAAAGTATAGAGCAAACAAAAAACATAAATAAATACAAACAGTTGAGCAAATAATCAATTTCAATGCAAACTTATCAATAATTACAGCAAATGTAAAGCACATACATATGGCCATTAAAACAGAAATCATCAGACTATCTCAGAAAATTTATAATCTATAAAAATGTCTTTTTATTAGACAAAGATAGATTGAAAGTAAGAATAGCAAAAGACCTATCATGCAAACACAAATCAAATGAAAGCTGAAAAGGCTCTATTGGTATCAAAGTGGGTTTAAGAGCAATGAGCAGTTACAGAAGTCACAGAGGGCATTGCTCGACCACAGAGGGGTCAAGTCAGAAAGAGGACATGCAGTGTGATGCATTTGCAACTGCCAGCAGAGCTGCACAAAACTAAAGACAAAATCTGGTAACGGAGGAGAGACACAGCCACCATGCCACTCATAGAATTAAATACTCGTATCTCAGTAATTGTTAATAAGTACTCATAAAATGAGTAAAGGCACAGAAAACCAGGAGAATGCTGTCAATTAACTTGACAAAACCAACAGTCATAGAAAACTCTATTCTCCCATATCAGAATACTCTGTTTGTTTTATCAAGTGTGCATGAACAATTACACAGAAACCAGATTCTGAACCATAAATCAGACTTCAAAAAATCAAAAGAATTAAAATCAGGCAAAGCAATTCCTCTAATTCTAATGGAATAAAAATAAGAAGTCAATAACAAAAAATATAAGAATCTCTATTTGAAAATTAAACAACACTGTCTATAACCACTGAATCAAAGAGAAGGCTGTAAAGGACATTAAAAATATTTTGAACAGCTGGGCGTGTTGGTGCATGCCTGAAATCCCAGCACTCTGGAGGCTGAGGCAGGAGGATCGCTGTGAGTTCAGCACCAGCCTGGGCTACATAGTAAGTTCCAGGACAGTCTCAACTACATAGTGACAGCCCATCTCAAAATATATATATATATATGTTTAACAGAATGATAATTTTAAAATAAAAGATATGACTATTTCCAGGTAACAGCCAAAAAAGCATAGACATTCTTTATGTCCCAGACCTAGTTATTTACATAAAATAAGTGAAAATGTGTGTTCAAGTGTATGACTGTATATAAATGTTTAAAGTAGTTGTATTCAGAGTAGCAAAAACTACACATATGTTAAATGTCATACAGACAGGTTAAATGTCCCTCAAGTGTTGAATGAACTGTCTGTAACCTGGAGGAATCATTCTTTCTCACATCCTCCTCTGGCACCTCTTTATTCTGGTGATAAATAGAGCAGGGATTGTCTGGGGTGCCACAGGAATCAGCAAAGATATACGTATGCAATTCAGAATTTCTTTTTAAGGATTATACCTCACTAAAATGTAAACACATGAATAATCTTAAGAGATTTTACTGAAATAGTTACCTTGCCTTTTAAGCCAAATCATGGGCAGTAAGTTGCAGCTTGAAAGATTTTATACACGGTCACAGAACACTGATTTAGAACGGTGAGATTTAACTTGAATGGGTTTGATTTTCAAATCAAATCAAATCACTGCTTCATAAATTTTGTGATTAGAGAACAATATTTGAAACATTTAAATAGTAAGTGGGATTTACTTAGAAAATGAAAACGTCAGACCTGTGGCTGGTTGCTGTGATTTTTCTTGAGTTTTGTTTATTAGTTTACTTGGTGAGGCTCTGGAGCTTAGACCTCCTCAGTATCAATATTTCTTCAAAGTCCAGCAGAGAGCTAACATGAACATTTCTTTGCAATTTTTTCCTCATTGAGTTTATTGGTACAATTTAGGTATATAGTACAGTTACATTCATCATTGGGATCTTGTACCTTTTCATGACAGGTCTTGGTTCTCATTTTTTCCCCTTGTCCCTGCCCTCACTTCACTCCTCCTCCCCGTCCCAATTACGAACATTTTATTTCCATTTTTTTCATTTTCTCCTATTTTTTTCTTTTTCCTTATAACCTTTTTTCTGCCCTTCCCACTTTCCCTACACCTTTAGCCCTTTTCTTCCTATTTCACATTGTCAATTACCTCATTAGGATCTTATGTACTATTATAGTATGGTGAGATTTAACTTGAATGTGTTTGATTTTCAAATAATTTGCACACTGCTTCATAAATTTTGTGATTAGAGAACAATATTTGAAACATTTAAATAGTAAGTGGGATTTACTTAGAAAATGAAAACGTCAGACCTGTGGCTGTTTGCTGTGATTTTTCTTGAGTTTTGTTTATTAGTTTACTTGGTGAGGCTCTGGAGCTTAGACCACCTCAGTATCAATATTTCTTCAAAGTCCAGCAGAGAGCTAACATGAACATTTCTTTGCAATTTTTTCCTCATTGAGTTTATTGGTACAATTTAGGTATATAGTACAGTTACATTCATCATTGGGATCTTGTACCTTTTCATGACAGGTCTTGGTTCTCATTTTTTCCCCTTGTCCCTGCCCTCACTTCACTCCTCCTCCCCGTCCCAATTACGAACATTTTATTTCCATTTTTTTCATTTTCTCCTATTTTTTTCTTTTTCCTTATAACCTTTTTTCTGCCCTTCCCACTTTCCCTACACCTTTAGCCCTTTTCTTCCTATTTCACATTGTCAATTACCTCATTAGGATCTTATGTACTATTATAGTTTGTTCACACCAGAGAAACTATTCCGTATTTACACATGTGTGATTATTTATTTCACTTAGGAGTATATCCTCAATATATATCCATTTTCCTTTGAATGAATCTAATTTGTCATTCTTTATGGCTGAGTAGTATTCCATTTTATAGAAAAGCCACATCTTTTTATCCAATTTCCAACTGATGGGCAAATAGGCTATTTCCAAGTTTTAGCTATTACAAACTGTGCTGCTATAAACATAGGTGTGCTTATATCTCTGTGATATGATTCTTTTAATTCTTTTGGAAAGATACCCAGCAGAGAGATTGCTGGGTCAATGGAGCCTCTAGTCCTAGCTCTTTAATAAATGGTGTTAGAAAAACTGGATCTCAACCTGCCAAAGATACAAACTAGACCCTTATCTTTCACCATGCACTAAATTAAAATCCAACTGGATTAAAGACCTAAATATTAAAAACAGAAACACTGAACTTGCTAGAAGATAAGTTAGGCAGAACTCTTGAAGATATTGGCATAGGAAAAGACTTTATGAACAAATCCTCAGTAGCACGTGAACTAGCAGAAAGAATCAACAACTGGGATCTCATCTTATTAAAAAGCATCTGCACTGCAAAAGAAACCACCAACAGAGCTAAGAGACAACCTACAATGTGGGAAAAAATTTTTACCATCTGCTTCTCAGGCAAAGGACTATTATCTAGAACATATAAAGAACTCAAAACAATCAGGCTCCCCCAATATAAAGACCCAATTCAAAAATGGGCATCTGATGCAGAAAAAGCATTTGATAAAATTCTCCACCCATTCATGATAAAAACCCTGCAAAAAATTGGAATAGATGGTCTATACCTCAATTTAATAAAGGCTATTTATGAAAAACCATCAGCCAACATCATATTGAATGGCCAAAAACTGAAAACCTTCATGTTAAAATCAGGAACAAGACAAGGATGCCACGCGGTTGTGGGCGAAAGGAACCCTTCTCCATTGTTGTTGGGAATGCAGACTGGTGCTACCACTGTGGAAATCAATATGGAGATACATTTCTTTGCATTTGTATTTTCACTTGATTCAAATTATATCAATCCTTACCATGTTGACAAAATTGACCATTCCCCAAATTCTTCTTCTTAGATTATAGTGAGGATTACTATTCCTGCGATACTGGAAATGAAAACATTGTACCAACATTCATTAATGATATGAAAAAGCTCAACAAAATACTTCACCCATTATGAGACATTACAAAGGGAAAATGCATTGGAACAGCAAGGAAAGAGGAACGAAGAAGCGTCTAAGGCCTGGACAACACATGCAAAGGTCTTTATTTGCAGTACTTGGGAACCAACATGCCTTATACTCGGAGCAATGCCCGTCGAGCAACGTCCGTGGTCTTAGGCTCTCACTAAATTTCTCAGGCTGGTCTGGAACTAGTGACCCTCCTGCCCTAGCTAGAATTACAGACATGCACCACTACGCTCTGCTGAGACTATTTTTTAAAAATATTAACTAACTAGATATAGCAGCCTATGAAGACATATTTTAGCTCAGTACAACATTCAGGTTTTCTATCCAATTTTGGTTGTCCTCTTTTCCATACATTATGCTTCATTACATTGGTAATTAAATCAATTGATTGGTACTCTTTAGAGCCCATCGTATCACAAGGCAACACCTATTAAAGTTCTATAATAAATATTATGTTGCAAACAGACATGCTTCACCTCTCTTCCCGGGTCTACAGTGGTCACAAAGGATGGAACACATGATCCAAAGACTTCTTGGAGCCAAAGATGTGCCACTGGGGGATAGAAAACTGGTCTTCCCTGCTTTGTAGAGTAAAGCTCAGATGACAAAACTGATTTCTTCTTCGGCCCATTCTGAATTGAGTTCTCTTCTTTCACCTTGGTTCCCTTTTGGTACCATTAGGACCTTGCCAGTTATTATCAGGTAAATACACTTAATAACAAAAAATATGCTGTAAGGGTATAAGCATATCATCAAACTTCTATGATAAAAACAAAAAACAAGTATGCCTTCCCTGAATCCTGTAGTAATTTTCCTACGCCTTACCACCTCATCGCTGTCCTACTACTTTAAATATCTAAGCAATTTCAGATGTAGCATTAGCATCTTTTCTGTTCTCATCTCCTACCCACTCACCATACTTTGATTGCAGTTACCACTATTCTCTTGAAACTACTCTTGATAGTTCATGAATGTCCTCTTGAGTGAGCTAATCACTATTTTTTCATTTTTATGGTCATTTTTGTCCCCAACAAACACTGATCATTTTTTTTTCTTTTAAGAAACGATTTAACACTTTTATTCCTAGGACCCCATACACTCCTACTGATTTATTGTGGGATCGTCTTCTCCTACCAGGCCTTTAAACTTTGGGTGGGAAATATATCTCACTCCAGGATTCTAGCTGACTACTCGGGAGGGATTGTATAAAGTATGTTACAGAGAGAGAGAGATGCTAAAGCTATCTTCGGGATCACAGGAGTAAGATAATTTATCCATCATTTATTTCCAACTGTGGGCCTGGGGAGAACTGCATGTGAGCTCAGTCCTTTTACTGTCAGGCCCATATTTGATCGGTGTTCTCAGGACGCAGACATTTATGCTCTGATTTCCCCATGCTCGTTTTGGGTAACACATCCATATTTTAGGCACGATTTTTTTTCTTTCAGCCCACCCGTTATTCTTGCTTGATAGCACCAAATTTTAGAATTATCTTTGTTACTTTTTGAATAGATAGACTAGAAACTCATATCGCCTCCTACTGGATGAAAAGTGTATCACTCACAATAGGTAACCTTTCTCTTTGTTTCAGCTGAATACACTGTTGTGTTGTTTTGTCCTGATTATTCTGAAATTCTTCCACCCCCATCCTTTTATTTCTGAAAAACTCTTCAAGAATTATTGCAAAAATATTACCTGTCATCCAATTACCCATATTCACTCTTTCATTCAGCATTTAATGTCTCCTAATCACTCTTTCATAGTTTCTGCCCCTTTCAATCCCTGTGCTCCTTAGGTGGTAGATTTCTAACTTCCCCAGCCTCCAACTCACTGATTCTTCCTTCTTATGAGTCTCACTTCCTATTAAATTCATTCAAGAATATGCACTGCTCCCTTCTGCAGACATTAAAATAGTGTTTCAAATAGTTTTCTCCAGACTCCTTTCATTGTTTTATACTGACTTCTATTTATTTTGGTAACTTCAATAAATTTAGACCTATGCTTTTATTATGCAGAATAATTTTAAATACCACTGGATGCTTTACGTTCCTGGTAGGTTGATTTTGCTTCTCATTATGTTGCTCTACTCTTCCTCAGGTGATTCACCTTACCTTGGGTTGTTATATTGTCCTTATAGGGCATTTTTGACTTGGGTTCTAGTTGTTTACCAAATCATTAAACAATTTTTATGTTGAAAGCTTTGCTCAGCATGTGTGCCCCTGAAAAATGCACACTAACATGCTCTGTAACTACTCATGGCACAAGCATACCCCCCATAGCATTCTCTCTGCCCATGCTTGGGGGCAGATAGACATTTCTTTTACCTATTGCAGTTTTTGTGAATGTTTATGGTTTCCTTTTTGAGGGTGAGGCGGTGTTTACGGCTCTGAGAATACAGATGACTCATTTACAAATGTCAGTTTTCTACTCTGAGCAATATCCCTTAAAACCCCATGACAGTATTCTATATATCTGTGGTCACTAAGCCTTTGAATTTTACTTCCTATTCTGACAGAGACTTTCGTTTTGATTTTTAGCTTTTGAAAACTGCAGGATTTTCTGAGGTCCACTATGAATTATTGACATGTTTCAATTTCTTCTCTTGTTCAGTACGTCCAAAAGTTTGCCATGACAAAGTCCTAGTTTGGATTAGACCGCTTCATTGTTCAAAGACCCAATAGTGTCTCATATGCATCTCTTTGGGAAAGCTAAAATCTGAGCCTAGAAGGGAACTCTGATTAGGATACTTTTTTGTCTAGTTTAGAATAACTATAGTTTTACAGAGATGAAAAAAGATCAAAATGTTATTCTGAAAACTTACCACAAATTCATCAGCAACAATGAGTAGCTCAATGTACTTTTCCTTATGGTTTTCCTGGAAATTTATGGAAAATTTAATGAAGTGTGTTGATATTCAAATTTTAAAATTTAAATAGAACTCATCTAACAATGTCAAGGTAAGAAGTACTAGTATTGTTGATATTGGAAGATGAAGTAAATGTGTGTATCTATCGAATTAGTCTATAAATCTATATAAGAAAGCCTTTGCATAAAGCTGTGGCCCAACATATCATATATTAACAATCCTGAAGCAACACCAAAGTTTTTGACTATACTTTCTTTTACTATGTGGACTTTGAGGTCAAACAAAAGGTATAAATGATAATGAATCCAGTTTTAATATTAAGGGCATTTTCTTTATTTACAAAATAAATGTTTCTTAACTAAGCTCAGGTAAAAAGCACCAACCTACAGCTGAAAGTTAAAATTGAACTGATTGATGGTACTAGCTATTACTTCTGCTGTTACCCCTGCCTCCCAACCTTATGTCTCAATTCCAAAGAAACAAGTAAATATTGATAATTTTAGGCCATTTACCTTTAGGAAACAGAAGTAGCAGGACATTCTTTTGAGTTTTCAGGAAAAATATGCGGAGGTGCATGTATATTCCCCAAGGACACACCAGAGAGATATTTTTCAACAACTGACACATTCTTTTGCAGACTAATTATTATGTATTTGTTGAATTATTCAACCAAGAAACGCTAGGCATTTAGTATGTTTCAGATGCTATCTTTACTATGGACATGAGAGGAAGATAAGCAAACACGTAGTTTACAACTCAGCTGAGATTTAAGGGCATAAGAACTGGTGGGACAGAAAGACTTAACATACAGAAGACTCTGCACAGCCATCCACCCTGAAATGAGCCTTGTTATTATCCTTGGTTGTCCTTAACCACTAGAACAATTTGGCCGCATGAAAGCTTGTGTTCAGCAACTCCCACAAACGTGCATGGAAGACAAGGAAAGATGACGTCTAGGATAGGTTTCAAGACACTGACAATTTCATCCTTCAGATTTCATATGGTACTAACACCATCCATGAATGTGGAGGTGTGTAGAGCTATCCCTTCTTCATATTGATGGAGCAAACTGGGATCAACTGCAGTCAGTGAACATTTTCTACACAGCTATCCAACAAAAGCTTGAGTTTGAAATTTCAAACGATGAAGTGTCAGATTCAGAGGAGCAGAAGCTTTTCTCTATCTGGACTCATAAAGGAAACAAGGTGTTTTACCTGCAGTGAAGAGGTCTTAAAAAGAGAGTACTCACTTCCACTTTGTGGTTTTCTTTATATGTAGTATCTTTTGGAACAGATTTCATGGTTAAATTGAGCTCTGCACAAGAGTAATTGACAGCATGTGGCACTCTTGGGTTATATTTGAACACCAAATGCTCCCCCTCATTTGAATATTTCATTGGTTCAATAAGGTACCTTTGGTCATTTACTCTGAAGAATCCCCTGTGGAAATTGAAAAACCAATATATTCAAGATACGTAACTATTTCATTTTTTTAGACTTTACCTTTTCAAAGAAGGGAAACTCGAGGTCAAGACTACATAAGATCGTAGTTGGATGTTTTGAGTGATAACGGAATGAGATTACATGTTGTCTTTCACCGAATTGATAGCTTTTTATATATGAATCTTTCCGAGGAATTCTGCCAGTCCAATTTCAGCTTTGAGTTGAGGTACAGTAACAAACCCCACCCGTGTTTGTTTCAGAGTTTTTGCAAAAGTTTTATGAATTTGCCATTAATGCACAAGTTTTAAGTATACACAAGTGCAAATATTACCATGGGCAATTTTGTCACTAAATGGCTTCTCGTTTCTGAAAATGGTGTGAACTGTTCAAAGGAAGGATTTGGAAGACAGATGTTCCTCATCTTACCATCTGTCTTGGCACATCCTCCTCCTTCATCCTTGAATTCAAGATCTATAGGGAACTAATAACTGCATAAATGAACTTTTACTTTCTAAAGACTAACATTGGAGTCTAATTTATAAAAAGGTAAATTATTAAACATTGTGGTTTAGTGAATTCACAGAGCTGGCAGTCAAGAAACTCAGATTTTGGATCCAGTTCTATCACTAGCAGGTTGAATACCCAGGAGCAAGTCTCTGATTTCAGCATCTTGTTCTCTAACACTGGAGCACAGGTTGGCTGAAGTCCAGAAATCCTGCAACTCTGAGATTCTTGATCATACACTACAAAATGCAACTTGCCACGGGCTATGTATTAGATTTTTTTTGTCAAGCATAAACATAAATCACAGGCTAGAGTTTATACTTATTGCTAAAAATAGCCCTTTCTTCATTACTGCTTCTATGTACAGGGTAAGTAAAAGAAATAAATCAAGTGAATATTTTTCAAATCCATACTAAAATTCATAAACGAAATAGGGAGATACTCTGCCTTACCTGAGACCATTGCATGTGCTGATGCTCGCAGAAGAATCAAGCTCATGTATAATAGATCCTTGATAAAAGCAGTGATCCTAAAATACCAGAAGAGACTCTTAATGTAAGTATAAGTATTAATATTAGGTAGGCATTAATACATAATTATTTTTGATCAGAATATACCAGTATTTCATTCTGATAAGTTATGCACTTTTCCGTGTATGCATTCATTGCTTTCTTTTATTTATGGATATTTGAGTCTGCTTTAGAAATCTTCCATCTTAATTACTGATTAATTTGTGTAAAGCCACATAGGGATCCGTTCCTCACAGATTTGAGCCTGTTGGTTGCTGACAATATTTTCAGGTAGGTGAATCTTTTGCTTATAAATATCACTTTTTTCTTCTATCCCAAGGTCTTTGACAAATGAATTCTCTTGCACTGGTATTATAATTTCCCAGTTGCCTATGAAATCAGGTTGTCTATGATCCCTAAAACTAGCTATTTCTCTCCAACCAGTGCCTCTCATGGCTTCCTTTGCTGCCTCTCTGCTTTAGTCAGTGTGGCATCTTTCTTACCTCTATTTGGTGTTTTGCTCTTGATAGTTTCACCAGATAATTATTCTTTCTATCATTTCCATCTGCTCAACTCCTCCCTTGTTTGACATTTTCCATGGCTCTCCAGGAGCCTCATATGTTCAAGGATAATAATCACCACCTGAACAAAAGAATGCTACCCAGTTTTCCTCTTGTGCTATTTTTCAAGAATGCATGATAACTTAGATCTCATAGAGCTCCACAGGTGCTTTAAAGAGAGGAAAGTGAGCAGGAGGAAGGGTGTTCTTAGATAAAAGGCTGCAGAGGGTATGTTCTGGAAAGGAGAATGAGGGTTAAAACAGCATCTCTATTCACTATAATAATATTAATGATAGATGCAAAGCTTGTCCAGAAAATGAAAAATCCTTAATGTGCATCGGAATCCTAATGCTGCATCGGAAGAACTGGGCAAGGGATTGCAAATCCATACACAGATCAACTGGATGGCGATTCCAAATTGCTTTCCAGTTTTAGATTTTTATCCCTAACCTTTACAAATCCATCAAGGAGCCTTATTTGTAATTCACTGGCATCCTGCTGCACCTTTCTTCCGCTTAACACTATGGAAGGTGTCAGGAATCAGTGTCGTAAAGGAAGACACATCACGGCTTTTCCTATTTTTCGTGCTCAGATTCCTTTACTATTCAAAGGATCATTCATGTTTTCTACTCGAGCAACATTCATTAAGAGTAAGCAACTCAAGACTCACTCGTGCTGTAGCACTTTTTGCTGAAATGTGTAAAGCTAGAATTGGGATGCAGTCACATCAGGAAATAACAGTTTCAAAGAAGCAAAACAGGAAGGTTATGTAAGATATCTACCATTATCTGAGGATGCTGGGTGATCATTTCTCCCTTTGTGGTGTAGAATGTTTCACTGTAATTTGAGCCTAGGAATTCTCTGAAAAAAGAAGGCAGAGAAGTCGTGATATTTACTCACTCTACAAATCTTATGGATAAAACCAGTCATGTGGTCGAAAGACCTCCACCCTGCCTTCAAATCTCATCAGTGTCTCTCCTATTAAAAATAAAAAAATTAAATTTTGGAAAAATGGTATTAGTACATGTCTGCAGTACATAACAGTTACATTGATTGTGGAGAGTTTGAACATGTACAGAACACATCTCAATTCCATTTTTGTCCCTTTCCCCTCCCCTCACGCCCTGATCCCACCAACTCTTCCTCCCCTCCCCATTTGCAAAAACTCTATTTCGATTTTGTAATCAATTTCTATTTTTTTTAAAAAAATGTCTTTCCCTTCCTTCCCTATCCTATTCCTCTATTTCTAGATCTTATGACCTTATAACGATAATAGAAAAATATTGCAGCAGTGTCAGCAAAATGGTACTTCATAAACAACTCAGAGTGAATGTTAAAATGCAAAAACTTGATATGCATGACACATATATAATCTTAATATATAATAACCAAATAGCTACATCTTTAGATAAAAACAATCTATACTATATTTATCATAATAAGTTTGGAAAACTATGGAGGAAATTGCCCTGAATTCCGCCTTTGTCATACTTATCACTGCTAACATTTGCGTGTCATACTTTGCAGTCTTTTGTTTGCATAAGTAAAGGGATGACTTTCTGAGTTATCAGTAGAATTACCCTGCTTCTGTCAGCTCTTTGTATCATCAGATTGAAAGCACCTACTGTTGGCCATCCAAACTCAAGAGCTGCTTTCCACAGCTGATTCGAACTCTAAAGCATAGAAACTTAAGACAGAGACACTATGCTTGAAAATGAAAGCTTTTTACATGAAAAAGCTGAGCTTTGTAAGTTTGGAGAATTTAGTAATAATGGCTTCAAAACAGTCTTCTATAAGGAAATTATCTGAGAAAAGTAAAAGACAAGTCAGGCTATCCAGCATGGGGATTGACTTTCTCTATGATGATGGAATCTTTTCCCTTCAGCTTTCTGCTCAATGGCACATTGCTAGTGAATTGAAAGAAGCGTAGTGGATTGTTTTGATTTGTGCTGTCATTTCTTAGCCTGCAAAATCTCTATCTGGTCTACCTCTTCTCTTCATCTCCCAGTCTTACATTTGTTTTTTGATGACCAAACATTTTAGCTGCATTTATTGTGGAGCATAGGGGAAAGTATAGTGGATTCTACTTGTCTGGGAGTGGAAGTACTACAAATCCATTACTCAAAAAAAAAAAAAATCACAACGTTAAGAAATTGTATACAATATTATACCATATGAAATTCGACTCTTTAGTATTATTGATATATAATGCCAATTTTCTGGGACAGCAGAGAAGCACAAGCTATGCTTATATCTACATTAAATCTCAAACTATTGATAGTACATAATCACGATACATCTACCAGTATTTATGCAGTTGCTGAGATCAGTTCAGTGTATGGGCTAACCAAGATGGCAACCAGACATTGCTGTTTCTCTCCAGTTAAGTACTGAAACATGTAATATATCATGAAAAATATTTAAGTAATCATTATAAATTTTGAAAATAAAAATCAGAGAAGTTATGTGGAATTAAAAGTATTGTTCAAGTCTTACAGTGTGGTGACTATAGCTAACCAAAATGCATTGATTACTTGAAGAATTTCTAACAGAGTAGATTTTTAAAGTGTGCTGTGTACAAACAAATAGTAAGTTGGTGAATGAATCTTGTGTTAGCCTTCCACAATCTATATATATTTCAAAGCATCGTGTTGTACTCCATTAACATATACATTTTTGTCAATTAAAAATGAAATAAATGAACACATATATAAAGAAATTGTTGTTTGATCATGGTTTTCCTGATTTAAGAGTGATGTGACATTTTAGTGACTGCTTAGATATTGTTGGAATAAGTACACTAATGCCTGTTTTAAATAAATTCTGATTAATGATTGTTAAAATCCATATAATTCAAGATTCCTCACAGTAAATAAATAGCAAACTATTTCAGAGGCTTTAAATTTGCCAATGTTTCTCACCCCTGACAACTCTTTCCTTGACCAAACTTTAATCAGGCATCTAACTTTCCCCACAGCCCTTCTGAATACGGGTAAAGTACAGTTTTGGCAAAAGAATCTCTCTAGGTCAGTTCAGCCAGAACTCCCCATCCTCCATATACCATCAGGCTTCTCATTCGCCATCACCCCTCAGGTGACAGCAGATCAGCGTGGTCTGTCTTCAGCAAGCTCCCTGTGCGGTGGGTTTAGACAGAAACCAGTGCACAGCTGATGTTTCTTATTGGCCATTTCTGTCTTCCACTCCACCTGGCTTGGCTATAAACTCCCACTTCCTTGTGCAGTATCCAATTTCTGTTCCTCACAGACAAACCTCTCCCTCACAACAGCCCTCAGACCCCAAGTGTGTGAATAAAGTCTGCCTGGCCAGGCATTAAGAATCGTCACTGAATGACTGTTCTATGACGACCCTCTGGACAGCCCTGGGCACTGTAGGCCCCACCGCAGCATGACAACTTTCCTTAAGTACTTCAAAGGCCAGCTCAAACATGTTTCCACACTCCATCAGGCAGAGTTTGACCTTCTTTTCTCTGTGTGTTTTTTACATTCCCTAAGATTTCTCTTCTGATATTGAGCCAGGAGATAAAGAGGAAATAAAAACCTCAAGTAATCTAAAGATCTAAAAGAAGCCAGTAAAGGAAGAGTAGAGGAATGAGTAAGAGAGGAGAAAAGCAGAAGTGAAATATACAATGAGGCTGAATATTAATGGATTCAGCAGCTCAATTAAAAATCCCAAATTATCAGAATGTATTAAGAATTTATTACCCAACTATTATCATATCAGATTTATATACTCCAAATGGAAACATACAGATATATATTTTTAAAAAAGGAAATGAAGACTAAACTTGCTGTTTTGATATTAGGGAACAAAGTGAAAATCGTCCCAAAATTAACAGAAATATTTGTAAGAAAAACTCCATGTACTGCAAATTATATAATGCAATCTAAAACAATCCATAAGTCAAAGAAGAAATTTCAAAGGAAAAGAGAAAATATTTTTAGATAAATGATAATAAAAATGAAACATATCAATTACATCAAGTGGGAGAAATGCTATATATTTAAGTACTTGTAATATAAAACAGTAAACATTTCCATAGGAATAGTAAACATGAAACACATAATGAAGAAAATAAGTTAGTAGGATTGGAGAAAAAAAAGTAAATACGGAAAAAATTAAAAGAGCTAAGTTTTAGCTATTTGAAAAACAACAATAAATTGGCAAAGTCTTTTAGACAGAGAGAAAAGCTCTCATTATTAGTGTCAGAAATAAAAGCAAATTTAATATATTATGTACTATATGCCCTTCTATTTTATACTGTATACATTAACAACAATAAAAGCATTATTAAACACTTGATACCAAAAATAAAGCCACTTAGAGGAAATAGATAGCTATAAAATTTTTAGTTTAGAATTGACACAAAATATTATAGAAAATCTGAATAGCCCCATATCAATGAAGTTGAATTTATCAGAAAATCTCCCACTCTCCTTTTCCTCACAAATATAGAAAATTATCCTCCTGGCATGAATTTTATTTAAAAATTCTATCAGACATTTTTAAAGTAATAATATCTTTTAAAAAAATAAGAGAACAACATTCATTCAAAATCTGACAAAAGTCACAAAAATGAAGCATATTAGCTAATATCCATCTTTAACGTAATTTCAAAAACCCTTAATAAGATAGTAGTAAATCAAATACCCACGTGTGTGTGTGAGAGAGAGAGAGAGTGTGTGTGTGTGTGTGTGTGTGTACTGGGTTTTTTTGTTCGTGGTACTGGGGATTGAATCTGGGGCCTTCATACCGAGCTAACTTAACAGCACTTTTTTATTTTTTATTTTTAGACAGGGCCTTTCAAGTTGCTAATTGGCCCAGGCAAGGCTCCAAGTTGTGATCCTTCTGCCTCAGCCTCCCCATGTGCTGGAATTTCAGGTGTATGCCACCATAATATATTTAAAAATAATGTATAATGAAGAGTCAGGTTTTATCCCAGGGCTGCAAGAATGGTGTAATATTTAAAATCAATATAAATCATATTACGGACATTTCAATGAATGTGTAGAAACCCATTTTCAACAAACTTCTCACAGAACCTTAATAATCTAATAAACTATATGAATGACAATTCTATAGGTAATTTCACATTTAACTATTTAATCCCCCCTTCTGTTTAAGATCAGCAACAAGGTTAAATTGTTCAATTCTCAATATTTCTACTGAAATTGTACTGGAGGTCCTATCGATTGCAATAAAACATAGAAATAAGAGGAATAATGATTACCAAAAAGGCCACAGGAAACTACTAATATCTTCAAATGACAAGATGATTATCTAGAAAATCTCTAAGTAACCCACAAAATAATAAATTAACACCCTCCAAACCACGGTTAATGTAAAAACTAATAGATATCTATATAGTATTTTCAAATAATAGAAAAATGCAATCAAAAGAAAATTGTATTTCCAAGAGCACCACGAATATTAAATATTTAGCAATATATTGAAGAAAAGACACACGAGCACTTTACAGTGGAAACTATAAGACAGATAGAAATGAAAGAAGACAAACACTGAGTTATAACTGTTAATACTCAACACTATTTAGATATCAACCAAAGAGCTCCACATTGATGTAGAGATTGAATAAAGCCCTACACAAAACTTCAGCAAGTTTTTTTTTCTAAAATTAACAGATGTTTCAAGCTTTATACAGAAATGCAGAGGAACCTGGATTCTGAATCTTTACAAGTTATTGTTGTGTTTTAATACATTTACTTCATGTGTATATTATAGGAATTAATAGACAACTTTACGATAAGGTGCAGAGAAATTGCATAATAAATATTATCTTCCTTCATAAGGTAATAAACAAAATATTCAGGTGATGAAAATGTTGTCAATGTGATTATGATTTTAGGCTTGCATTTATGCATACTTATCTGGGGAAAGATTCAGAATGGATGGAATTGTTAATTCTGTATTTTCATTGTTTTTGTTTTGTTTTGTGCTAATAGAGGAGACTGTTAATTGCCCAAATGTGACCCTTCCAGTTTTCTTGGTATTGAATAGCTTGACATGCTTTTAATATTTGGGGCTCCACAGAACTAGTTTGTGTATTATTGTAAGACAGTGGAAGTTAAGAGCAATAAGGAAAGACTCTAGATATTCAGAAGGTTTGACTACATAAGGTGTCACAAAGAAGCAAGTTCTTCCCAATTCTTACCTTGCTCTCTGAAAGAACTTGGTATGATATTTACATTATATAACTAAAAGCCAGATTAAAAACCAGGTTCTACATTTTTCTTTCATTCACTTGATTCCAAAATTACTGACCTATCAACCTTCTTTTTAGTGTGATTAGTTAGAGCTCAAAAGACTCCACCTACCCAAAATAGGTATTAATTCAGGAACTGGAGAAGTACTTCTATAGTCTTTAAGCTACTGAGATATAGTGAGCTTCTATTTTGAAAGGAAGAATCTACATAATATAAAGATTCAAGTAATTTAAGGAATTCACTTTACTGGTAGGTAGTTTTTACAAAAACAATGGAATATCATAGCCTAAATCTATAAAATATTGAATCACAGTAGAATGTACCTTGATTTCAGAAGGTGAAGAATTAAAATTTTCCTGTTTAGTTTTAATTCATACAACAATTCTTCTTCATATGCTTCCTGTAAAACAAAATCCCACATGTGACTTCCACACACAACTGTTTGGTGTATGCTGACCACTGGCGGTGGAGTAGAAGGAAGGAGGTGGTATCCAACTCCACAGGGCCCCAGAGCCCTTCAGGGAATAAATCCTGATAAAGTTGAATTTAGAGAGACCTAGATTTAGAAGGAAATTTTTACTCATTAGTTTAATTAACAATTTCAAAAGACTTTTCTCTAGCTATAAAGTAAAACAAAATGGAAAATGTATATATGCCCTTCATCCTGGGATATGCAAATGATTGTATATATATGCACGACTCTTCCCATGCACAGGCCTTCTGTACATGAATGTTTAACAATTTGGGGTATACTGATTCTTAGAAATGTTCTTTCACAGAATGCTTTTAGGATTGCAAAGCACAGTATGAATGACACTTTAGTCTTATCACTGATCAGAAATTTAATTTGGATTAACTGAAGTTAAAGTTCCATGGTCAACAATGTAGAAAAAAAATGTTTTCAATATACACTGACAAAATACCCTGAAGAAAGGGATTACAAACTTAGAACTTCATCAGCAATTTATAGCAATTCTAGTTTGTATATTTCTAGCTGTATATCTCTTATTGGAAAACTATATAGCCTTATCAGTAATAGATGTTGCCATTGATAAAAGTCTTCCAAATAATTAAATGATAAGTTACTGTGATGCATTTTCTTCTTTGTGAATCTTTAGCACTGACATTTTTCATTAGTGTCATTCATTATTTGTGGTTACATACATTTCTGATTCACGTCCTTTCACCGCTTTCTTTTGTGGTATTTTATTATGTTATGATCCCTACGAAATCTTGGTAATTTAAGAATTGCAGTCATTGGTCATGTATCTTGCATATTTTTAGTTCATTGTTCATTTTTTGAACAGTTATTACCTCAAGCACAGTGAAAACAAAAATATAATAATGTACAAGATGGAGGCCCTTGGTCCAAAGAAATTCCAACCTGGAAAAGAAGAAACATAAGCAACCAAGTAACTGAGTATAAGGGTCATAATGAGATAAATGTAAGTGTTCCTCTGGTGATACAGAAACAATCAGATTCAGGTGCATTACAGTACATGTAAGGCCCCCATTCAGGAAGGAGCTTGGCATGTTTGAGGAACCAAGAGAAATTCAGTATTGCTGGAAAGTTAAACTCTAGCATAAGTTGAATACAAATGAGAAGAAAAGCTTTAGGAAAGAACTAAACGGTTCACAGCTTCATTAGTAATGGATTTAGACCTTCTCCTAAGATCAAAGAGAAGCAGAGGGTTTAGGCAGAAATATTCAGAAAGCACAGTAATTAACAGCTTACTTACTCTAGTTAATGGCTCTGCAAAACTCAGCCCTGTAGATAGGGAAGCTACTTACAGGGTGTTGAAGGAATGCGGATGGTTTGGGCAGGGAGACAAAGAGGAGTAGGTAATTTCAGAAGGCTGTTACAAGCCAACTCTATCATCTTAGCTATTGTTTGATGGCAGAGACAGCCCAGAGGAGTCAAAAAGGAGACCAGGTTTCTGGTTTGTTTGTTAAATGTGTCACCACTGCAAAAAAGAAGCAAAGAGAAGCCGCTCTGTAGTGGGGAGGGGGATTTTTGCATTCATTGAATGTGAAATATATATAGTTAGGACTTTTAAATTGCAACTCTAACAAAAAGAATTAGGACTTTATTAGGAAGACTCAAGACTCAGAAGTGGGGAGACAAGAAATTAATCAAATAAAAGGCCAATAAGGAAGAAGAGTTGACTCACATACTGCACTTCAATTGGTTGTGTGTGTGTGTGTGTGTGTGTATGTGTGTATGTGTGTGTGGGGGGGTGTTATAACAGTGCAACAGTGGGTCTTTCTTTGAACATTTGAATATTTGAGTGTGGCTTTTGCATGGACTACTGTTAAAGAAGTTAAGGTTAATATTGTACTATATTATGTTTAATCTTGTCACTATTTTTAGTAAACTTAATTTGATTTACATTTAGAATTGTTCTAGATTTATAGAATAGTTGGAAAGATTGTGCTGTGTTCACACATACTGCCCCCTATCTACTGTTGACCTCATGCACAACTATGGTACTCCTCACAACTAAAGAATCAAGGTTCATATACTATTATTAAAGATCGTATTCCTCCAGATAATGTTCACTTTTACCTGATGTGCTATTGTTCTTCCAGGATTCCAAACACCACCTTGTACTTATCTGTCTAGTCTTCTTAAGCGGCTCACATCTGTGACACTTTCTCAAACTTTCCTTATTTTTTTCTAAATTGACATTTTTCCAGTGTACTTGTGTGAGGTCTTTCAAGTTTTAAACGCTTTCCTTGTGGTTAGTTTGCTCTTATGGATTTTCATGATGAAAACCATAGGAGAAGGAAGTTCCATTTTACGACCATACACAGTGTGTACCATCAACACAGCCTCACCAATGATGTTGGCCTTGGTTGCCTGACAGAGGTGGCGTTTGCCAGCTGCTTCCTCTGTAAAGTCTGTCTTTTCTCCTCTAATTCATACACTTTGACAAAAAGACATAACACACAGCCCATACAATGCTGAGGGTTTGTGCTCTGCCTCCTGAAGAATGGAGTATCTGCAGAAATTATTTGTTTCTTCTGCACAAGTAATGTGTCTATACTGTCACATTTATGTAGGCGTTCAGTCATTTGTGTATATCAGTGTAGGCTCGTGGAGTTTCACCTACACTTCATGTTACAGTATAAGGCCACATTATTTATGTTTTACTTAAATTGTCCTGGCTTTGGCTGTTTGGAGCTCTTTTTATTTGGCTCTTGAGTTCTCTTGTCATGTTCCCTCCATGTGGGTTTGGAGTTTTGTTTATTTGGGTTTTGCGGGGAAGGTAGTTTGCAGCAGCACAAGATGCTCAAGACTCATCTGGTGCATTTTCTGTCTCCCTCCAGACTCATCCTGTGCTTGGAAAGGGAACTGTTCTTATCAGTCTTGACTGAGTCCTAAGGCAACGGCTGCTAAAAGAACCTACCAGCTCCTCACAGTGAGGGGTAGAAAGCTAGTTTTGCACCCCCCATGCTGGGGACCACACTTCAATCAATGCAAAAGTTTGAAAAGGCGAGAAAAGAGCTGGAGATTAAGAGAAGAATTATTTATAAAGAAAATTACTGGAGGGCTGGGGATTTGGCTTAGTGGGTCCACCACCTGCTTTACAAGTGCAAGGTCCTGAGTTTGATCCCCAGTACCAAAAAAACAAAAAACAAAAGAGTTAAAAAACAAAATTATTGGAGAAAAATTAGACAGTCGTGACTTCCAAATAGGAGGGGAGGGAAAATTGCATTTAAATACTCTCAACCCAGGAGAAAGTAGGCTTGGTCTCAATGGGACCACTTGGAAAGTTGAAGTTGTTTTTACTTATGACTGAGAAACTGAGCCAGTGAGATCCTGGAAAACCATCTGCTGTCACAGTAGAAGGCAGGAAAGAAGATGCTTCGGGAGAGATTCATTCTTCCATAGTTGTTGGCCAAATGCCTGTCAGTATTTTGTATGAGTCAAATTTAAAACATCAGATCTAAAATGAAAGTGCCTAATGCTAAATATCTAAGAACATTCACTTAAGGTCTTTTGCAACAGTGGGAATGGAAAATAATTTTGAAGCTTGCTCCCTCTTATATACATTTTCTGTTTTCTATAACAAAAACAATGTCAAACACTTAAAAATTGTTAACACTCGAATAAACACTCATGTAAGTGACATGCCGAGCAGCACCTTTTGTTGCTGTGAAAGTTTTTCAACTTTGCAAGACCATCTTTGCAGCGAACAAACGTACATGCCACATCTCTGGGAAAGCAAACTCAAGGCTGAAGATCACCTTCCAGGGAACCAGCTTAGAACAGGTGTGGCTGCTTTAAATCAACCTGGAAAGCTGTTGCTAATATTTCTCCCATGAACCAAAAAGTGGTACCCCCAAAAGCTGAGCTTTGTTTTCTAACCTAGGAAATGCTGTTTCTGCTTGCACCATGCTGTAAGATGGGGGGGCTCCTCTGAATAACTGAGGCTCTTCTCTCCTATTTGTTTGTGTGTGAGAGGGGCTGTTGGCAGCTCTGTATGCACCTGTGGAAGCAGTAAGTCTTATCTACTGAAAGGAAAATGATACCGGAATGTCCGCATCATGGGTGTGCTCAAGGTCTCGCTTGTGAACCAGGCGCAGCCTTTTGGGAAGAATGAGCTCTGGACTCTCTGCTCCAAAGCATACATTTTCTGAAAGGAAACACAGGGGAACCCACATGGGATTAAAAGTCACACACAGTTGCTGAAGATCAGAACCGTTCTCGCACAGTTTCTTTGCTTCTCTTAGCAGCTAGGCACAGGCTTCTTCCTCACTCCCCAGCAAGGAGATCAGAAGGATATTTACAAAGTAGGAAATTATAAACCACACTGGAAAAGCGGTAAAGACATGCATGTCTACTGTCAGCTTCTATGTTCTGCGGTTGTCATTTTTTTCCTCCTGTGCTAGTCTGACAAGAATCCTCCTGTCAAAGCCTGTGAGGAAATGGCCTGTTTCAACATAAATTACTGAATTTTGGCATCCAGGAACATTTGCACCTGAAGTATTTAGTCTCATACTTAAGTGAATGGCTTTCACTTGTTAGAGAATCTTAGCTAGCCTCATGCTATTGCTGGACATGATCTTCAACTCCTGTCCTATCATTTTAGAAGACTATGAAATGACCTGCTACCTTAAGGAGCAATAAAAAAGATACAAGGAGAGGCTGAGTGTTTCTTGGAATATTCTCTGATCTAAATCAAGGTTTTACTGCTGCTCTCATTTTCGTATCTGTAAAGTGGAGATAAAATATTGAATTTTAATCATTCCAACACACAACAGGGCTAATGGTTACCACAGTGCCTGCTGTAATGCGGACATTCAGGAAGCATCCACTTGTTCCTTCTCCTCACCTTAGGCTGCAGTGCTTAAGACTGATATGGATTTCAGGGAATCATCTGATCTCCTTGATTAGCTATAACCTAGACTAAGTACTATGCTACACTCTCAACAAAACCACCGATGCATACATAGTTCTTATTTTTATCATTTAAATTTAGACTATGTGGCTAAAATGGCAGAACCGTATAGTACAATAAGAACATCCTGGTATAAAGAGTAAGACGTACCTTTAATCTGAGAAATGAGTAAAATCATCAAAAATATGCACCTGGGTAACATTCTGAATGGTTCTGGTGGAAGAGGGGCACATACATCTGAGGACAGCAGGGCCCTGTTCTCTTGCTTCTGCGGCAAGGATGTGAAGCCTAACAGACCGAGGGGCAGTTTTGATCCAGCTTAAGGAAGTAAGTGCTCCTTGATCCAGTTACACAACTTGTGAGATGCTTGAGGCTAAAACTTATGGGTTAGACACACTGTACTCATTAGAGAAAACCACAGATGTGGTGGTGGTGGGGTTGGCACAGATTCCTACAATCTGATTGTTGATACATTAAAACTTCAAAAGTGAAAAAAAAACCAAGGATGTTTTAGAAAAAACAACCAGTAATGTCTTCGAAAAAAATCACTAAAGTACGTTTATATATACACCTTTGGTGAAGTAGGTGAAATCTTTGCCATGTAAGTAACTGCATGCAAATATCATAAAGGAACATTTGATGAATAAAACAGAAATGTTGAACTTTTATATATGTAAAAACCACTTATTCATAAAAGTAAAGGGCAAACAGAAAGTCCAGGAATGTGTATCACATATATAAAGACTGGATAACTATTCTTTTTGTTTATCATTGAATTTATTGGTACATTTTAGGTACACAGTACAGTTATGTTCATCATTGGGATCTTGTACCCTTACATGACAGCTCTTAGTTCTCATTTTTCCCCTTGTCCTTGCCCTCCCTTCACCCCCTCCTCCTTTCCCTATTTACAAAAACTTTTTCCATTTTTTCATTTTCTCATGTTTTTTTCTTTTCCCTTATTTCCTTTGCCCTACCCTTCCCACTTCCCCTACAGCTTTAGCCACTTACTTCTTATTTCTCATTGTCAATTAGACCATTTGGCTCTTATTTACACTTTTAGTTTTTCACACCAGACAAACTATTTGGTATTCACACATGTGTGACTTATTTATTTCACTTAAAAGTATTCTTGCATGACAGAATTTCTTCCAAGTAATACAAAAGGAAAATAGACGAATGCACAAGGGATTAGGACACACACCTTTAGCCACTTACTTCCTATTTCTCATTGTCAATTAGACCATTTGGCTCTTATTTACACTTTTAGTTTTTCACACCAGAGAAACTATTTGGTATTCACACATGTGTGACTTATTTATTTCACTTAAAAGTATTCTTGCACGACAGAATTTCTTCCAAGTAATACAAAAGGAAAATAGACGAATGCACAAGGGATTAGGACACACCTGCTTGTGTATCTGTTCTCTTGTGGTGGCACAAGGCATTCCACTGCTAGTAAAATCACTGTGTCTGCATTTGAGACTTTGTTTCATTCTGCAGCTCACAGTCTCTCTCCATATTCCTGCAGACTGAAGCAGTTTGTAACCGGCAGGAGTCCTAAATTCAGTGGATACTTTGGCTCCTTATCTTACTTGCCCTCTCAACAACATCTGGCACTTTTGCCCATACTCAACCCTTGAAATAGTCTACTTAACCCCCATGGCAGAATAGTGATCTTTCTAGCTCTTTGGCAACTTCGGCAATACACACTCCACCTAGCCTCAAAGTTTTCCAGTGCCTCCAGGATCTTTTTCACTGAGGTGATGGGGAAGAAGCCATGAGGAAAGTTCTCTCCCTTCATTCCCATCACATTTACCTTACTCTCAGCAGCTGCTCCCCTATGAACTCCTTGTGGAGATGGGAAGGGGCCCTGACATGGGGAGACACAGGAGAGAAGTGTGGGGAAGGGAAAGTAAAAATGATTAAGCTGTGATAAGCTCATGTAGCAATTCCCTGAGAAGGGTACAACTGTCACGTAGTGCAAACATATCCTAATGAAAAAGAGAAAAGTTGCTCGCCTCCTTTTTCTGTCCATACTTCTAGCTTTTCTCCACCACTGGACACTGAGCTCTATCCTTTCTCCCTGAGAAGGGTACAACTGTCACGTAGTGCAAACATAACCTAATGAAAAAGAGAAAAGTTGCTTGCCTCCTTTTTCTGTCCATACTTCTAGCTTTTCTCCACCACTGGACACTGAGCTCTATCCTTTATTGTTCCCCAGTGTGGACCCTCCATTGTTATCACCTCTACTAGTATATGCATATTAAAACAAGAGCTCACTTTTGATATTCTTTTTAAAAGTACTTCTATTTCACTCTCTTGTTATTCAGCTACTCTTTATTTTTTTGACAGCAAACCTTGAAAGAAGACTCTATAGTTTGTTTCCATTTTTTTCCAACTTTTAATCCTCCATCTAACCATGAAATTTTTATCAGTGTTACCAATGATCTCTGCTATGTTGAATTCAATGGTTGATGGTTATTCCTCAGTCACTGTACCTTTTAGAAGCATTCAGAGTTGATCCTTTACACCTTTTGCAAAATATTAGCTCCTTGTAAATCATGCCTCTCCTCCATGCTTACTCGCTGCATGTTCTTGGTCTCCTTCATTGGTTTCTCCTTCTTTCCATAGAATATAAATCCTTCAGATTCCCAGGGCTCTGTTCTAAAATGTTTCCCTTCCAGTCACTAATGAGTTGCTTGCCTTCCGATCATTTGGCTTTAGATATCTATAAAGTGATGGCTACCAACTTTCTTTATCTAATCTGAGCTCTGATTTCCAAATTCATAACAGCAACCCTTTCCAGCATTTTCACTGGTATATCTAATAGACATCTCAAACATAAGTAGAAAGCCCGATTCCTGTCTTTGTCTTTGTGCTCCAAACTGATTTTCACAGTTTGACTATATGCTTTATCAACTCCATCCTCCCATTACTCAGGGGTCATCCTTGATTCCTCACTGTTCCTGACAGCTTGCATCCTATCCATCAGCAAATCCAACTAGCTCTAGCCTAAAAAGACATAAGGATGTGACCAGGTCTCACATATATTTCTGTGCTATCCAAAGACATCATCATTTCCAGCCTCGGGAAATAGCCTCTGAATGTATCTGTCTGTTGTGTATTATCTATACGTCATCCCTAATTATGTCATTAGTTTGTGTCCCCGGGTGCCTTTGTGTAAGCCTTTTCAAGTGCCTCTGGTCTTGGAGTATTAATGAGGTCTCAGGATGACCTCCAGCATCTATGTGATTATCTTGATGTTCTCTGGCTTCTTCCCACTTCTCTCACTCCAAGCCAATCACCGCTTTTCTTAAGCATTTAAGAAGCAAAGCCAAGCACACTCTGCCTCGAGGGTCTTTGCTTGCTGTTCCTTCGAATGGAGTGTTCCCACTCAAATTCTACTTCCTCTTTCCTCCTGGTCTCTACTCCAATAGAATCACGCCACTGAGGGATTTTCTAAGTATTTCTGTAAAATAGACTTTTTCCATTTCCATCTTGGCAACTCTAAGCCCTTCGTGGCTATGCAGTAGTCAAATTTGAAATTTACGTGTTTGTTTTTTAATTTCTTAGATCCTTTTCTGAAAATGTAAACTCCATAAGGACAAATATTTTGTCTGTTTTGTTTGCTACTCTATCTTTAGTTCTTGCAATAGTAGGTTGTTGGGGGATTTTTATACATTCACAAAATGAGATGATCTCTGCTGTAAGCACTTAGTATAACTAATTATGAAGGAGCTTCTACAGTAAATTAAAGTTCTCGTTCAAAACTCATCACCTGGTTTCAATTCCCAGTGCTTAAATTTCCTGCCAATGGATTTTGGACAATATCTGTTTTTTCTTTGCTTCAGGTTTTGTCTTCCAAAATGAAAATGGTACCTCATTCGGAGTAGCCATTGTAAGAATAAGACAATTTATGTAGATCACTTAAAAGCAATGCCTCCTACATATTAAAAGCTAAATGTTCATTTCTCAAAAGGTAATATCAGTGTTCATCCTTATTGTGAGCACATTTACTGCTTTAGCTCCCCCCACACCCCGCGTTTCTCTCCCCGTCTCTGTTTTGTCCAGGCAGTCTGCTTGTCTCTCTTTTTCCCTCGGTGCAGCACTTTCTCCCACTAAAGTAGCTCTTTAGCTTGGTGGTGCTGCAACCTGCTTCACAAGTGCGACAAAAAAGATACAAACAAAGTAACTCTAGATTTTGTCTCTCCACCTATAGCCCTTTTCCCTCCTCCCCTCCTTATATGCAAATTAATTCCTCAATCCAATTCTTAGTTTGAGGTTCACTATTTGAAGAAAGTCCTCTATAAGGCCCAATTTTAGGCCACATTTTTTAATGAAACAAAATTATTTTTCCCCTTGAAACTTATGTGGGTATATAAGATATAAGCCAAGTGATTTGAGAATGTGTCATTTTGAGAAGACCAGAAGCTTCAGATAGCAAAGTGTGTTTGCGTTTCCTGACTCTACTAAGTCCAGCAGTGCCTTCCGCAGAGACTGTGTTTGACATGAATTTATTGAGTGAAATGCTAAATTAGTTATTTGTAATGCTTATTATCTGGTGATATTCTCACACATTTTCTTCTCAGAAGTATTGATTATATTATTGAAACAGTTCTCCTGAAATGATCATCTCTACCAGTAGAATTCTGACAAACTTTCAGGTAAATGCAAGAGGTGGTGTAAAGCCAGTGATTCTACCCAGTGTACTGGATCCTTTAGCGAAAGAATCATCCATTCTCGTGCACAGGGGACTTAACTTCATCCACAGTGACAGAACATTTTATGTTAACAAAGAACATTTTAAGTTATGTGATAGGAAACATATTGAGCTTGCCTTTGCTACAGTGAAAATTATGGAAAATAGAATAAAACAACTTTGAAAATACCAAGCATGGAATACCACTTATTTGGAGTGTCATGGTAGATGCCAAGGCTCTAAGCATTTAGTTGTCTGTTTTCTCTGAGCTAACTTTCTATTATTTCAGAAATGTAAGGAAATTTGCAAGAAGTTTTTGCAAGTCATTCAAGCCACACATTGCATGGGAATTAGATTAAATAAAATTTCCTGCTGGCTCTGTGTTCTTTTTTATTAGATACTAGGGCATTCCTCTTTCCAATGAGGGAGAAAATTTTATTGTTTCTTACAGTCCCTGTGTAATCAAGTTTTCAAGCTTGAAGAACATTATCCCTCAGTTATGAGCTCCAACAAGTCTTAGGTATGCAACAGAGAAAAATGAAGATTGTGTGGCTCATCTCATAAAAGTCACGTATTTCTGTATTTAAATTAATGTGATTACTAAAGTCTATGAAATTTTTTCTTTTGCTGGAACAATCAGCTTTGAAAAGCATTTCCATATCAAAGAATTCTATAGAGTCCAAATATCAGACAAAAGCAGATTTTAGAAAACATTAAGCAAGTATAAGGGTGTTTTGTTCTCTGGTTATTTCCCTGCTGCACGTTGGTGAATCAGCATCGCCCAGAGATTGGCTTCCTCAGGAAGTTTCACACTGTAGCTTCTTCTGAGCGCTTTACAAAATCGTCAGTCAGTGACATTCGTCTTTGACGTCTTCCAGCTTTGTTCAGCACTTGCCCCTTTTTTCCTTTGATCTCCATGCTCTCCTAAGATTCCTTCTGTCTTTTTTTCTCACTCCCACTCTCTGCCTCCTTGCTGACACCACGAGGAACACCCCCCAGACCTTCCTCAGGAGTAACAGTAGCGGATTCACCACGGAGAGGCCCAGGAAGACTAACAGATGATAAAGAATATTTTCTGACAGAGTAGTTCACCATTGTGTGTAGATACCAAATTTTCCTTATCTGCTCATCTGCTGACCGACACGCAGGCTGCTTCTAAGATTTAGCTATTATGAACTGTGATAAACCTGAGTATCACTGGCATATGAGGCCTTTAACTCTTTAAGGAAGATTCCTTGAAGGGGAAGAGATGAGTGGAATGAAACTCTGTTTCTCTTTCTTGAGGAATGTCCATACTGATTTCTGCAGTGATTGAATTAGTTTACATTCCCCCCCAAAATGTAGGAAGGTTTATTTTTCCCTCTAGCCTCATTGACATTTGTTTTTGGTTCATTTCTTGATGATAGCCATTGTTTCTGCAGTGAGATGAGATCAATGTTATTCTAATTGCGTATCTCTAGTGGCCAGAGATGTTGAATATTTTTTCATGTATCTGTTGGCCTCTCTGTCATACAGAAGGTTAAACTTGAGTCATTTGTAGGACAATGGATGCTGCCAGAGACCATAATTTTTAAGTGAAATAAATCAGACACAGAAGTTTTAAAATTGTACCATAACCCTTATATGAGAAATGCAAGATACAAATAAAGAGTAAAATGAATGATAGATAACAGGGAATAGGGAGACAGATCTTTTGCAAAAGGAAGGGGACCAAGAGAGGGAGGTGGGGGGGAGGTTAAGGATGAGAAATTTAAGATGTGTTATGTTTGTGTATCAACTCCCCACAGGAAAGGTAATCATTCTACACTGTAAACATGTACTGATAAAAATACAATTTTTTAAAAAGGAATATTCTGTGAATCCTAAATAGAAAGCAGCCTCCTCTGCAGACCTTCCCACCACCTTTGTAAAGAGAAACAGAAAATCTGGATGTATTCAAGTGAAAGAAGAGAATGTGGTGAATAAAAGAATGAAGAAAACATCTTATTCAAAGTATAGTACTAATGGTGAAATCTATCTGCAGAAACATTGGAATAAAAATCAAATCATGAAAGCAATCCCATTTACAATAGTCATAAAAAGAAAAGCTACCTAGGAATAAATCAAACAAAAGAAATGAAAGACATCTAAATGAAAACTATAAATCACTGATGAAAGAACTTGAAGACATTAAAAAA
>NW_022900930.1:44688228-44741068 GCF_012274545.1 Fukomys damarensis | reverse complement strand
CCCCTTGTCCTTGCCCTCCCTTCACCCCCTCCTCCTTTCCCTATTTACAAAAACTTTTTCCATTTTTTCATTTTCTCATGTTTTTTTCTTTTCCCTTATTTCCTTTGCCCTACCCTTCCCACTTCCCCTACACCTTTAGCCACTTACTTCTTATTTCTCATTGTCAATTAGACCATTTGGCTCTTATTTACACTTTTAGTTTTTCACACCAGAGAAACTATTTGGTATTCACACATGTGTGACTTATTTATTTCACTTAAAAGTATTCTTGCATGACAGAATTTCTTCCAAGTAATACAAAAGGAAAATAGACGAATGCACAAGGGATTAGGACACACCTGCTTGTGTATCTGTTCTCTTGTGGTGGCACAAGGCATTCCACTGCTAGTAAAATCACTGTGTCTGCATTTGAGACTTTGTTTC
The DNA here is from genome assembly GCF_012274545.1 of Fukomys damarensis. Classification (NCBI taxonomy): domain Eukaryota; kingdom Metazoa; phylum Chordata; class Mammalia; order Rodentia; family Bathyergidae; genus Fukomys; species Fukomys damarensis. The sequence goes on along the minus strand of NW_022900930.1, from coordinate 44,740,645 downwards.
ATTCTCCAGCTCACAGTCTCTCTCCATATTCCCGCAGACTGAAGCAGTTTGTAACCGGCAGGAGTCCTAAATTCAGTGGATACTTTGGCTCCTTATCTTACTTGCCCTCTCAACAACATCTGGCACTTTTGCCCATACTCAACCCTTGAAATAGTCTACTTAACCCCCATGGCAGAATAGTGATCTTTCTAGCTCTTTGGCAACTTCGGCAATACACACTCCACCTAGCCTCAAAGTTTTCCAGTGCCTCCAGGATCTTTTTCACTGAGGTGATGGGGAAGAAGCCATGAGGAAAGTTCTCTCCCTTCATTCCCATCACATTTACCTTACTCTCAGCAGCTGCTCCCCTATGAACTCCTTGTGGAGATGGGAAGGGGCCCTGACATGGGGAGACACAGGAGAGAAGTGTGGGGAAGGGAAAGTAAAAATGATTAAGCTGTGATAAGCTCATGTAGCAACTCCCTGAGAAGGGTACAACTGTCACGTAGTGCAAACATAACCTAATGAAAAAGAGAAAAGTTGCTTGCCTCCTTTTTCTGTCCATACTTCTAGCTTTTCTCCACCACTGGACACTGAGCTCTATCCTTTATTGTTCCCCAGTGTGGACCCTCCATTGTTATCACCTCTACTAGTATATGCATATTAAAACAAGAGCTCACTTTTGATATTCTTTTTAAAAGTACTTCTATTTCACTCTCTTGTTATTCAGCTACTCTTTATTTTTTTGACAGCAAACCTTGAAAGAAGACTCTATAGTTTGTTTCCATTTTTTTCCAACTTTTAATCCTCCATCTAACCATGAAATTTTTATCAGTGTTACCAATGATCTCTGCTATGTTGAATTCAATGGTTGATGGTTATTCCTCAGTCACTGTACCTTTTAGAAGCATTCAGAGTTGATCCTTTACACCTTTTGCAAAATATTAGCTCCTTGTAAATCATGCCTCTCCTCCATGCTTACTCGCTGCATGTTCTTGGTCTCCTTCATTGGTTTCTCCTTCTTTCCATAGAATATAAATCCTTCAGATTCCCAGGGCTCTGTTCTAAAATGTTTCCCTTCCAGTCACTAATGAGTTGCTTGCCTTCCGATCATTTGGCTTTAGATATCTATAAAGTGATGGCTACCAACTTTCTTTATCTAATCTGAGCTCTGATTTCCAAATTCATAAGAGCAACCCTTTCCAGCATTTTCACTGGTATATCTAATAGACATCTCAAACATAAGTAGAAAGCCCGATTCCTGTCTTTGTCTTTGTGCTCCAAACTGATTTTCACAGTTTGACTATATGCTTTATCAACTCCATCCTCCCATTACTCAGGGGTCATCCTTGATTCCTCACTGTTCCTGACAGCTTGCATCCTATCCATCAGCAAATCCAACTAGCTCTAGCCTAAAAAGACATAAGGATGTGACCAGGTCTCACATATATTTCTGTGCTATCCAAAGACATCATCATTTCCAGCCTCGGGAAATAGCCTCTGAATGTATCTGTCTGTTGTGTATTATCTATACGTCATCCCTAATTATGTCATTAGTTTGTGTCCCCGGGTGCCTTTGTGTAAGCCTTTTCAAGTGCCTCTGGTCTTGGAGTATTAATGAGGTCTCAGGATGACCTCCAGCATCTATGTGATTATCTTGATGTTCTCTGGCTTCTTCCCACTTCTCTCACTCCAAGCCAATCACCGCTTTTCTTAAGCATTTAAGAAGCAAAGCCAAGCACACTCTGCCTCGAGGGTCTTTGCTTGCTGTTCCTTCGAATGGAGTGTTCCCACTCAAATTCTACTTCCTCTTTCCTCCTGGTCTCTACTCCAATAGAATCACGCCACTGAGGGATTTTCTAAGTATTTCTGTAAAATAGACTTTTTCCATTTCCATCTTGGCAACTCTAAGCCCTTCGTGGCTATGCAGTAGTCAAATTTGAAATTTACGTGTTTGTTTTTTAATTTCTTAGATCCTTTTCTGAAAATGTAAACTCCATAAGGACAAATATTTTGTCTGTTTTGTTTGCTACTCTATCTTTAGTTCTTGCAATAGTAGGTTGTTGGGGGATTTTTATACATTCACAAAATGAGATGATCTCTGTTGTAAGCACTTAGTATAACTAATTATGAAGGAGCTTCTACTGTAAATTAAAGTTCTCGTTCAAAACTCATCACCTGGTTTCAATTCCCAGTGCTTAAATTTCCTGCCAATGGATTTTGGACAATATCTGTTTTTTCTTTGCTTTAGGTTTTGTCTTCCAAAATGAAAATGGTACCTCATTCGGAGTAGCCATTGTAAGAATAAGACAATTTATGTAGATCACTTAAAAGCAATGCCTCCTACATATTAAAAGCTAAATGTTCATTTCTCAAAAGGTAATATCAGTGTTCATCCTTATTGTGAGCACATTTACTGCTTTAGCTCCCCCCACACCCCGCGTTTCTCTCCCTGTCTCTGTTTTGTCCAGGCAGTCTGCTTGTCTCTCTTTTTCCCTCGGTGCAGCACTTTCTCCCACTTAAGTAGCTCTTTAGCTTGGTGGTGCTGCAACCTGCTTCACAAGTGCGACAAAAAAGATACAAACAAAATAACTCTAGATTTTGTCTCTCCACCTATAGCCCTTTTCCCTCCTCCCCTCCTTATATGCAAATTAATTCCTCAATCCAATTCTTAGTTTGAGGTTCACTATTTGAAGAAAGTCCTCTATAAGGCCCAATTTTAGGCCACATTTTTTAATGAAACAAAATTATTTTTCCTCTTTAAACTTATGTGGGTATATAAGATATAAGCCAAGTGATTTGAGAATGTGTCATTTTGAGAAGACCAGAAGCTTCAGATAGCAAAGTGTGTTTGCGTTTCCTGACTCTACTAAGTCCAGCAGTGCCTTCCGCAGAGACTGTGTTTGACATGAATTTATTGAGTGAAATGCTAAATTAGTTATTTGTAATGCTTATTATCTGGTGATATTCTCACACATTTTCTTCTCAGAAGTATTGATTATATTATTGAAACAGTTCTCCTGAAATGATCATCTCTACCAGTAGAATTCTGACAAACTTTCAGGTAAATGCAAGAGGTGGTGTAAAGCCAGTGATTCTACCCAGTGTACTGGATCCTTTAGCGAAAGAATCATCCATTCTCGTGCACAGGGGACTTAACTTCATCCACAGTGACAGAACATTTTATGTTAACAAAGAACATTTTAAGTTATGTGATAGGAAACATATTGAGCTTGCCTTTGCTATAGTCAAAATTATGGAAAATAGAATAAAACAACTTTGAAAATACCAAGCATGGAATACCACTTATTTGGAGTGTCATGGTAGATGCCAAGGCTCTAAGCATTTAGTTGTCTGTTTTCTCTGAGCTAACTTTCTATTATTTCAGAAATGTAAGGAAATTTGCAAGAAGTTTTTGCAAGTCATTCAAGCCACACATTGCATGGGAATTAGATTAAATAAAATTTCCTGCTGGCTCTGTGTTCTTTTTTATTAGATACTAGGGCATTCCTCTTTCCAATGAGGGAGAAAATTTTATTGTTTCTTACAGTCCCTGTGTAATCAAGTTTTCAAGCTTGAAGAACATTATCCCTCAGTTATGAGCTCCAACAAGTCTTAGGTATGCAACAGAGAAAAATGAAGATTGTGTGGCTCATCTCATAAAAGTCACGTATTTCTGTATTTAAATTAATGTGATTACTAAAGTCTATGAAATTTTTTCTTTTGCTGGAACAATCAGCTTTGAAAAGCATTTCCATATCAAAGAATTCTATAGAGTCCAAATATCAGACAAAAGCAGATTTTAGAAAACATTAAGCAAGTATAAGGGTGTTTTGTTCTCTGGTTATTTCCCTGCTGCACGTTGGTGAATCAGCATCGCCCAGAGATTGGCTTCCTCAGGAAGTTTCACACTGTAGCTTCTTCTGAGCGCTTTACAAAATCGTCAGTCAGTGACATTCGTCTTTGACGTCTTCCAGCTTTGTTCAGCACTTGCCCCTTTTTTCCTTTGATCTCCATGCTCTCCTAAGATTCCTTCTGTCTTTTTTTCTCACTCCCACTCTCTGCCTCCTTGCTGACACCACGAGGAACACCCCCCAGACCTTCCTCAGGAGTAACAGTAGCGGATTCACCACGGAGAGGCCCAGGAAGACTAACAGATGATAAAGAATATTTTCTGACAGAGTAGTTCACCATTGTGTGTAGATACCAAATTTTCCTTATCTGCTCATCTGCTGACCGACACGCAGGCTGCTTCTAAGATTTAGCTATTATGAACTGTGATAAACCTGAGTATCACTGGCATATGAGGCCTTTAACTCTTTAAGGAAGATTCCTTGAAGGGGAAGAGATGAGTGGAATGAAACTCTGTTTCTCTTTCTTGAGGAATGTCCATACTGATTTCTGCAGTGATTGAATTAGTTTACATTCCCCCCCAAAATGTAGGAAGGTTTATTTTTCCCTCTAGCCTCATTGACATTTGTTTTTGGTTCATTTCTTGATGATAGCCATTGTTTCTGCAGTGAGATGAGATCAATGTTATTCTAATTGCGTATCTCTAGTGGCCAGAGATGTTGAATATTTTTTCATGTATCTGTTGGCCTCTCTGTCATACAGAAGGTTAAACTTGAGTCATTTGTAGGACAATGGATGCTGCCAGAGACCATAATTTTTAAGTGAAATAAATCAGACACAGAAGTTTTAAAATTGTACCATAACCCTTATATGAGAAATGCAAGATACAAATAAAGAGTAAAATGAATGATAGATAACAGGGAATAGGGAGACAGATCTTTTGCAAAAGGAAGGGGACCAAGAGAGGGAGGTGGGGGGGAGGTTAAGGATGAGAAATTTAAGATGTGTTATGTTTGTGTATCAACTCCCCACAGGAAAGGTAATCATTCTACACTGTAAACATGTACTGATAAAAATACAATTTTTTAAAAAGGAATATTCTGTGAATCCTAAATAGAAAGCAGCCTCCTCTGCAGACCTTCCCACCACCTTTGTAAAGAGAAACAGAAAATCTGGATGTATTCAAGTGAAAGAAGAGAATGTGGTGAATAAAAGAATGAAGAAAACATCTTATTCAAAGTATAGTACTAATGGTGAAATCTATCTGCAGAAACATTGGAATAAAAATCAAATCATGAAAGCAATCCCATTTACAATAGTCATAAAAAGAAAAGCTACCTAGGAATAAATCAAACAAAAGAAATGAAAGACATCTAAATGAAAACTATAAATCACTGATGAAAGAACTTGAAGACATTAAAAAAAAAAAAAAAACGAAAACACAATAGCATGATTAGAAAAACTATGAGAACATGTCTGTATTACCCAAAGTAACCTATGGGCTTAGTGTAACCCACCTGAGAATGTCATTGTCCTTCTTCATAGAAGAATAAACAATCTGAAAATTGATGTTGAATCACAGGTACAGAAATGATGAATAGCCAAAGCAGTTGTGAGCAAAAAAGAACAAAGCAGGACACATTGCATTGCCTGACTTTAAAATATACTACAAGGCTGTGGAATAGCCTTTCACTGGCATAAAAACAGCTAGATAGACCAGTGGAAAAGAGCACAGAACTTAAAGCAAACTCATGAATGTGTAGCCTCTTTGACAAAGAGGCTAGATCCACATACTGGACAAGGGACAGCATCTCCAATAACCAGTGATGGGAAATTAAGCTATCTATGTAAAAAAGAATAAAGCTAGATCTTTTTCTCTCAACAATACAAAAAATCACCCAAAAAAATTAGAGTCAAATAAGACCTGAAACTATCAGAAGAAACCAGGGAAGATGCTCCAGGACACTCTCTGAAATGGGTGAGGATGTATATTTTTTTTTCATATGGCCATAAAAGAACAGAAAACAAAAGCAAAAACAAGTGAGATCATGTCACAATAAAAAGTTACGAATGGAGCTGGGCGAGGTGGCACACTCCTTTAATCCCAGCACTCTGTACGCTGAGACAGGAGGATTGCTGTGAGTTGGAGACCAGCCTGGGCTACATAGTGAGTTCCATGTCAGTCTCAACTACACAGTGGGACCTTGTCTCAAAAAACAAACAAAAAGTTATGAATGGGAAAAGAAATGATCATCAAAGTGAATAGAAAACCTACAGAGCTGGAGAAAATATTTGGAAACAATACTCCTAAGATGGGTTAAAAATTAGTATTTTCTGACTTAAAACGAAATGTTACTCTAAAACACTAGAATACCACATTAAGGGCAACTTGCAATTCTCTCTGTAGATTTAGAACCTAATCTCAGAAGCTAATCTCAGCACATTAATTATGTTTAACTGCCCTGAAAAGAACACCACATACAAAACCAGGAGCACTGTGTTCTCCTCTCAGTAATTCAAGTTACCCTTGGCAAGTCACTTACTCTTCTGGGACCCAATGTCTCATTTACAAACTGGAATTGTTATCAATGTTTGATCTCTAAGATCTCTTTAAAAATCAAGATGCTTTTACCACGTGTTTACACTTTTTCCCCTTAGGAAGGCCTTCTCCATTCTAAGTAGAAACTTTCACTTGAAAAAAATGAAAAATAAAATACAGTAATGAAAAATTGGGGGCTTAAAACTCATAAATTTATCAACTAACATGCATAGTAAATATGTAGTACATGCAAAAGGACTGATTCCGTGGCTCATAAGACAAAGATTTTTCCTGGGAAGTGACAGATCCAAAGTAAATAGTGTATAATTTCACTTCTAAGCATCAATGTTAGAGAAATTACTTAATGTCTCAAGAGTTCATTGTAAAATAGGGATAACAGTGGTTTCCAGAGCAGATCACCTTTTAAGATAAAAAATAAGTTGATACTAACATACAACCCTCAGCTTTATCTAGGGTTCAACACAATTTCTCAGCTTCAATTTAATTGAATTTCAGTATAGCTTTGAGAAATAGACTAAAATCAAAGAGGCCTAAATGGTTCAAGCAATATAGACTAAAAGCCAAGTGATGTCAGGGTGTGAAATGTAGTGCACTTGAATTTCCCTTGTTGGTCCAGCAGGCCCAAGGCAAGATCCTTCCTGTTTCTATTCCTAACCCTTACGTTCATGAAGAATTTTGGTGTGTGTTTGTGTCATTTCTTAGCCCTCTGATCTCTAATCTAGCTCATGCCCTTGATCCCATTTACTGAATAAAAATACAGTCTTCCACGCGCTCCCACCACATTCCCCACCTGTCTATACCTGTGCCCATTTCCCCTGATTATTTTCTGTATTTTTACATACGTACATCTAATAACTTCTTATCCCTACCTTTTGGTTTTCAGGTACAGCACCTATTACATTTGGCTAATAATGAAGACTCATTTATATACGGTTACACATCACAACAAATTTGGGTTGACCAGGGAACGTAAATTCGATGGTGATTCTGTAAGATTACAACAGAAATACAATACCTTATCATAGCCATGGCAATGTCATAGAAAGACACATAGCTATTTTAATGTCATAGCTAAAACATGACTCGTGCATTTGTGGTGATGCAAGTGTAAAGAAGCCTATTGCACTGCTATTTGTATAAAAGCATAGCACATGTGATTATGTACAGTAATAATGTTTAATAATGATAATAAGCTGCTGCATTCTTAGCTTATATAAGTGCTGTTCAATGAATCCAGGGAAATGTTCCTGGGTTATATGAATTTGGCCAGACTTATACTTTTATCATTATTGTGGCATGTACTCCTGCTACTTATAAAAAAAGCAAGTTTGCTACAGTATGTCATGTTATGCTGGGAGCAGCCTCAGCTCTATTGTTTCTATAAGTCCACTGTATGATGTGCTTACAGTGTCAAAATGGCCTGACAATCATTGCTCAGGTTTTCCTTTGCTAAATGATACATGACACCATTTTTTATCTAGCTTCTTGCAGTAAACTCAGGGAGACAGAATTTTGTTTTTTCTGTTGTTTTGGGCAACATCTCCGGCCTCCAGGATAGTTTTTCATATGGTAGACTCCCAGTAAATACTTTTTATATAAATGAATCACTCATTTAAAGACATTTTTCCTACAGTTTATATTTTATTTTCAAGAAACCAAATATTGTAAATAAGTTACTGAAATTCTAAACTGTCCTGCCTTTCTGTAGAATATTAGTAGCATGGACAATCAGATACAAAGATACTTAAAGTATCATGTCCAGCTACTATTTGTGAGATATTTTCTAGTCATCAATTTAAGGCAAGTAGGGAATTTATTTTTAGCTAATTGATCATTTGATGTGTTGGCGTATTCAGTGCTTTGTGCTGTGGTCCTTTTCCTGGCTCACCCATGTGAGCTCTACTATGGAACCGTATCTCCTTTCATCCTCCTACAGTTTTAGCAGAAGCAATGCTTTCAAGGTCTACAAAACAGAACTCAGAGAGCACAGGTTGGTCTTTTGTGGCTTGAACTTCGTCTTTCTTCCGGGCCACCCTCCTCCTCCCACTTGACAATATGGAGAATTCCCAGGAGGAGGGGCTCCTTCTGTCCACCTTTCCCAAACGCACACATCGTGTACCAAATTCTTCACACACCTTTCTCCTAATCCTAACCCACACCCTCAAACTGGCCCCAACTGTGCCGAGCATTCGGCGTCAGTGAGGAATATTGCCTTTGACTGAATGCTTGTTAGTGTGGACCAGTTATGGTCAGTTTAGATCTTAAATTTGTCAGCTTAGAGCTTAACAGTATGATACCTCTGAAGCTGTACATAATTTGCATATTCCTGTTCTTGAACATTTGCAATGCCAGGAGTTATTAATAAGATTTTCATTTTATCCTTGGAAATATGCTCAGGTTCTTTGGAGGCAGACAATATTGTTAACACTTATGTGTCATTTGCAGAGTCTAACAGCACCGGAGCAAGCACACTGATGCGAGTCAGTAGACAGTAGTTTAAGAGTTGATTAGTTTAGCACAGCCTCGTTGCCACACTTAATTTACAGGATAGGTGATAGATACTGTGAGTTACTGTGACTGAAAGGAAATTCCACTACCACCTCCATTTTTCTAGTAAAAATTTAGGTTGTTGTAGATTTCTGTATAATGAGCCTAGGTCTCGGTCTCCTTAAATTCTCGAGGTAGGCATGACCAGGAGTTAGGCAATGATCGTCAAACACTCAGATCCAAGGTCACATAAATATTTGTCGTAGCTGTGGCAACTATCGTGATTTCCTTCTGAAAACAGAAATGGATGAGACAGCAGCTGTAGAATCTGCTCTTTCAGGCTCTGCCCCTGCAGTTCTGGGTGACTGCTTTGTCCCACAACTGTATGCAACTCAGACACTCCACTGAGTCTATTGATCAGGGTTAGAGGCTGAGTACGACCCTCCGAGCTGTGCTGGGCACTGGCGTTGTTCAAAATCGTCACCTTGCAAGAGAAAGTCTGACAGGGTATCTAAGCTCCCAGAAACACTGTACAGCATCGGGTTGCACACATTTGATTCAGGTTTCAAGTAACCCCTCCAGCTAATGTTGAAGTAAAACTGATGCTTCGATAGAGCTGAGGCCAGCCACTTACTCATTCAGTTTAATAATACATGTTAGCTATTATTCAGACATTCTAAAAGAAAAACTCAGAAAAAATGAGAACCAAGACCTGTCATGTAAAGTACAAGATCCCAATGATGAATGTAACTGTATTGTATACCTTAAATGTACCAATAAACTCAATGAGAAATGACAATGCAAGCAGCTTCTAACAGCAAGAAAATGCAAGGAAACAGATTTCCTGAGAGCTTCTAGACAGCATGCAGCCCAGCAAAACCACTTTAGAATTTTTGACCTCAGCAGTTGTAAGGGAATAAATGTCTATGTTTTTCAAAACAAAACCAAAAAGAAAAAAAGAAAAAAAAGAAAGAAAAAAAGAAAACACTCGGAGGCCAAAACACATGGTTGAGCTTGTGGCATTCCACCCTGCCTCTCATTTCTGAGTATCACAGAAAAATCCTCCAGCAGAGACAGCTGAAAAAAAGCTTATTTTTGTCTCTCAAGGTAATCAGCAGCTGCTGAGTGTTGAAATTAAGGAATGCACCCCCTTCCGATTTCAAATTCCAACCACCAGTCACGGAAACGTGGGGGTGCATGTGAGGCCTTTGCAGTCTGTGGGGCTTTGCTGGGGTAGCCCTGCTCCCTGGTCAGGCCACTGGCTGTCCCCAGAGAGGATTTCAAGAATCTGAAATTTTTTTTCTTCACCAGAGCTTCTTCCTGCAAGGATCAGCCTCATTTCCCCGTAGTAGTGAAGGAGGATTCACAAGAGAACAGTTCACCCAGGAGACTCCCTGTAAAAATTGGAAAGCAGCTTTAGTGGCTGGCAGCCCTTTGCTTTGGGCCTACTTTGTTCATTGTTATTATCTAAGGCTCTCCAGTATTTGCTTTTGTACATGTTTTGCTGGACTCTCTTCGTTGCTTCACCTAAGTCACAGCTACTTGTAGCACTGGTAGTGGTTTAAAAAGCAGGAAACAAAAATGCACTATTCGGGGAATGATAAGATTTTCCCCCAAATATGAGTGGAATGAAGTTGCTCAAAACAACGTAAGATGGAATCACCTCACCTCTGAAGCCCTGACAGCCTGGTGAAGGAAGGGCACTGCTCTGCGGAGACTTGTGGGTGACACTGGGTGAGGGAGAGGGAAAGGAATCCTATGGATGAGGTGACCCAAAGCGTTGGAAAGGGATTGTGGAGAAGCCAGATTCCAGGAGCAAAAAGGTGACCCAGAGGGAAGCTACTAAGGATTTTAATCATAGAAATAATGATGCTAGAACTAGTTTTAGAATAATAATAATTGAAATGGTGAATTGGAGAGGAGAAAGGAAAAAGGGTTTATTATTGTGGCAGAGATTCTGACAAGGAAGAATGACTTGATCTTCATTTAGTTTTCAGTTTTGCTTTTTTGTTTTTATAGTTTTGACCTTCATGTTGATGTTTTACATTCATCTGTCAGTCTTGAATATTTCATTCCCGGGGTTTCTTCTTACTGCAGAAAGGGTGTCCCGACTGTAATTAGTATGTGGCAGTAACTGTAATGATTTCTAACCTGTTTCTGTGTCTGTGATTTGCAAAATTGTTCTGTGATTTTTTTTTTTACAAAATTAAGAATAAAATGACATCTTTGCGTTTCTTAAGTCAAAGAAAAGGATGCTCTGGTTCATAGGCCTTGAGTTTTACAAATGTTTTTCTTTCACTGGAGCATAGCCACATCTATGAATTCCTAATGCACAAGTGGAAGCCGTGAACATACAACTGAGGGCTTGGCCCCATGACCCAAACCCCCACTGCATCTCCCCTCCCAGTACTGCACAGTGAGGAACTGGGGAGCCAGACAGCAGCTTTTGAGGGACACACTCAAGCCATGGAGGCTGCCTAACTCTACTGAAGAAGTCATTTTCCATTATCTTCTTAAAATATGACTACAACAATGTGTTTGTTTCAATCTTCTAGTATCTTTTATCAAACTGAAACCAGAATCCCAAGGGTCTACCTTGACACTCAAGGACCTGTTTAAATGGCCCTGCTTTCCTGACTTCATTATGGAGAAATAATGATGTCTGCTTGATATTGCTTTATGTCCAAGGCGTCGCATATAGTCTGAGATAGAGTTGTCCCTTCACTTGCTGGATAAATGCAAATGAGAGATGACCAGGTAGAGCTACCAAGTTGAATTTAAGGTTAGTGACGACAGTGTGAACTCGACTTTTTGGGTAGATGCTAAATGCTGTCTAGGCCTTGATATGAAGAGACAGGTGAATGTTTTCGCTGTGCATCTAGAGCATGATCCTATGGGTCCCAGTAGATCCAAACTTTACAAGACATTTTATGCTAAATGTGGATTACAGAAAATGTACTAAAACGTTTGCTTTTAGTTATTCCTCAGGACAATGGTCCACCCACGTGAAAAATTACTGCTGGGCGGATTTATCCACACAGAAATAAGCATCAAGCACGAATAAATAGTTGTAAAATGCTTTGCTTCAGGTTGTTCCTTCTAAGATAGACCTTCTTTAATTATACCATCGCAGCTGTAACTCATTTTATTACTTGGAAGGCATTATGAAGAAAAGGAGGAATCATTATCTTAAATTATTGTTTCTGTGTTTATTGTCCCTAGAAGGATCCTGCATTGCATTTTACCTAAGACAATCTGAAATGAAAAACTTGGAGAAAAGAAATAAATGCAAGCCCTCTCAAATAGCGAAAGTAATACAGTACTGCACTCACTCACAAAACACACACACACACACAGCAATACTCACACAGAGCAAAGAATAAAAAACACAAGAGACTAAAAGAACAATTTGTATCGCTCATTGTATAATGTATAGTAGTGTTACTTTCGGTGGTGATCAAACCTACTTCTGATACGAAACCTCATAACAGAGCTTCTCCGTATTTGTTTACCTGTCCATCAAAATAATGTTCTTCATTGGAAGTATGTAAATGACTGCTGTGGTTTTTGTGGTGCAGAAGAATGTTGTGCTCAAAAGACGCATTGAAAGAAGTTTGCCCTGTCCTAACTCACCCACTTCTTGGTTAGAGTGATAGTGGCACCATGGACAAATAAAGAAACGCTGGATATTACATATGACATTGGACAAAGAGAAGCATAATTCCTCTTCAGATTTACTTATATTTTTCCATTTTGCTGAGTGGCTATTGTATAATACACACAGAGAGAAATCTAAGCAACAGTCTCTACTACACTCCTCAAAGATTGGAAAATGTAGCTATAATTCCTATTTCCATGCTCTCTCAGCCTGAGTTCTCACTGTCTGCATAGTGATGGGTGGGTGATCTTTTCACTGATGAGCAAACCAAGCTCACTTTTGAAATTTCATAAAGGCAGTAAGTGGAAGCTTAAGGATTCCATCTCAAGTCTATCTCCAGAAAGTCAGTGTTTCTTCAGGATACAACATTGACTCTATTACTGTTAAATAAATATTTGTATCCAGGTGTGGTAGCTCACATTTTTAATCCCAGCAGTCAGGAGGCTAAGGAAGGAGGATCACCATGAGTTTAAGGCCAGCCTGAGCTACATAACGAGTTCAAGTCCGGCCTGAACTACATAGTGAGCACCCTATTTCAAAACCAAAACAACTCATAAAAATCCTCAGACCCAAAGAAAAAACTATTTTCTTAAAATATCCCAAGTATCTTTCTCCTGCCAAGACTTATGACACAAAGCAATTAGAAATGTTATCTGGGTAATAATAAAAGAGAAATCTAATTGAAAATACCCACTTCTGAAGAAGCATAAACCTACTCAGTAGTACGAATCAATGTGTCCTAGACATGTCTTTTTCTAAAATTAGCTCTAAATCCATTAAGATTTTCGGATATTGAAGGCTTTCCTTAGCACTAAAATGTTCTGTTCCTAATAAAGAAATCTGACTTCAACCTCCTGCTTTGGGAAAAAGCACTTTGCCTAAAAGAGTAAAATTACTGAAAGAGCATTTTATGTCAACCTAATGAGTTTTTCCTGTTTAAATTTACAACAAAATATTTTAGTTGTCTAAATGTCTGAAGCTAATTTTATTTTCCCAAATGACAGTAAAACAAAAACAAAACAAAAAAATAATTAATGGTAACTTTCTTTGGAGTAAAAGTAATGATCACTGGTATGCGTACATGACTGGTCTCTTTGCAGATGTATTTCACCCCAAAGAAAGAATTAATTAACTAGAACGCTAGTTTATTATAATAAAATTACCAAACTATCAGAATTACTTTAGTCTACTTTTCTTGTTCATATTAATTTTATGGTCCCATCATCTTTCTGTGGAATGTAAAAAAAAGAGAAAAGCAATTCTGAAGGTCTGAGATTTTGTGAATAAAATTTGCAGATATTTCATATCCTGAGCTAAAAGTAGAATGTGGGATATTAATTTATATTCACATAGGTATTTATTGGGGTTCAGAGTTTACTTGACTCTGAAGAACTCTGGAGACATGTTTAGGTCATCAAACCTGGGGACACTGAGCCATACCTGCCCTTCATAGGGTATATTTATATTCTAAAATATTATAATGAAAATCTAGGGCATTTTCCCTCTCATCTTTCTGAGCAAAGTAGCTTTTCCTTTCCTTTGGGAGAAGTAAGAAACAAGTGTGTTATTCTTCTATGAATAAGCAGAGAACAACCCTTCTTCACCATTCCCTGCCTAGAGAACATCTGGCAAACAGGACGTCTTTCCCATCTGGATTTCATTGTGTCCTCTCAGTATAAGGAACGGGGGAAAGGAGACAACATTTATTATTATTGAAATATTAATAGTGAATCTTGTTCTAATCCAGGATGACTCTTAAGTCACATTGAGGATAAAACTAACAAGGACAAATATTAAAAAACGGAGAGTTCACATTTTTCTTATCTCTTTCAAATTTAGGTTTTCTGATTGTATGTTCTGTGTCATTGTGAGTTGCCTTAGTGTCCTGCAAACTTCTTAATTATGCAGAGCAGGAGTAAGTAGATTGGTGTAGATAATATATTGGGTAAAAGATGAAGACAGAAAGAGGCAGAGAGAAAGTGAAAGGGAGATTCAACAGCAAGTTCTGATATTTGTGCTTACTAGATCTTCCCCGAGGGTTACTACTTCAGGAAGATACAAGATAAAGAAAGCTGATTTAAACGGAACGTATTAATAATTTACTAATATGACTACTTTACTGTAATATTGAGATCTCAATAATTTGAAAGGCCTACAAAGGGTTCAAATCTTCATAGAACTAAAACGAAAATGTTTTCAAGAAGAAGCACTGAGAGCACACACTGAAAAAGTAACTTTTCACTATATCAACATATTCACATGTACATTATAGTCATTCATGTCAAAGACATTGAAACTTCAAAAATGCATGTGTGACTCTTTCAAATGAGTCATCCTCCTGCTTGTGCATGGACCATCTTTTTCTTCTATTACCAAGGGTTCTTTTAACAAAGATCTATAGATTCAAAGGTTTTCTGTTGACTCAACTCCCCACAAGGAAGTGAACAGTAAGGACTACAAACATGTACTAATTAACTAATATGTAAAAGATTATTGCACCCAAACAATGTATGGTAGACACTTAGCTCTGGTGCTCTTTCACAATTTTGCAACACAAATTGCTACTGACTTAAAACTGGACTTTTAATGATCAGGAAAAGCTTACTATTATCTGTTCATCTTCCCCTGGGAGGTTTTGTGTCTTAGCAATAGTTTTGCCTTTTCCCGGAGGAAAATTTTCCTTTGGACAGAGGAGTGAGTTCTTTATTTTCAACAGCAGGTGTCACAATTGCTTAACAAAAAGGAGCATGTGGTATACATTTTTTTAAATTGTAAAAGAGAAAGGGACTAATTATTTCTAAATATGGCTTTGAATACATTCATTTTTGAATACATTAGTACCTTTGGCATGTTAGTGCCACCATGGTAATGAGTACAAATCCTCCCTGACAAGTAATATTCTGGGTAGCTGTGGCAGTGATTTAATAATATTTCTTATAGGGAGAAAAGGGGAGCTTCCTGTCTCATAAAGTGTGTGTCTACGTGTGCAAAATTTCATACATACTGCAGGAAGTTTCCCACATTCATACAAGTTAAAATGTGAAAGGTTGGTCTAGCAAGGAAGAATGAGAACTAACCACCTGCTGTTTTAGGGTTCTGAGAAAGCTTCGCACTCTGCCACCGCTTCCCAGTTTGCCAGCACTCGTGTGCCCGGCTCTCCCTTCCCTGTACCCAGCTGGTGGGTGTCGGCACCAACGACACAGGACTTTGAGCCAGCAGGGCCCATAGTGGCATAGGAGGTGTTGGGCACTGCACCATTTGCTGACGTTCAGAGATGCTTCTCTTCCTTTTGACATCACCCTCTTGGGTGATTAGAGGGGACAGAAGGAATGCTCTCTGCCCCTTGTTCTCAGGTCCTCTTGGCTGGCATTGAGTCACGGTCGGGAGTCGGTCAATGCTGAGAAAACAAACCAGCTTCCAATCTCTGGACAGCGATCACTGGCAAACATGCCGTGAGCACCTTCACCTGCCGGCTGTCTGAGAGGAGCCTCCACTGTTAGCGACGATGAGTCCTCAAGTGTGCATAGGAGACATCTCAGTGGCAGCAAATCCTTTCTAGTGGACATTCCTTTCTAGGACAGGAGCTCTGTGTCTATTGTCACAAAAGGCAGGGTGACTGAGCTGGGGGAATGTGGCAGGAAATTCCAGACACGAGTGCCTCCTCTCCACATTTACTTATTCATTCATACTTTTATTTAACTCACGAAGGTAAGGAATATTGCCCTGAACGAATGAATAAACAATAACAGAACAAAGCAGAAGTATTGATTCTTTGAATTGTCCATTACCGACGAATATGGGGTTTATTTTCCCCATGAAGACAGCCATCTCTGGCATGAAAGCTGCGAAATATGTCATTTTGCCATTGGCAAAAGGTGGGCTGGGGGTGCTGGGTGGGAGGTCTTGTGTGGATCCCCAGGGTCTCACACAACATGTTCGAGGAAGAGCAAGGGCGGGCCTTGTGGAGGAGATAGGGTTCACACCCAGATGCGCACTGAATCGGGGTCGCTGTTAGTTGAACAGTTGCACAGTTGCTTTAGGAATAGTCGTGGGTGTCTAAAGAGTGTGGCAGGGCAATGCAGCTCAAAAAGCAGCAGAACTAACAAGTTAGTTTTGAAAGGTCTGGGGAAACATTCAGAAATTGACTGAACAGATAGAGAGGCTGCAAATGGATTCTCACACACGTGCTCTTTGGTACCCTTGTTTTGACATCTGATGGATGCCTCTTTCCAACAGACTTTACCAGAAGCACAGGCGACATGCACCGAATGAGAAGACATTGGGCTTTACCAGCGCCCTATGTGAACGTCCAGTTCAAATGCATCAGGTACCACAGAGCAAGAGCTAAATGAATATAAGAAATAAAACAAGAGAAAATCTGGCCAACCAAGGAGAAACAGAGAGGTGTTAGTAACATGAATATTCAGAGCAAGTAAGTAATAGAAAAGAAGGAAATTACAAATCAGATTTCATCAAATCAAAAACCTTAAACTTTGGAAAGACAGTATAAAGGAAATGAAGGAGCAAGACCTACCCTGGAGCAAATCAGATAGTATATTGTGTGTGTGTGTGTGTGTGTGTGTGTGTGTGTGTGTGTGTGATTTATCTGAAATATTTGCAATACATACAGGAGACGAGATACTTGTCTAAAACACTACCCAGTGTACATGATATTAGGTGAGTGGGTAGGTCGGCTAGAAAGTAGAAGTTAGGATCCAGGTTTCATCCACTGGTCAGAAGTGAGTCAAGGCTGCAGTTCCCAGTGGAGCTTTCAAGGGGAAGCCAAGCAAGAAGCCATCCTACATCTTTTGGCGGGAGGCTGGGGTTAAGCAGGCGTTGTGGAATGTGGGAGGTGGCCTTTCCACGGAGTAAGGGCAGAAGGGAGAGTTCGGTGAGCAGCAAGGTAGAAGACGCCATCATTGGACTAATTTTAATTCTCAGAAAAAACAGACGATGGCGCCATCTTGCCAGTTGTTACCCCACTAGCTATTCTCAGGAGGGTCCACGAAATCGCAAGCTATCTGATAGAGATGAGAAGACTTCCAAAGGACGGACTGGGCTGACGGGAACTCTGAAACTGGCTGTTTTAGGGTGAGGGTCTGGTTATATTCCTAACATCACTTTAGAGCATGTGACCCACCCCAAACTTATTAACCCAGGCTTCTGCTAGCCCCAGCCCATTTTACATTCCTTTTCCATCCCTGAACAATATCTGGCCTTCTTGATTTGGATTGCTGACTAGAGAAAAAAATTCTGTTGTCTTCAGTGCATCTTCTGAACAAGACCCACTCACTTGCTTCCTTCTGACCAACCCCACAATTCCTGGGATGAGGATTTCTTCCACTTTCCAAATATTGCCTGAACAATGAAACCTGAAAGCACCGTTCTCTGGTTTCCTTTACTAAAGAGAAATAAGGAGCCCTTTTGGAAAGCAAAATGTGTCTTTATTGCACACCTAATAACAACAAGAAGTAAACAGTGTTATAAAACCCACCTGACCCGCTGTGTAGACTAAGTGTGGCAGCTGTGTGATCACCAGAGTGCAAGCTTCAGGTAACCATCGGGGATGATGAAGGGGCCCTCCGCTTGGGGTGCACACACACGTGTGTATGTGTGTGTATGTGTGTGTGTGCGCGCATCTGTGCTACTTAATGAAGCCTGGAGAGCACCATTCCCACAGCACACATCCTTTCTCTTCCATTCTACTCTCCTTGGGTGTGAAGTTGGCTAAATCTGAAATGAATGACAAAGCACTTTGCAAAGTCTGAGTCTTAAATTCTGTGTCACATCAAGAAGGGAAGTGTGACAACTGGATGGGAGCTAAGTACATCATCCTTCCACGGTTAACGAGAGAGAAGTTGGCTCTGCTGAGGTGAGTGGATAAAATTTGGCCAGAGGTACAGTTTTCAAACCAAGAAAATCAATTTTTGTTAAGGTGACTCGAAGGACGTGCAGATAGGGCTGCTGCGAGTCAGTGAGTAGAAAGAGGTTTGGGGCAGGTCCCAGGTAAGCTCTCTGACACTGTCTCTGCTTGCGCACAGCGTGACTGTCACACCCTGGGCACGGCAGAAGTCATTTTCCTGAGGGTTTTATTACAATGGAGGAAGAAGGCACAGAGGATGACTGGGAGGCTGTTGCTGTAAATACTGTGGCCACAAGGTGGCGCACAAGCCCTGGATTTGGGCCACAAAAGCCAGCATCGGCTTCCGGGTGACAAATCCCGGTCCTACCTGAGCCCTTGGCTAAGGCTGCAGATTTCAGAACTAGAGTGGGTGTATTCCCCTGGATTCCGGAGTCTTCTTATTTGCTCAGCCACAAAGTACTGGTCCCTCTGATGCCAGAGAATAGTAGGGCGCAGCGTGTTCAAAGGCAAGGAGAAGCAACAAGAACTGTTTGCCCTGGAAAGCTCATGGGCTCAGCGCAGCTGAGAGAAGGGCACAGAGGCGGCCGAGCTGGAGAGACCTGGTCACCGGCTAAGGGGTGACGGTCGGGGGCTGGGGAATACGGTTTTGAGGAATGCAGGGTCGGAAACGGAGGAAGAAAGATGCTATCCTCGGTGATGGTATGGAACCCCCTTGGAGACAGCGGAGAAAGGAATCGGCGCTCAGGCTGAACTGCACTTCGGAAAGATGCCTCTAGGTTTGCGTTGTATAACAATCTCTGATTCTCATTTTTATTTAGTTTACAATGAGCTTTTTCTGGAAATTCCTTTTATTTCGTTTTCCTTTTAGCTTTCGTTGCTTTTTAACGGTTTTCTGGGGGGATTTATCATCTATCTCTGAGGTCAGCGCTGTGGGGCCTGGGAGGAAAGCCGATGGGCACCGCACCTGTACCGGAAGTGACGTCCAAGTCAGCCGGAAGTGTGCTTTTCAGGACGTGGTCAGGCCGCTCCCGAAGAGGGGACGTACTCCAAGAAGCCTGCCCTTCGGTTTTATTACTGTGAGCAGCTCCGCTTGTGCTTGCTGCAGAGACAGCTAAGACGTCACTAGGCAGTCAGGCGACTGTTTGTGGTTCATTATCTGCCCTGTGCCCCGATTTCCCATCGTTTTCCTATATCACTGGACTTTGCTTAAGACAATAACACAACTCTTCGTACTTGAAGATGGGACAGGGATCTCTTCTTCCTACAACTTTACGATTTCTAGCTTCTTCACTATAGACGATCCCCTTTTCTCTATAACGAATCCAGACTTAGTCCACAGGAGAATGTGTTCCACAGTCGGGTCTTGCAGTTTTACTTTTTATTTTTATTTTTTTTAACCACTCTTCCCCATTCTCAGTGAAAGTTCAGTGACCCAACTTCTTAATTTTTTTTTCTGTAGTCTTAATTCTGAGGGACCTATAAACATCTACTGCACATAGAGCCTGGACCATATATCTATAGCCTATGGATTTATTTCTTACCTTTTCCAGAAAGTATTTTATGCGTTATAACTATTACCTTCAAATAAAACCTCTGGGAGAAAAAAATACTCTTTACATATATTTTATTATTATTTTTTGGTATGGGGGACAGAACTCACTACCTTGCCCTTACAAGGGATGGAACCGCTAAGCTCAAGACCTTGCCCATACAGGCACGGAACCGCTAAGCTAAGTCCCTTGCCCCTCTTTACATATTTTGTATATTCCTTGCTCAGTAATGTGCTGGGAAGAAAGTGTATCTCAATCAGTTTCAGTAATAGAATACATCCATTCATTTATACAGTTGAAACTTTAAAACATGTAATTTCCAATCACTAGAGAAAGACAAATTGGTTTACCCTTGCGTGAGTGAACTCAATTTTCTTCTAATTGATTATATTTTCAGTGTATATTCCCAAGCTAAATATTTTTCATTTTAACTATAAATACCTAGTGTCAGATAATTTGGTCAAGGAGCCACCAGAGTCTTTACAAGCAAATTACTGAATGCTGTGTATGGACATTTGGGCTTTGAGCGCATGTGTGTCTCCCAACACCACTCTGCAGTCTCTTGGGATTTGTAACATAGTATTCACATCAATAAATTGGGGTACAGATTCCATCCGTCTCTGGGAATTGTCTTACTAGAGATAAAACAGCAGAAGTCCTGGCTTCAGAACGTGGTTCACAATCTAAAATTCTGTTTGCCATACGTTTTCTATGGAACCTTAGATGAATCATTAAACGACCTCTTTGACCACACCCTTTCCTCCTATAAAATAAAATGTCTCATACCTGTCTTTTTATTTCATTAACTATTAAGCTAGATAAAAGAAGTGAAAATACTTTGAAAAATGTATGCACTGAAGGGATGTATGGTGGTGTTTACATTGTGTTTTGGACGGAAGAAGGATTATGCCCATGAAAAGTAACTGCTAGATAATTAAAAAGTGCATCACACATCACTGTTACATCAGGCATGCATTGCGAAACATCGAAAGCAAACCAGGCAGGGCCTGGTATTTAGCTCAGTGGTTCTGCCGCCTGGCTAGCAAGCGTAAGGTTCTGAGTTAGATCCTAAGTACAAAAAAAAAAAAAAACCAAAACAAAACAAAAAAGCAAACCATGACCATTCAGATGTTTGGCCTAGCAACATGCCAATAATCTGGAGGATTCCAAAAATAGCATTCAATTCAATTCTTTATCTTATCTTTATCTTTACCAATGACTTCTTTCTGAATAATTTTATGACCCCAGCTAAACTCCATAGAAATTTCAATTACATTTTTTGTTTAGGTAAGTATTTGAATTTGTCCCTACTTTCTACATATTTAACTTTCTTCTATTTTTTCTTTATTTGTAAAAAAATAATTTGTTCTTCACAAATAAAGAGCAAAATAGAAGATATATGTATTTTTTTTCCAATAAGAGAAACCATGGATGTTTGAACTTGTGTGTCTGACTTACATCTCTTACCATTATGTTCTCAAGTTGTACCCATGTACCTACAAATGCCTTGAGTTTATTTTATAGCAGGGTAGTACTCTATTGTGTATATTTTCCTTGCCCATAATTGCTTCAAAAATATTTTAGTATATATGCTAACGTGTTTCACTTATATTTATAGTCTATCTGAGTTCATTACAAGGAAAGTTTTGTGGTATCAGTTCGTTTCTTTTTTGTGAGAATATTTTTGGTTTGTGTCTTGTATTCTGAGTAACCACTCTGAAGATAAGGACGCACAGTATATTAATTATTATTATTCTCATTACTTTTATGAAATTTTGATTTGCTTTTTCATAAAATAAAAAAGGAAAATGTTTTTGTTTCAGAATATGTCAATTTTGAACAAGCTTTAAAATTGCCCAAATTATTCGGCCGGGGATTTAGCTTAGTGGCGCTGTGCCTACCTCACAAGTGCAAGGTCCTGAGTTCAATCCCCAGGACAAAAAGAATAAAAAAGATGGTATAAAAATTGCCCAAATCTTTAAGTGAGCTTCCTGAAAGAGTGCATACTATCACATCAAATTACAGATCAGGAATTGTTTCAAAGTTAAAACTTGTATAATAGGACAGTCCAGGCAAGAACTTGGGACCTAGACTTTAAAATCACTTAGAGGCGAGTGTTCCACATCATCCAATACTATACATTCCCCAGATTTGCAGCCTGGATGCCAATAGGGTAATTGAAGGGGCTTTCCCGACTCTGGCCCCTCCCCAGCCACCCATACCTAGATACTGTGTCAGGTGTCTAATATTGGTAATATTGACACGGAATATTATTTAAGTCAGACAATAACCAGGATCTTGACCCCCACAAAGAATTTCAATTCATTTTTAATAATAACCATGCAGCAAATTGAAAAGTTGTAGTTTTATTGATACTGTGGCTTATTAAATCAGTAGATGAACAAACCTTCTTGTCTGGCTCAATGAAAATATAAGCACACTACCTTCTCAAAATACACTTTATATCTGATAGTGAAAGATATGTGCAAAGGATCATATCTGATAAAGTGAAAATTATTTGCATTTAATTAATCTTTACATACACTAGAAAAACAGAACACTTACAAGGGCAAGGCAAGGAAGATGCAAACTCTTCCCTTGTCAGGTGCTAATATTTTTTCCTATGTCATACTAGTAAATTAATAGTAGAGTTATAGTACACGTCACTTGTATTTTGTAATTTTGGATTGACTCTGGGTATTTCAACCACGCATTTGAGGTACTTTATTCAAAGGCTATTTTTCCTGTTTTCTAAAGGATAGAGCCACATCACAGCGTCATGCTCTTTAGAAACACATTAGTAATTGCGTCCAGCTATATAGGCAGCTTTCAAAGTACATCTACTTAACAAATAGCAGGTAAAAAAATACAAAGGAGAAACAAGTAGAATCACCTGTTGTTATCTGTGGGAATTCTTTCCAGGACCCCCATAGATGCCAAAAATCTGAGGATGCTTTGCTCCCTTATATAAAATGGCACAAAATTTGCCTATAAGCTATACACATTCTGCTCTATTCTTTAAATCATTTATAGGTTAATTATAATACCTAATACAAAGAAGAGACTATGGAAGTAGTTTTAATACTGATTTTTAAAGAAAATAATGACAAGGTGAAAATCCATGTATTCAGTATGGACGTGATTATTTTCTCTTACACTTTTCCATCAGCGGTTGGTTGAATCCATGGATACAGAAACCAAGATCCAGTGAAGTGCCTGAGGTGAAAATTGAAGATGTCTAGCGTGGTTAGAATTCTTTAGTCTTGTGGAGTCGCTTTGCAATGAAGTGGACTGCGATTCATTTTCTGATTAAGAGAAAAATGTTAAGAGACACAGTTATTATGTTATAAAATATTCCATCACAATGAAAGTGGAAATTTATAGAGTTTAAACAATACTAACAACCCTACTGAGAAATATCATCAGCTCCATTGTACAGGTGAGAAAACAAACGAAGTAACTCAGCTCATAGCCCCACAGTTAGTTTTTGGTAGGATGAAGGTGAGACTACAAGATCCTGAATCCAAACTCACTTTTCCCTCCTTGACACTAAACTACCCAGAACGGCCTGCACCCCTGTGCCTCCAGGCCCTGGAGAGTTCAAAGGGCTTTCTTGTTTTCCTTTCTCTTCTTCTCATTTCCCTCATTTTTCCTTTTCTTTGTTTGTTCTTGATTTTCCTTTCTTCTTTTTATTTTAATATGCTATCAGGGCCCAATTCTAAATCCCTTGAAAAGTGATCTCCCACCCCGTGGTTCACAGGGACGGCATTCAATGACAGCTCATAAGTCCACGAGGGATGCTCTTTACCCTTTGATCTTCCCTGAGGGTTTGACAGTCAGTGGTGTTCAAGTCAACAGTATTCTTTGTGGTTTTGACTCGAGAAAAAAATGTAGAAAAAGAGTAAAGATGAACTCTTTCCATATAATGTTTCCTGGATCTTTCCT
This sequence comes from Fukomys damarensis, assembly GCF_012274545.1. NCBI lineage: Eukaryota > Metazoa > Chordata > Mammalia > Rodentia > Bathyergidae > Fukomys > Fukomys damarensis. The sequence goes on along the minus strand of NW_022900930.1, from coordinate 44,716,751 downwards.
ATACTTAAAAATTTTATTATTCGTGCTGCCAATTTTATACTGTGTTGATTTTCTACTGTAATAAATACTAGCAAACTCCAAATTCCCAAGTCCAAATGATACAGGACTATATAAGACATGAGAAGAATACTTGGATTATAACTCATTGAGACACTTTAAAAAATACAATTACTAGTCTTACAGCATACTTAAGTGCTACTAATTTTCTGTCTTGCAAATGACAACTCTCAGCTCTTGATCAAGAACAAAATGTACTGATTAATCAAGTTGTTTTTAAAAACATTATTCTTTTCTTCTTTTCATCTTAGCTAGTATTAAACTCATCATCTAACATAAAATCATTATTTAACTGGAAATTATATTATTTCTTTGCACATTTCGGCAGTCCCGATCTCACAGATGCCAAAGAAGCCTCTTCTTTCATTATTTTGGTCACACAGCTTTAGTGATTTATGTTTATAATTGCATTTTTCTTTCTTCTCAAGATTGAGATACTGCATTGTTTGCTTTAAATATACCAATAACTTAATGGGAAAAAATTAAGTTACTTGCAAAAGTAAAATAAAGTGTGTTGCGTCTTTCTCAAATCTGAAATGACACAGGAAATATTTGGGAACAAAGAAAGATAAGAAAGGTCTCACGTGATGTGATCAGAAGTGTCTTCTCTACAGTCAGGTCCACTTTTCAGTTTGCAGGTCAGGGCCTCACAGCAGTGATCAGTGCAATTCTTCATAGCACACAAAAGGGAGAGAAAGTTTAACAGGTTCTTCCCATCAACCAAGTACATTTATATTAAAGTACAAGACAGCAGGGAGATTTCACTGCTAAACTAAATTACTCTGTTACACCAATTCCAGTGGAAATGACCAAGGTATGTTAATAACTGGGACAAATGGCAAAAACAACACAAACTACCTCTTCAAAATCCAGACAGAATTATCTAATTATCCAAACAAATTTGCTTTGGTGGTACATATAAATTAACTGAAAGCGTCAAGGAACTATGCTTGTGTACTATTCAAACTCTCCATAAACAGGGAAAAAATTGAACCCCCTACAGTATTTTATCAAGCCTGCATAGTTTTGGTAGTGAGACCAAATGATCACATACACTATTTCCAGATGGTTATCACTGCAAAAATTTAAATACAATATTAGTGAAACCCCGGTTCATTAATACAGTAACTCTCCCACATCTGTGTACATTTTCTTCACCAAAAATGCAAGAGTGGTTCAATTCTGAGGAACACAGTTAAATAAGAGACTGAGAGAAGAAAACAACTGGTGTTATCGTGATAAAGATTAACAGTTGATCATTTGAGCAGCCATTATTAAATTACTTAAGCATTGTTTGTAATTTATATAAAAGGCAAAGATTATTTATATTCTATATTTTTTGGAAATTCTAACAAGTACTATGAAACATGAAAAATGTATAAAGACATAATGGAAAAGCATAAATCATGTTTTCACTCTTTGTGTGGATTAAAATCCTTTATATGGAAAAAAGGGGATGAACTCTTAAAAATATTGATGTGTCACCAACATAACTATTTAAGGTACAAATAACAACGATAATAATAACAGCAATATGTGAACCTTAGTGGTCAAGAGTTCTACTGTTGAACTATATCACCAGCCTCAAGTACTTTTGGCATAAGAAAACAGTTATTTAAAAATATAAATGTCCATAAGCCTGAAATCATTAGTTTTAATCAATTACATAAAAGGAAAACTATATATTGAAACAATATAAGAGTTGATTAATGTATTTCAAGAAAACAAGATACTATGTATTATCGAGACAGTAGTTTCTCTTCTGTGCATCGTGACTGTACACACACTGAAAATGTACCATTCCTCTACTGAATTTAAGAGCACTTCTGATTTACAAACGTTAATATACTTCTACTCAAAAAAACCACGGGAATGGGGATTAGTCAGAATGAGATAAATTTAACTCTAGTTTAATTTAAAAGGTCAAATCATTTACAAAAGTCCATACCGTGTTACAATCAGCAGAATATTTGCAGTGTCCTTTAATAAATGTTAAGTCATATAAAACAACATTCTGATATAATGTAACAGTTTAAAATTTCTGAGTAAATAAGGTGAAACAGAGGGATTAGCTGTCTCCTACAGAAAGTGAGTCATTGGAAGTCCTGGAGAAATTTCAGGTTCCACTTGGCTACCAGTTACTAGCTTTTATACTTGGAACTAGTTGCTTACTTACTAGTTACTTTTGTGAGCCCCACCTCTAAATCAGGATGACAACAATATTCATAAGGTAGGTTTGTCATAACAAAGGAGACAGGACATAGGGTATAATAAGATAATTTGAAGATTGTCAAACACTTATAATCTCTTCAAATGATAATTTTTGACTTGAAGATAGTTTGCTAAGAAAGTAGAATTCTTAGAAAATGAATATGCGATTGCTAGTGGAATATTCTACAGGAGACATCCATCAGATTGCATGAATGCCCTCATCCTTTATAAATGTTAACAGAATCATAGCATTTTAGGTGTCATGGGTTAATAATTCATTTTCTGAATGCTTGACTTTTTTCTCTTTTTGCACCTTTTGATTAATTTATCTCCTTGTTTACATATGGACTTGATGAGAAAATGCCAACTTTCTCTGCAGCAAGAACTTTCAGATCTATAATTGCTACTGCTTTACACATGATTGACCGACATTATGGATCTAAGAGATTTCTAAGTAATATGTCTCGAGAGGTAATAGGTGGCTGATGATTTAATACATTGAACTTCATACAGTCACTTCATAATCATATCCTGGCTTTTGAAAAATGACTTAAATCACTAGCAAAACACAAGTGCAAATCTACTTTTTAACTTTTGGGTCAAATGTATCTTTTGAAAGAACATTTAAAAAGAACAGGAAAAAGTAAAACCATCTAGTTATTGCTCCACTAAGTGTCCAATAAAAATTTAAACTGAACATATTCTCATACCTTAGGAGAGCCACAATCACAGTCTTCTCCTACTTCCAAAAGTTGGTTTCCACACACTGGTTTGGTTATTATATTTTTAGGAGTAGGTGCTTGTAGCAGGCACTTTGGTTTTTGAGATAGAATGTATTTTTGAAACCGCGAACGGCAGATTGTACTAAAATCCTTTGGGAATTTTGAACTGCAAGCAGAAAAACATACTTGAAAGAACATGAGATACAATAGAGTGACTTTTGCATGATTACTGAATAGGAGAATCTAACTCATCTAACTGTGTTAACCCAGCTCAGTGGAGATTCCAAATTAAGTAAATGTTAAGTGTCATGCTGTGTTATACATGGTGGGTGGCACGGCACACATACTACTCTAATTGAAATCTTTTTCCTAGACACACAGATGCAGAATTGGAAGTTTTCAAATCTCCATGTGGTTTTTATCACTATCCTAGAGAAGGACAAAAATAAATGTCACTATTTACTGCCATCCACTCATCTGGAACTGAAGGATGAGTGCTTAACAGACCACAATAATGATCCAATAAAATGGAATAATTACAAACTTCTAGGTTCTACAGAAATATTTCTCGTCTTATTTGTGAGCACCTCAAGAATAAAGTATGGGTAATTGCAAAGGCAAGATTTTCTTAAATATTCCGATGATTTAACAACTGTGATTTCACTTTAAGTTAAAAATTTTTGTTAAAGTTTAAATTTTATGTTAAAACAATATAACTGCCAAGGTTACAAACTCTACTTTGATAGTTGGTAAAAGCTGTACAAGAAGAGACTGGAAGTTGAGCTAGTGGTGTATGTAGTCTTTGAGGAAAAAATACCAATCTCACATAGGCAGGGTGAGCCTAGATCCTTTGCGATTTGGGAAGAGTCTTTTGTAATTTAGGGCTACATGATTTTACCTCAGATATTGACTCATCACACAACTGCCAGAGGGACACTTGGTGGTGTAGGGAATGTCAGGCATTCCAAGGACATGGCCCAACTCATGGGCCATCACTGCTGCAAGAGCCACGTTATTCTTATTTATACCCTGGAAAAAAAATTGAAACATCTGTTACTTCTTATTTATGAAACTAAACATGTTTTGTTCTGAATTATAAATGTGCAATACTCAAAAAGAATAGCTTGAATAAGGAAAATGAGTCATGAAGCTTCTTTCCCTGAAATTGCTTATTGGTTAATGTTGAATGAACACTTGAAATGGTTGGGTCCCATGAATCCAGTCATTGCATGGGTGTTCAGTATTTGCTGGACTCATGGGCACTAAATACTCAGTAAACAATGGCTAAATTAATTACATTCCTCTTGGAAAGTAATAAAGCACAAAATGGCAGCATAAAATGGGCTAGGAAATCTACAGAGACCATTATGACGCCTCTGACATTAGTGGGGCTTGGCTACGTGACACCTATCTGCACCCGTCTTCCTTCTGTGACCTCTTCCATCATAGATAACAAATTTAGAGTTATCTTGGGCCACAGAGGGCACATAGATCTCCTCTCCGTTTCATATTCCTGTTTGCATCTCTTAATGCTAACAAAAGTGTGAGGTCTTTTGACATGGCTGATGTTTCATAATACAAAGAACTTTCACTGCAAAAATTTACCAATACTTTCATTTCTACTTTTACTTACTTATTCAGCAATTGCTCCTTGGGCTTACTCTCTGCATAAAGAACATATTCGTGTTTCTACAGATATGGAACCCACAGCGAGCCTTAGTATGAGTTTACAAACCTCAATGACAGCGACCGAAGCTGGGGAACACAAGGAATTCGAGTTTGCCATTCCCACACGGCGATGGTAGAAGCCAATTCCACTGTGTGAAAGATGCAGAGACACCATCAAGCCCGAGCCTTGGAACCGTCAGTTGTATTGGTGATGTCATAGATTTCCTTTGTTGCCCTGGCCTTTTCATGTCCATTGCTCTCCAGAACAGCTTCTACTGTCCTATACCATTATAGTGATCACAGATGGTTTTTCTCACAGTCAAGAACTCATGTTATGTATCTTATACAAAAGGAGAAACACTTAGAATATGGGGCCTTGTAACAACTGATTGGGGCAGTGTGAATGAGCAGAAACCAAGGAACCCGAGAGAACTGTCCACTCTACAGATATATACCTGCCCTGGCTGGCACGGGCTCACCTGAGAAGCTGAGCATGATCATGGATCTTCTTATTCCCCAGGGTAGATCTATGCCATTGCAGAAATGTACTATACGTTTTGCCAATGTTAGGTTCCACTTTGATCTTGTCACCATCGGACCAGATTTCCATACCTACCAAGGCCACGTGAACATCCATAGTGTTATACATCTGTGGGGAGAGCGTTTTTCTTCATGAAAAAGTGCAGGATGCCTTCAGTGTTTGGAGCTTTTTTTGATCACATATGATGGATAAAGGCATGGGGCACTGGTGATGAACAATTTTCATTCTGAAGCTAGAAATCCTAAAAAATGTCTTTACTATAGGGTGTGTGATTTTACCTTGATGTTGATCTTTTTTTTTTTAGTCTAAATTTCCCATAACAGCTGTCCTGAAGTCCCTGTGACACTCTCAGCCCTTGTAGTGAAGTCACAGGGAAGCTCCAAGCTGCTATGTGGATACTCGTGGTGACAGGACAAATGTCTTACCACATTGAGTAGGTTCAGCACATCAGACAAAAAGTTTCTTATCACAGTGAGGTTCCCATTATACATCTTGTACTGTAAAAGGCAAGACACAGAGCACAATCAAAATTGCAAATTAAAGTTAAAAGACCAACAGGGTGTGGTATTTCACATTTATAGAAAAATTGCATATTTTAATACAATTAGCATCTCTTCATTCCATGACTGCCCTATTCAAGACTTTGTTTCAACAAATTCTGATTCAATTTCTTTTTTTGGGGGGGGGTTTGAGACAGGTTCTCACTGTGTAGTTGAAACTGAACTGGAACTCACTATGTAGCCCAGGTTGGTCTCGAACTCAGAGATACTCCTGCCTCAGCCTCCCGAGTGCTGGGATTACAGGCGTGCACCACCACACCCGGCTTTGATTCAGTTTTTGATGAGTGACAGATACGCCCTCATGAAATTACATTGTTATTATCTTTAAGTTCAGTAAGTTAAATTAATAGTTTAATTTTCAAACAATTTAATATTAATTAAAATTTGATTATGAAGCAGAATATATTAAGTAAAAACAGAGTCTAGTATTTTTCTCTATGAAATATGATTCATAAGTTATGTATAGTTCTGAGTTTTTTTCCAAATTTATGTGTAAATAATATTAATATTAAAGATATATTTATACTTATTTTAAAATATAAAATAATTTAATATTTTAACAATTTACTCTTTTATTTCTCATTTTTGCAGTTACTGTGTAAGTGTGAGTGGCCTTAAGCACTTCAGCAGATCTAAATATTTGGTGGCAGACAGATATTAAAATGGATTGGAGTGAAAACAGATACAGGCAAGCTGTGTGACATAGCCAGGAAATCAGGTGGACCAAATGCCTCCTAACTACAAAAGCTAATTACTTTCTTTTGCTTGACAAAATCAGCAAACGTTGAATAAATTGTCCCAGGAACACACAGATTTCATACTCACAAAGGCGTTATCCAGCACCAGAAAGAGATCAATGTACTTCTGTTCCCGCGGGAAGTCTTGTGGCTTTATAAATAATGAGAGCGTAGTGTTAACTCAGGCCTTTGTTGTAAGAGATTCAACGTCTTACGAAAGGTTTTCCCCAGAGAAAGATGAGGGTGGAGAACAAGTGGTCAACAAGCTTTGCACGCAGCAGGCACTGCTGCACGCTCTGCTGCACCACGGGCCCCTGCCGAGACAGCTGGACTCACAACTGTTGTAAAGCTGTCCTCACCTCTGTACGGTTCAGTGACCTCGACATCCTGCTCTGGCCTTGTTTCCTGCCAGCTCTTCTCACGCCGCATAAGCAATTCGCCATGTCTGACCCCTCCTGGCTGTGCATCAGGACTGCATGTTCGCTCTGCTCTGAGCTCTGCAGGGGCTCGATCAGGTATCTTTGGCCGTGTCGTGTGAAGCATCCTCTGGGAGACAGAGAGACCTGTGCTTCCGGGTCCCCTCGAGCCCAGACTCTAACACACCTGCTCAGAATGGCTCATTGCCTCGCCCCCTATCCAAATGTATACGTACAGCTATTCCCTAACCATCCTACAGTTTAAGCTATAGTCAGTATTTGTCAATATAAAACGATGCCTATCTTATTTATCCAGAGAGTCTGAAGAATTACTGAATTGAAGCAATCCCCCCAAATTCACCATCAACTTAGTAAGAATTTTTTTCAGCTCATTTGTTCATTTAGCAAATATTTCTTGGCAGATCCCAGGAATATAATGGGTACTGGAGTAAAGTGACGTAGAGATGCCAGGAGCTCCAGAGGGGAGAACAAGGGTTAGCAGATCACTAAGAATAGCCAGTAGTAGTAGTGTAAGGCATCTCCCTTTATAGTAAGATAAGTCATTTCAGAAGAGGACTCAAATCCATATAATGTTATATTATAAATCCAACATAAAAGGCATTAAAATTATACTCAAGATACTTTATGGTATGGGAAAATACAATTTCATATTATGTATCAACAATACTGAAAAAATTAGAAGTTTTCTTTAATATTTTACCCATGTGAAAGATATATTTGTCTATATATATAAAGGGCTAAAACACAGTAAAGTGTAAGTAATACTGATCATTCAGAAGTCAAATTTCATAGTAGCTGTCATTTTCTTATTTGGACTTCTTCTTACTCCGAATTTTTTCTAATTGGCAAGAGTTACTTATGTAAAAGGAGTACACACATATTCTTAAAAAATAAAGTTTAACAACTACAGAGTAGAATCATTATTAAAATATTATTAAATATTATTAAAATAAAACACGATTCCTTTAGAGTGAAGTAGATGAACTAGGAAATGAATCCAGACATCACTAAGTCCAGAATAGCACTCTTGCTTAAACAAAGTGGATCTAGACTTGGAGAGCAGCAGATTATGAAAGGACTATAGTGATAGTACTTTATTCCTCATCTTAAGCTCATGAGAAAATGACGCCTGACTTTCATAAATCCAACAGTGTCTCTCACCTCAACCCATCACAGGTGCTAATGCTGGCAAAAGAATCCTTCTCATTCAGGATGTGACCTTCATAGTAACAGTGTTTCTGGAATTAGGAAGCACACATATACTTTAGAAATACATATACATATAGAACATTGCTAAATCCCAGTGATAAAGAAAGCTGCCATCTTGAATATGCACAAAAGTTGAAATGGTGTCTTGGTCCTTATCACTTTCCAGAAACAAAAACAGTGAGAGCCTAGGAGGTTTTCTGAATTCGTGTCTGTTTTTCAGACCCTAATTTGCACTGAGGTAAAGTCCAGTGCCTAGCACATAAGTGCGCTTATGGAGAAAGTGGCTGTTGCTGCTGAGGAACAGCCAATCCCTCTGGGATTTACTGGTCTGTTGGGGGAGTTGCAGGTTGCAGGGCCAACTTTCAAGAAATTAGCTCCAAGGTGCATGTTAATAAAATCGGACTCCTACTTTTCAAACTAACTGGTGTAATTCATCATTGTTATAGGACTACTAGTGAAATCCCTTTATCAGATTTAAGACCCCAGAATATTTGTCTATAACCGAAGACTTAGACATGATTGGGGATCCATATGGTATTGGGGTAATATATGTGACATCATCTACAAACGATAACGAACAATCTCTGATTCAAAGTCAATGTACTTGCTGAAGCGTTGGAAAGCCAACGTGTGCGTGTGCGTGTGTGTGTGTGTGTGTGTGTGTGTGTGTGTGTCTTCTTTAGAAGATTCTCTGTAGAAACATTTTCACATGGAAGACCTGGAAAAGTACCATGTTGAGACATCATCAGACTCTAACATTTGAGCATGAATTAATTTGTCAGATACTCTCCATTGAGGACAAATGTTAACAAAAATCAGCATACCTATAACACGAGTGTTTTGAAAAGAGGAGGGGATGAAGCACTGTTTTGTGACAAAAGTATTGTGGGGTTTTTGTTCACTTATAGAGCTGTGCGTGCTTAGTGTGCCATGAAGGATGCCTGTGAGAAAGTACCTCAGTTTGGTAATATCTCTTCAATGAGCTTTTCTGTATTACTTCCTGCTCTTCTCTAGTTTTCTACGGTTGATGACATTTGGCTTTCTGTATAAGATGGCAGCTTGACCAGTTACAAACATATTCATTCAAGACCTGACATTCCATTGCTGAACCTAAGCAAAATCAACATACTTTAAAGAAACAGTAAGTAGTGACATGACATTTCAATTACCTATAAGGGAAAATATTGCCAACCTCCGGATAAAATGGTATAGGGACGAGTGGACTTTGGGTTGCTCTTAAAAATGCAACATTTAGAAAGCTCCTGTTACTCCTCCCTTTTAAACAACGGGTGATTTATTTTCTACCTGTTGTCTCAAAGGTCATATGTGAGCACATTGACTTCAAATACTTTTTTAAAGTTATCTTTGGATCTTTGCATTTTGTAAAGTCATTGATAGATGGTGGAATAGTTCCATGGAGTATTTAGGTCCTACCATGTTCTGAGAGCTCCTGGTTATTTCCTCTCCTTTGTGGGAGTGGTGTGTTTCAGTGCAGTATGGCACTCGGACATGCCTGTAGAGAGCAGAAAGCAGCACAGTACACTCAAGATGCTAAGAAAGGCTCCTTTACATGAGGTGACCTTCTGCACCTAAAGGAATTACAATGCCTATGATGAGAAAGAACTGACGTTCTGGCCCTTGATTTCCTTCCAACATGGACACTCACATCAAAAAATCAGTAATCATTAAATTGAAGGAAAGAAATACTCTCAATTACTTTTCAGTTGTTGGTGTTTTTAAAAAATGACAAATGCATCACTTTGGGAAATTTTGCACAAAGTACACAACTTTCGCACAATCTGTGAAGGGTGCTAGGTCACAAGCGCATATCAAGAACCATTGCCTCCCAAAAGTAGTTTATTGAGTAAACCTGCCTTGGACATATACTCATATAAAACTAATGGAAAGCCACATCAAAGAATGTAGTTTACCCAGGTAGAAGTGATTTCAATACATGGCAAAAGGTTCAAGGAAGAAAATCATACCAGTGGGTCTCTCTCATTGTTTTACAGGTTGCAAATGATTCCCCAGGAAAGGATCAACCTTCTCAGATAACATCAGCATGATTCAGTACCATCTACAGCCCAGTGCAGCTCCAACCACAGTGAACAGAGCCCCCAACATTCTCCTCTAACATTTGCTTACCAAAATTCAGCAATTACATCTGAGGAAGTACAACTTACTTAGCTTTTTGTAGGTGAAGAATGATTTTTTCTCCATTTAATTTGATCAGGTACTGAACTTCAGATATATAAGTTTCCTGAAATTTTTAATGGTGTAATTTTACCACATGATTTATATTTCTAAATATAATGTTGTATGTAGTACAAATTAGAACAATTATAAACACATATAAGCTAATAATAGTTCTCTTATGCCTCTAAAGTAAAGCATAGTTTGCACACTAAGGACTATCTAGAAGTACAATTACATAGTAACGATGCAGATTAAACTAGCTCTAATGTATGAGGTAGGGACTTAACATTTGTTTCAGTGTAAAATACAACAGCATCCTGAGCACATAATTGACCATAAAAAAGAGAATAATAGGGCATATATGTTAACATTATATCCAATTTTATATTTTGTTCATTAAGTGCATTGGTACATTTAGTTATAATTTATAATCACATTTCTCATTGGGAATTTGTAATTGTACATGATATATCTTGGTTCAAATCTAAGAATTAACTAAGATGGAAATTACAAGGTGAGGGAAATGTTGGCAACAGCTGGGTAGTCAAAAAGTCAGTAATCCTAATACATGAAAAATAACAATGTTGTTAACTACTGAGCTAAAGTTGGATTCTCCATTAAAGACAAGATGACTTAGAAAAAAATCAGTGCACCTGAAAAAAAAAAAGATTAAGGATAAGGTGAATAAGTGAGACTGGAGAGTGTAGGATATTGCACCATCCCCTACACGGGCTTGCCCTTCCTGGGATCCTTTGTTCCCCCTCAGATTTGAAGAAGTGTCCAAGTACTGCTTAACTACAAATCCATTTTGAAGAATCACATGATCTCTCCTGTACATATGGATATCAAGACAAATTATTCCATGTGAACTGTGACCTCACTTCAATTAGTGAAAAGGACCTTGTTTTGTTCCCAGGGGTTTGTAAAATCTACCACAGTCCTTCACAATGCTTACCTCTTTGCCTTGTTCCTCTGTCTGGTTGTTCTCCATTCCTTTTTCATGTAAACTGTGTAGTATTTTGGGATGAACTATTGCATGGAGATTAAATTCAGGAGTTTGTTTCATGGCTATTGGTAGAGAAAAAAAGTAATACTGATATAAAAGATTTAAAATTTTTAATTTCGTTTTGGTTTGGTTTGATGGTGTTGGTTTGTTGAGACAAAATCAAAGACCAGTAAATAGCTATCTAGAGAGCCAACATTAAGATCAATTTGATTCTCCTATCTTAATCTCCTCTCTCTGTCTCTCTTTCTCTCTCATTCTCCAGAGATGTCATAATGATGAACAGTTCTTCGCATGATCTCTTTGTATGAAAATTCTGGACCACCGGTGACCAGAAACAGAAATTAAGAAGAGGGATAGGTGAACCAGGAATTTTGGGTGAGGTAATCCAGCTCCTTCTTGCTCCATCATCCTCTTCAAAATCTTGCTAAATGCTCTCAGGCATCTGATTTTTCTTTCCTATGTCTTGTTCTTGGTGTGATGCAAACCTTAACTACGTATACCACATATCAAATATTTCCCATGCTGGTAATATTCAGTGAGACAGAGTGACTCAGGGGTTTGACCTTTTCTCCGATAGTAAACCCAGGTGTTCTTTCATTCTCATTGCTCTTAGGACTGGAAAATGGCAGCACACCTTCCGTCTTCTTTATAATCATCCAGTAACTCATATAAGGTCAGTCTTATTTTGAGTGCCTATGTTTTCTAAACAGACACTAAAGTGTCTGGCTTTAGAGACATTTTCCTGCTCACTGCGACAATAAAAGGGACTGTTAGAAAAACCACAACTTCTTTATCCAGTTTCCAACGGATGGGCAAATAGGTTGTTTCCAAGATTTAGCTATTACAAACTGTGCCGCTATAAACATGGGTGCACATGTGGTTTTTCTATAAAATGGAATACTACTCAGCCATAAAGAGCGAGAGAATAGATTCATTCATAGGAAAATGGATACATATTGAAGATATACTCCTAAGTGAAATAAATAAGTCCCACATGTGTAAATACCAAATAGTTTCCCTGGTGTGAATATTCTGCAACAATGCATAAGATTCTAATAAGATTACTGACATTTAGAAATGGGAGGAAAGGAGCTAAAGGTGTAGGGAAGGTGTGATACGTAGGGGAAGAACAAAAAGGGAAAAGAAAAAAATGTGAGAGAATGAAAAGATGAAAATAAAGTGTTTGTAGATGGGGAGGGGAGGAGGGGGTGAAGGGAGGGCAGAGGTAAGGGGAAAAAATGAGAATCAAGACTTGCCATGTAAAGGTACATGATCCCAACAATGAATGTAACTGTACTGTATCCCTAAATGTACCAATAAACTCAATAAAAAAAAAAAAAAGGGACTGTTAGGACACCAAGAAGTTCTCCATTTGGCAGACAGGGAGAATCTGAAGGGAGATGGTAAATGCTCCCAGACTTCTGCTGCAGTACTGTTCTGAGAAGAGTTCCTCATGCAGGAAATTTAGGAGTGTACCAGTAAGTATGCATTATTCAAATGTTAATATGAGTCCCTTTGTGAGAATTGTCATAGGCTTGAAATTAGCATGAACTTTAATAAAACCTGGTCCCAATCTGAAAGCTAACTGTGAAATTTTAGGGAAGCCTTCAAAGTATTTGCTCATCTCATTACTTGCTTCATTTGGATTTGAGGACATTTTCTAAGCATGGCTTATGAATTGATTTAGTCAAAGACCCTTGCAAAATTTCCAAAGTAAAAATCGTACTCAGTAGTGTCTCTTTAAGGACTATAAAAATCAAAGTCAAGAAAACTAATGAAATTCCAAGTTCTTACTTCTCAAAAGTATTTCACTTCAGAAATGGAGACATTGAGTCAACAGTATACTTTTTCTTTAACTACATAATGTCTCAATTCACTCTGTCTGATTTTTCACCTAATCATAGTAAAATACAATATAAAAGCGTTACATTCTTCTTGCAACAGTAATAAACCATCTCCGATGTAGCTTTTAATAAGAAAACTCAGATAATCATTCAAAAATATCTATTGAATGCTAACTTTAAGCTCGTCATGGGTTGAAGTTGTTGAGTCAAATCAATCAATAAATAGACTGTGATCCCTTTGCATTCTATTTGTTTATTACTTGATCTATTTCTTACCATCTAGATAGATTGACACATTGGCAAGTGATAAGTACTACAGTGCTGAAATATCAGAATAAAGCAGAATTGAATTCTGGGATGGAGGTGAATGTTGAAATTTTAAGTAGTGCAGTGTAGTATCTTTTGGGTCTATGTGTTTTAGAAAAAAATGCTAAGAGCTAGGGGTAATTCGGTTCATTTTTATATGAGGCTCTGGATTCAATCTCCAGCAACAAAAAGCAACAAACAAAAAGAAGCAAACAAACAAATCAAGAAAACGGTGATAGACCTAATAAGATTAATTTGAGATACACATTTTTAGAGGCTTTCTCATGAAACTTTTATTTAAGTCACAGTCTTGACTATGAATGCTTTTAAAGAAATGGAATAAGTGGTTTACTGAGCTGTATGTGTGTATAGCATGGTTATTTAAATCATTCTACTTTATCCTTTCTTTAGGTATAGTATAATTAAGCAAATGATAATTCTGTGGTAAACTTATATGAACCTTTAGGTGTATACTTTCCCTCTTCCAGTATAGGATTTACTACAAAAGCATCCACACAAGGAAATGTGCATGTTCATACCACTTTTTACATGGCTACAGTATTGATCTTTGGATCCTAGGTACACATGCCATTTTCTCAAGAGCACTTTAAGCATCCGTTAAGTAATGTGAATTCATGTAAAGTGTGATTTAATCATGCTTACCTGGAGTTTGAATGATGAGGCAGAACACACAAAGCAGGACCCAAGACATGTTGGCTACTGTAGACTGCTCTGAAGACTCAGACGGCATGAAGTTGTGGTCACCCTGGCTGTTGGTTTTATCTTTTCCTGCTTCTCTTTAAAAGTTCAAAAAACAATAAGACCTCAAACTTGTCTTCTGAGATTGAGGAATGTTTCCTAATGGCATTGGGAAATCATCAAGAAATAGCAGTGTTGACACCATGAGAATGTTCCTCATTTCTAAGAGGTCTTTATGTCTGTGGTTGCTGCTCACTAAGCCTCACATCTGGAGAGTGGCCTTGGATACTCTCACAGTGGTGGGAATGTGCAAAGGAGTCATACGCTTATTTAAACATTTCTATATCTTTGTGTTTAAAAATATATCAATATTCTGCACATATTTTGAAAAGCTGACACATAGAAAACAGAATCTAAAAAACAAGCACCAAACAAAGTCTTGCAAGCCAGAATATTGAAAAATCTGATTTTTGTTCTCTTTCTGTGCAAACAAAGAAAATACTGATATGAACATCTCCAGCTCTTGAAAACTTCATGTGAAGTTATATCTTCACATGTTTATATGCACACATGGGCAGAGCTACAATGAAATGTGAAAATGTAAATGATCTTAAAATGTTAGCATCAACCAAATTATGCCATACTGGAAGTATGTTTGAGGTGAACTATGAGCTTTACTTATAAAAAATAATATTTTTCAAATTGGGGAAAATAATATATTTTCATAGTCATAAATGACCAAGGTCTACGCGTTATATTCAGGTAGGTTTTAGAAAGGGGATGTCACCTGGGGGATGGAAAAATTTAAATGATATTAGCTAGAAAAGGAGTACAGCAGTTGGGTATATCATCAAGTCATGGGTACTTACACAATCGTGTTTGTTGAACTCTAGCATGGTTGCAGTGGCTTTAAAGTAATATATAAGGTAATAAGTATAGACAGTGCAGGCTATTTGTCGAGGCAAAGTTATGGAGGAAATGCTAATAAGCTTAAAAAAAAGTATTGTGTTTGAGAACTACATAGGTCATGAAATTGTCAGACTTTCTCATGAATTGGAGATAGCAGCTGAAAGAGACAGGGGAATCTGGAATAAATTCTAATGTTCAGCTTGAACAACTATATTAATTTTTGAGATGACATTTGGTGGATTGGTGGGGATTGAGTTTGGTACCACTTCAACAACAGAAGGTCTGTTTCCTGGAATATTCTTCAGGAGCACATCATTTAAAAGATAATCAATGTTTAAAAATAATCTTTGAGTATATACAACATGAAAGAAGTTTGGAAACAACTCTCTCAGTGGGGAGGGATGCTGTTTATGAGACAGTTGCCTGTCAGTCTATAAATTAACATTCGAGTAATAACAGTGAAGAAATTGTTTATTCAGAGCATCTGGAGGGAATGAGAAATGGCATAATTTAAAATTGTTATTCAATACAATATTGAAGGATTGACTAAACATAAGACTTGATTTATGATCATAAAACTAGGAAATCATTACCAACATCCTGATTACAAATAATCTTGTTCCCACAAAACTTGCCACTTAAGCTTCCAACTTATTTTGAAATGTTTTATAATAAACTACTTTTGATTTGGAGAAAGTGTTTAAATATTGTCTAATGAGAAACAAAGAAGGAACAGCAACATGCAAATACATTTCTATAATCTCCTATAAATTTAAAGCCTTTCACATACTTATCTCTACTTGATCATCATAACAATAGACATAAGTAGCCCCTCAATTGTCATTTTGTAGTTGTAACTACAAAATTAAAATTAAAATTAAAATTACTTAGACGGTCAGTAGTCTCCTGAATCTTTGTGAAGGTAGAAAGGGGTGCTTCATATCAGAACTAAAGAATTTCAAATATTTATTGTGATCAGTCTCTATGATGGATTCAATTACTAGAGTAAAAGCCTACTCCAAGACTATGAGAGAGGTTAGGAGTCAGTGTTGAGTGAAAGGCTTAAAAAGGGCAATAATGCCATAGTATCCGTGCTCTGGCTAAAAGTTCAGCACTATTATTAAATGAGAACGCTAAGAGAAGGCATCCATGTCTTACTCCAGGTCTTTTAAGGATATGCTCCCCGCCCCGATTTTTGAAGTATTTTATTTCAGTTTGCAATGAAACAGTCAAAATTAAAGGTTTATGATAGATCAAGAAGAAAAATGAAGACTTTTGTCCTATGCTCATTAAACAAGTGATGATTGAAATACCTCCTATAGTTTTCCAATCAAATTAATCACAATAAGGTCTTCATCACTTAATTTTTCTGCATTTTAAGTGTATTAATTGGTACACAGAAAATGCAAAAATAACACAGTACGTATTTAGGGCGTTTAAATCAGGCTAAATATATTTATCTCCTCCTCACATGTTTCTCATTGCTTAGCACCATCACTTAAATAAATTCTTTTTTATCCTCATTGAGTTTATTGGTACATTTTAGGTATACAGTACAGTTACATTCATCACTGGGATCTTGTACCTTTACATGACAGGTCCTTGTTCTCATTTCTTCCTCTTGTCCCTGCCCTCCCTTCACCCCCCTCCTCCCCACCCCATTTACAAACACTTCATTTCCAGTTTTTCATTTTCCCCTACTTTTTTTAACTAAAACTTGGAAACAGCCCATTTGCCCATCATTTGGAAAGTGGATAAAGAAGATGTGATTTTTCTAGAAAATGGAATATTACTCATCCATAAAGAATGTGAAATTAGATTCATTCACAGGAAAATGGATACATATTGAGAATATGCTCCTAAGTGAAATAAATAAGTCACACATGTGTAAACACCGAATAATTTCTCTGGTGTGAATAAACTATAATGGTACATAAGATCCTAATAATATAATTGACAATGTGAAATAGGAAGAAAAGGGCTAAAAGTGTAGTGAAAGTGGGAATGGTAGGGGAAAGGTAATAAAGGTTAAGGAAATGTTGTTCGGCTTTCTCCATTTGGCATGATATAGGGTTTGTCATATATAGAATTTATTATATTAAGGTACAATCCTTATGTACCTAATTTGTTCAGGAATTTTGTCATGAAGGAATATTTGGTTTTATAAAAAATTTGCATCTGTGACTTTTCATATGATTTGTATCATTCATTCTGTTAATGGGTTATATTGCATTTATTGATTTGTATAGGTTAAACCATCCTTGTAAGCCTGAGATAAATCTTACTTGTTCATACTGAGTAGCAGTTTTATTTATTTATTTTTAATTTATTTTATTGGTACATTTAAGGTATACAGTGTAATGACACTCATCAGTGGAAATTTGCACCTTCACATAATCCATCTCGGTTCCTATTTTTTCCCCAGTCCCCTGTCCTCCCTTCAACCCCTCTACCCTTCCCTATCTCAAAGATTTTGTTTCCAATTTTTTTCTCACGTTAATTCCATTCCCTTCTTTCTTTTCCTCTACCCCTCCTACTTCCGATTCCCCTTTGTATCTTTTCTTCCTATTTCACATTATGCATTATAGTTTTTAGTCCTTATTTACACTTGCACTTTCTCACACAAGAGAAACTATTCAGTATTTACACCTCTGTGTCCTATTTATTTCATTTGAATATTACCTCAATGTGCATCCATTTAGCTATACATATCTCTAGTTTCTCATTCTTTATGACTAAGTAGTACTCTGTTTTTTTAACCCACATTTTCTTTATCCAGTCTCCAATTGATGGGCAATTGAGTTGCTTCCACCTTTTAGCTATCATGAATTGTGATGCTATGAACATGGGTGCACATATATCCCTGCGGTATGATTCTTTTAATTATTTGGGGAAGATACACAGCAGGAATAGCTGGGTGAAATGGGACTTCCAATTCTACTTCTTTGAGGTATCTCCATACTGATTTCCACAGTGGTTGCACCAGTCTGCACTGCCAGCAACAGTGGAGCAGGGTTGCTTTTTCCCCACAGCACAGCCAGCATTTGTTTTTGGTTGATTGGATGATAGCAGCCATTCTTTCTAGGGTGAGGTGCAATCTCAGGGTTGTTTTCATCTGCGTCTTTTGAAAAACCAGTGATATTGAACATTTTTTCATATGTTTATTTGCTATTTCTACTTCTTTGTCTGAGAAATATCTATTCACTTCAGATGCCCATTTTTGGATTGGGTCTTTAAAATTGGGAGGTCTGATATGTTTAAATTCTTTATGTATTCTAGATAATTGACTATCAGCACTGCTGTTCAATATGGTTTTGGAAACATTAGCCACAGCAATTAGAAAAGAGAAAGAAAGGAATAAAGATAGGGAATGTAGAAGTCAAATTGTCATTATTTACAGATGACATGATACTCTATATAGAAATTCCCAAGAACTCCACCAAAAGTCTTCTAGACTGAATAACCAAATTCAGTAAAGTATCTGGATACAGAGACAACAAACAAAAATCAATAGCTTTTCTCTATACAAAAAATAAACACTGAGAGAGAAATGGGCAATCAATTCCTTTCACAATAGCATCCCAAAAATTGAAATACCTAGGAAGTAACCGAACAAAAGAAATCAAAGAGCTCTATTCTGTAAACTATAGCACTCTAGCAAAAGAGATTGAAGAAGATATCAGAAAATGGATAGATATCTCTTGCTCCTGGGTAGGAGAATCAACATAGTGAAAATGGCCATATTTCCAGAGCTGCTATATAGATTTAATGCAATCCCAATTGAAATCCCACAGCATACTTCACAGACCTTTAGAAAACAAACAAAAATTCATTTGGAACAAGAAGAGACCTAGAATAGCAAAAGCAATTCCTAGGCAATAAAAAGAAGTTGAGGGGTAGCACAACTCCCAACTTGAAACTATGCTACAAAGCTACTGTGATAAAACATCATGGTACTGGCAAAAAAACAGACCTGAGGCCCAGTGGAATGGATTAGAAGATGCAGAATCAACTCCAGACACACTCAGCCACCTCACTTTCAACAGAGGAGCCAAACACTCTCACTGGAGAAAAGATGGCCTCTTAAATGAATGGTGCTTGTAAAACTGGATTTCAACTTGCCCAAGATTAAAACTAGGCCTATGTCTCTCACTATGTGCTAAACTAAAATCGAAGTGGATTAAAGATCTAAATATTAAAACAAACACTAAATCGGCTGGAAGAGAGGTTGGGTAGAACTCTTGAAGACATTGGTGTAAGAAAAGATTTTATGAACAAAACCTTAGTTGGCCATGAACTAAGTGCAAACAATCAACAAGTGGGATCTCTTCATATTAAAAAGCTTCTGCACAGGAAGAGAAATGACCAAAATGTGAAGAGATAACACACAATGTGGGAAAATATTTTCACCAGCTCTTCCTCAGACAAACGTCTACTATCTAGGATACATGCTAAATAATAGTTTTAATTTCTTCTTGGATATATCTTGCTAGTCTTTATTTTTTTAGGATTTCTGCTGCCATGGTCATGAAGAACATTGGTCTATAGTTTTCATTTTTGGTTGTATTCTTCTCTCATTTTGATAATAGGATAATGAATTTGGAAGCATTCCCTTCATTTCAAATGCCACAACAGTTTGAGAAAAATAGACCTTAGTTCTTATTTCAAGAGCCAGTAAAATTCAGCACTGAAGCCCTCTGAGCCGGCTTTTTCTTTGTTGGGAGGCTCTATTATTGATTAAATCTTGTTACTTGTTATTGGTATATTCTGGGTTTTATGTCCTTATTGTCTAATTTTGGAAGGAAAGTTTTTTTTTATTTGACTCATTGAGTTTTTCATTTTCAAGATTTCAATTAATTCTTTAAGATAGCTATCTCTGCCAAATTTTGCATTGTCATGATGAACTGTATACCAATTTCATTGAGTTATTTGTGTTCTGTTGACTTTTATTCAGTTTATGTGTAATCATTGTTTTACATTCTTTTTCAGGCATTTTGTAAATATCCTTTTCTTGGAAGTCTGTGGCTAAAAGGTCATTGTCTTCCTTTAGCGGGTGTCCTGATACCTTGTTTTTTCATATTGCTAATGCCTCTAGAAGATCAATAGTCCCTAACACTTTTATTAGGTAGTTTTTGTAGCAAACATCTCTCTCCTAGAATATGTTTTGGGGTAGAAATTTAATAAGTTATATTGAATTTGGTTCCAGCTGGACATGATTTTATAGTCCCTCAATAGCTTCTTCAGCTGTAACCAATGGTTTTTGGCCCAGGATTTCCAGCTTATTGCCACTGCACAGGAGGAAAGAAAAATAATAGTCTTTGCTGCCTGGTAGGAATTAAAGTCCCTGACTCTTGCTCAGCCTTGTCTGACAACACCCCACTGAGACGGTTGGGAGGCTTGGAAAACCCTAGCAAATATGGTGACCTAGACTGTTCATTTAGCCTTTGCTGATGTGATCGGATCACACATACATGCAGCTATTTCCACATCCTTTGTTGCTTGAAAGTTTGTGTGTTGGCAGGTACCCCTCCCCTTGCTGGTCCTTTGGCTAAGTTGAACCCATTTTCACTGTTACTTATCTTGTTTGAATCCAGGTTAATAGCTTCTTTAGATCTAGTGTGAGCAAAGAGGAAATTCATGATGCCTCTGTATCCTTTTTGCAACCATCGTACCTCAAAGGTCTGCTTTTGTCTCTCCACCTTTCAGAGTCTTCTTATGTTTCTTTCATATATACTGCATGGGGATTTTTTTTGTGTGTGTGTGTGACTTGTACCAGAAATCAAACTCGTAACCTTGCAATTGCAAGGCAGGCACAGGCCACAGAGTTAAATCCCTGGCCTGTATGGGGATTTTAGTTGTAATTCAAGAGGGGAAAAAAGACACAGGCAATCTATTCCTTCTTCCTGGTTAAATTGTTCTTAAGGGAAATTGGATTTTCAATCTAAGTTGCTTGATTTATTACTAGGTTATTATCTTTTAATATCTAACATCTATTGTAATGTTATTCCTTTTTGTTTTTAATGCTGGTCATTTCTGCTTTCTCTGGGATTGATGTGTTTGGGAGATTTGTCCATTTAATTTTTCATTACAAATAATAATCTTATGATTTTTTAAATTTTCTTTGTTATTTAAACATGCATTGGCTCATTTCAATCTTTTTAAAATTTAACTTTTATTTTATTTTCTGTTCCTAGTGTTTAAAATAATTTTTAATATTACTGGTATATATTTCAGTACAGAATGATTGTATTCTTTGTCTATTTTATTCTTCTCAGATAATATAAATATTAGAAAGTTATACATGTCTCAGAACTATGCAACAAAATTTTATTTCTTTTATTTTTATATTTATTTAAATTATTTTCTACTTATTGTTCATTGACTCATGAGATTGTGTGTACTATTTAATTTCCAAGTATTTGGGACTTTCTTATTTAAACAGAATTTTAATTCCTTTCTGTATATTCTGGCAAAATACTTTGTAGTGTTTCTACCTGCCCAAAAGTATGTTGACCAGCATGCTATCTCTCTCAGTGAACGATTAATTTTTTGAGCTGTGCTTTTTTTATGATCATTCCACAGTACTTGTTATATATCAGTTAAACTATGCTAATTGCCTAGTTAATGTTGTTGTTCAAACCTTCTATGAGATTACTGCTAATATTTTCCTGGTGAACCTACTAATTCCTGAAAGTGGGCTGTGAAACTGCCTATGGTCGTTATGACCTTGCATAAATGAAGCAAATTTCCATATATATTTAATGATCTTTTCAAAAAGTAGAATATGTAATTTAGGGATGTGTTTGAACTTCCCCCTACTGCCTGTTTATGTCTTTTCTATTTTGCTCTTTATTAGTCTTCATCTATCTATATAGACATGATGAGGTATTTGAGCTTGTATGGCTGACTCCTTTTACTTACGTTCTCAAGTTGCATCCATTTACCTACAAGGGCCTCAAGTTTATCTTTCTTTATGGAAATGTACTATTCCATTGGCTATAAACACCACAAAAGAAATTTCGAGTTATTACCTGCTTCTTTTTCCTAAGAATCTTTTTGATTTATGTCTTGTACTCTGAGTAATCACTTTCAAGGCAACAATACACAACTTGTTAACTATGGCTATTCTCTTATTATTTGTTATGAAATTGTTTTTATTTTTTCAGAAAATTTAAAAAATTGTTTTGTTTACTTCTTCCTTATTTTTGGGTATCATGTATGTATTAGCATAATAGCTAGACATATAATATTTGAGATTATAATGTTCTTGTGATAAACTTATTTGTAAGAAATACCCCTTTTATTTTCAGCTGTATTTCTTAACCCCGAAATCTGCTGACATTTCTGCGTAGGTTGAAATCTCTAATCCACTATATTATATTTTGCTCAGTATTTGCTTTCATAATGCACTAATATTCTGACAAATTGTCTCATTTTTACATGGAACTATTGCTTTTCGAATAAACTAAGTGTATGGAGACGGAAGGCTTCTGGCATGATCAGCTGGAAATCTTAGGGTGCGGAGAGTTGTCAGCCCTCCTCACAGATTCTGGGAATTCAGACCCTAGAAAACGACTCCCCATAGCCTCCCAGGTAGTTCTCAGGCCAGACCTCTGTCTTTGGTCCCCAGAGAAGAAGCGTGTCTAGCAGGGTTAGTGAGAAAAGCTTCTGCAGGCATCTGCTAGGTTCATACACCCTGGCAGCCCCTACACAGGGCTTCGGGGTCACTCTGGCCTCATTTGTGAGTCTGCCGTGTAGTTCCGGTTGTTGCGGACACACACTGTGCACTGTGGGTTCAAGGCTGAGTCAGGAAGCAGCCGGAACAGCCAAAGAGCATCTTCTGTTTCACCTTTCTTCTCTCAGACTTGTCCAGCTTTCCAAGCCCCAAACCAAAGTCACACAAATTCCAAAACTGAGCGCACCTGCGCTCGCCTGTTCTACCAGTGGTTTCTTCCGGTTTGCTCAGTTGGAGGGTGTATGGGGGCAGTGCCACCTTAGCAATTTGCATGAAGCCCCTGAGCTTTTCAAGAAGGTGAAGATATACATTTTCCCATTAAATTTATTTAGAAGAGTCTTTAAATTGAGTGGGTCCTCAAACTCCACTTTTACTATTAAAAATAAATTTTATCAGCCAAGCACCTGTCCTTCCCTTTTTCCTTTCCATTTTCATATGTTTTATGTGGGAAGCAAAAGCCGAAAGCAGACGCCTCATTTGGGTTTCGCCATGAGACACTCTCGCATCGTCTCGGAGACTGTCAGGTAGGGGCGGTTTGAGATCCTTGGAGCCAGTGCCCTGAAGAGAAATTTGAGGACTCAAATATAATTTCTATCTGTGGCATTTTCTTCAGTTGTAACAAGATAAAAGGCGTAAAAGGCAAAGTCTAGCAGGTAAGCGCATGAAAATGGTCTGGAAGCAGTACATCGTGAAGAACTGTGAGTTGAAAAAGCAACGAGGAAGAGCTGCACATCTCCTAGAATAATCAACACCCAGGAAGAACACTGACATCACCAAAGGCTGGTGACGGCATTTCTTTTCTTTTCTTTTTTTCGGTTTTTTTGAGACAGGGTCTTACTATGTAGTTGAGACTGACCTGGAACTCAGTATGTAGCCCAGGCTGGTCTCGAACTCACAGCAATCCTCCTACCTCAGCCTCCCGAATGCTGGGATTACAGGCGTGCGCCACCACCCCTGGCTAAGGCATTTCTATGGAGGCGATTCTGACGCTCACACTTGGTCGGGAACCACTATTACACAAAGGACACTTTCAACATCCATTTTTTCCCGTGAAGACAATTTTGTATGTTTAATTATTATTTCTCCTACTCCAAGGAAAATTAATTACAGCTAAAATAATTGGAAGGGTAAGGAAATAAATATAGCACTCTAATAAAAAAAAGCACAGTGTATGAGGAAGAATCTACAGAAAAACAGATAGATTTAAGCCCTTTCATTATTCATTTAGGTCTTTTTAAAAATATTTTTTTAAAATTACTATTCTTGAGAGTTTTAGCATTTGTGCTACTATCCTCCTTAATATTTGGAGATAATCAAACATTCAATTGAGATTTTAAAAACATGTATAGTAGCTGTACAGTAACACAAAATGGATCCCATATCAATAAAGCTATTCGATTTTCACATGAGTTCCTCTAATGGAAAATTTAAACATGCTATGATGTATATATGTGTATTTTAAATTGTAGCATATATATATAGATTCAAGTAAATAAGCTATTATTTGGTTTCTCAATTCATAGTTTGCAGCTTAATTAGAAATGTTTATCCCCGACTGCCAACCTGTTCCTGGTGAAAGGTTTTGAAGAATTTCCTCATTGGAACCTAACCTAGCTCCCCGGTGGAGTTCTTTTCTGGTTTTTTTTGTTTGTTTGTTTTGTGGGTTTTTTTTTTTTTTTTTTTTTTTTTTTGGTACTGGGGATCGAACCCAGGTCCTGTGCTTGCAAGGCAGGCAGCGGAACCACTGAGCTAAATCCCCAGCCCTGGAGTCTTCTGAATGTGTGTGATCCTGTGTGTGGATTGGAGCAAGCAGCTGATTGAATTGATAAAGTACGTAGGCGCTGTCTGGGTGGGAGACCATGAAAAGGTATCGACTGGTCCTATACCTGATCCAATAGAATGTCATCCTGAAAACTTTCCAGTCTCAGGAGAAGGAAGAGCTGTGCTCCCTCTGATCCTTTGGTTTAATTAGGGAGGGCGGTAATTTTATTTTGCTTATGTAATTTTACTGTCCTCAGTTGTCGTATGTTTGTTCTTGCTTTATGGCCCCTGTGATTATTATACTAATCCTGTTTACTTCTACTGTCCATTTACTTTCTTATTTTTAAGCAATTTGGAATACAACTTGGCCTACATCCTTAAGCATGTAGCATTATATTATATGTTTTATATTTTATGTGTCTTCTCTGACCCATGGCTTTATAATTTCTATAATTTTCATGTTTTCTAATTTACATCACTATTCTCTTTTCTCTTGCATTGTACTTGACTGAAGTTTCCTGAAGCTGTATATGCATACATGTGCGTGAATGTTGAAATGAAGAGTGGAATTTGTAAACACAAAGGCGTTCACATCTAAAAGAAAAAAATCAAATTTGTTTCACTGTAATCTTGATGATCTGCTTGCAGTTGCTTGAACCCACCATGCCTTTTTTGAAATTATGACTAATATTTAACCCCATTTCTTCCCTAGAAAGCCTGTGTCTTCTTTTTCCTTTACAGGTTTAATAAACTGAGTGTAATTCCAGATTTAAATGACACTTTCCTTGACAAAACTCTTACACCTTTTTCTGGAAAATAGTTCTTCTGTGTTTCCTCATATTCACATTTTTAATAAATTAGTCATTAAGTTAGGGTAGATAACAGGGGAAGCCTTCAATCTTTCTATCCCCAGTGTAATTTTACAAATAGAGATTGTGCACATGCTTGTATTAAAAAACTAAAGAAAAAAACAGATAAGCATAAATTGCACAATATTTTCAACCTAGAATTTTTATTGGAGACTCATCAGTTGATTTATTGAATATTTATCATTTTCCAAGAGTTGTGCTTATCATGAGTAACAAAATGGGGGATTGAGAAGTGATTTTCAACACGGGATGGTCCAAAGGGCAAGTAGTTTGACTACAGCATTGACGAATTTCACTGACACAATGTATACAAAATAAAGTATTGCTGGAGATAAAATAATAGAAATTCCATATTAAATGCTATGGTATTACATGTTATTTTCTGTGCCAAATAGTTTTGCAGCAGGCACTATGACTGTCTGGAAGGAACTAAGAACCTGGATTAGTGAGTTGAGTTTGGGTCTCTGTTCTAACAATCAGTAGTTATGTGATTAAGAGACAAGCAAGCTATTTTCATCTTCATCTCGCTTTTCTTATGTGTAAAATGATGACAGTGATTTGTTGCACAGAATGGTTGTAAGGATTAGGTGATTTGATCCAGAAGTTCAATCTGAGACTTAGACTTACCAAAGGAGGAAGAAACTGACTAGACATATGTAGGAAAATTCCAAAAGCATATCAAGGTGGAAACAAAGACCAGTAAAACAAAGGCTCATCAGTGAAATATGTACAAATAATAAGTGAGTTTTCGCCAAGTTTACTTTGTATTCAGAGGTGCTTGGTGCAGGCAGGATTCTCTAGATAGAGGCCCTCATCTCTGACAGCTCAGGAAGTCATCCTCCCGATAGGTCGCTGATCAACACATAGTACTTGCCTTTCTTGACCACAAAAATGTCCATCTTTTCTCTTTTTTGTACTGTCTTTCAGTGTCCAAACTACAGAACCCCTTGGGATACTGACAGCCCATGGATTTAAGAATCCATGTGATAGATGGATAAAGGGGAATATGCTCAAAGAAGTTATATTATTTGTCTAAGGCTGAAAAAAGTTATTGGCAGATCCAGGTAAGGACTGTGTATAATTTCATTTCTGTGGGAAGGAGTATACCTTCCCACAACAAAAAATTATTTTTCATGTCTTATTTTCTTCTCATATTTTCAATACATTTTCTCTCAACTTTTGCTTGTTCCCCATTTGAGACTTTAGATTTTTACCACTAAAAGCATCTGCCCAGTCTTGCTCTTTCATAAAAAACTCAAAAGCTTTGCATACAGTTGGATCCTGCATGTCAATTATAGCTGTGCAACCTGAAAGACACGCAATGCTAAGCAAGCTATATTGCTGCAGTTAAACAGTTTATGAGGCCAACTGGGTGACATGCACTGAATTACAAAGGAAAAAATGTTGTCTACTGAGTTGTAACATGTGGCCTGTAAACTCTGGCCTTGTCTATGAGAAAAAAAATGCAGTGATTTTTGCAGTTCAGAGTAGATACCTTCTTTCTCAAAAGTTATTGGGACATCAGAAGGAGACTGTCATCAAGAGTCACATTTTCATCACTTTATTTTGCACTTAGATAAATTTATCAACTGTGAGTTGTCATTCTCATCAGAATGGCTTCTACACTGAACTGACACAGATGCTAGAACAGTTGTTCCCAAAGCACCTTGGAGGTAGTTCTTCTTAAGGAGAGGATGGCAATCATTCTGTTTGAAAATGAGGCTCTAAAACACTAGGAATACAGCATGTAAGGCTATCAACTTAAAAGTAGGTGTGTCAGGGCCAGGGATGTAACTCAGCAGTGCAGCATCGCATGGGCAAGCTCAAGGGCCTGAGTTCAATTCCTGGCAGGAAAGAAAAGAAAAAACATGTGGCACAGAATTGTATTGTATTGTATTATATTGCATTATGGGAAATAAATCAGACACATAGAGGGAAATATTTTATATAATACCACTAGACAAGGCAGCTAGAATAGGCAAAATCACAGAAGGTAGAATAGAAGTGGCACCAGACCAGAGTAACAAGAAGTTAGTTACTCTCTAGCAGGTAAAGATATTTTGCCTGGGGAGATGACACATTATAAAACCTGATGGTGGTGCTGGTGCCCAATACTGTGAATGTACATAATACCACTGAAATAATAAAAATGGTCTAAAATAGTCCCATTTTTGTCATTTCTATTTTACCACATTGAACAAATATTTAGAGGACAGAGAGGCAGGATTTTAGGTGGCTAAAGCAAGAGGACTGGAGAATTCGGCTTGGGGAGGATGCAGTCTGGAATTCCAGCCCCTACGGAATTATGTAGCCTAATTCACACAGGATACGCATTTCAACTCTGCACTCTCATGCAGTTCACAGTGCTGATTCCATTTGCGCTGAACCAAACCCGAGCCAGCAACTGTTGCCACCACCATGACTTTCTGCACAGCTCAGCAGTATTGCAACAGCCTCGTTTTCCTGCCTTGTATGACGTACTCCTGATTCACAGCTCTGGGAGGGCTGATCTTGCAGCATAGGCTGGGAGAGAGCATATAGGACTCATTCTCAGTCTTTTGCAGCAGCAAAAGAAAACTATCTCCCATGTGGGCATCCTCCAAGGGTAGCAGGGTACAAAGCAAGCAGATGTTAAGAACGAGAAAACCTATTGTTGTGATGGTTCTCCCTCTGCCCATGCTGATTCCTCTCATTCAATCTTCCCAACAGTAGGCATGAAAATGCTCTATTGTTACCCAATAGTACGCATGAAAAGACCTGTGGCAAATCCCCCTCAGAATCTGCCCTAAGGAGCGATATATTGGAGTCACTGGTGGGAAAGCAGATGCACATTGTTCCATAATGGTGAGTGAAATAAATCAGACATGGTAAATTAAATGTTGTGCAATTTCCTGTAGATGGGAAATGCAAAGTATAAATAATTTAAAGAGCAGAATAAAAATAGAGAATAGGAAACTAAAAAATAGACTTTGAAGAGATGGGAAGGGGACCAGAGACGGGAGCGATGAGAGATAGGAGACCGGGAGAGAAAGTTAAAAAAAAAAAAAAAAAAAAAA
>NW_022900930.1:44642306-44688151 GCF_012274545.1 Fukomys damarensis | reverse complement strand
AGTTAAAAAAAAAAAAAAAAGATCAATACACACTCTGTATATGTGCCAATTCTCCACGATGAATGCATTTATTAGGATATGCAAATATATGCTTATGCAAAAACTTGAAATATTAATATTAATAAATCCATTTCTATATCATCTGTGTATCCAAAATTTTGCTTTCCCTTCCATGCATACATCACTTCGTGCAAATTTTAAAGCATTTTCAAAATGCATAGAAAGGCAATAACTTTGTGAGGTGCTAAGACATGCTTAGAGCAGCCACATGGTGCCTTATCACAGTGCGCCTGGATAAGGACATAATTGGATCTGTTTAAAGATATACAGAGGGTAAAAGATAACTAAGTTTGGTGGAATAACTGAGCTGGTTCAAGGACAAATGATGGAATTTGTACACAGTCTGTTGCAGATCTTAGACTGGGACCTAAACTGTGAAGTCAGTGAGCTCTAAACTGTTTAAACTATCCCTCAGTGTCCTTCAGCTCCAAGGGAGGAATTGCAGAGCAGGATATGCTAAGAGAATGGCCTTCCTGCTATGGTCCCTAGGTTGCCTGTCATTGTAGGGACCTAAAATGCCTCTGTCAAGAACACTGTGGAATCATTTAGAAACCTGCTGGAACATTTGAAGACCACTCTTTGAGAGTATATGCTTTATTTCTAGCTCTGGCTAGGGTTGGTGGGTTGTTAAGGACTCATAGGGCCAACATTTCTACTTTGTCAGTATTAAAAGGATAAAGTGAATTTGTGGCTAGGAACACGTATTAAAATAAAGAACAAACAAAAACTCAGCAAAGAGTTGCTCAAGTGTAGATTATGGCTTTTAGAAATAGGGATTTATCTCTGGGTCGGGACAGGGTGTACTATAATCTCACATTGCAGGTTCAACTCTACCTTTTACACTGTTTTTGTGTTAGACCCAAGTAGAAGAAAAGGTTCCAGAAATAGAAAATGTTTGACAAGTGGACTTGCTGAGGGCTGACCTTCATTTTTGAGACCAGAATAAGTTTATTTAGATTCCTATATTACAAGGATAAATGGACTTCTTCCTGGGCAAATTTCCTGAAGGAAAAAACAGAACAAAGCCCCTGATGTGGCAGTAAGTGATGGAAATGGATGAAACTGACCAAGTATAAGGAAAACATGGCAGTGACAATGACATGGAAAGCAGTCAGCCTGAAAAAGGAAGATGCTACCTTTCTCATTAGCAAAACTCCTGTTGCAAAGGAGAGAAACCCCAACTCAAAATGGTCTGAACAATAAGGAAATCGTATTGGTCCTTTTAGAAAAAGCACCAACACAGTGTGGGGCGACTTCAGCAATTATTAATCTAGCAGTTTGACGACACTATCAATGAGTCCAAGTTTTACTCCTTTAGTGTCTCTGCTGTATCGGATGCAGTGTGTCCTACTTGTCTTCATAATCACAGCACAGCTGCAGCAATACTGGATACGAACAGCAGCAAGAAAAGACCAGGAAATACTTCAAAGGTAGCTCCTCACTTGTCTCATGGGAAAGGGGGAGTTAGACATTTACTTCCAGATCAACCACTGGCAAAGTAAGCGAGGTCAT
This sequence comes from Fukomys damarensis, assembly GCF_012274545.1. Classification (NCBI taxonomy): domain Eukaryota; kingdom Metazoa; phylum Chordata; class Mammalia; order Rodentia; family Bathyergidae; genus Fukomys; species Fukomys damarensis. Next base: position 44,686,579 of record NW_022900930.1, on the reverse strand, counting down.
TGTGATCGGATTAGAGGGATTGGCTTTATCTATGTGAGGGAGTTAGGATAATTTTTCCTGGAAGTGGACAGCTGGACAAAATTGAAGTTCCAAAAAAGAAAAGGAGACAGGACATTCTTGGTTTACAGTCAACAGTATTTGCTCCATCATTAGACTAAGCTGTGGTTTTGTGGCTGATATGATTTTAGGGTTGATAAACTGTCCAACTATTCCTTTAAAGACTGGGAATTTAAAGTTTATGCTCAACTTTGAAATTCTGGCAATTCCCAGCACTCTGGAGGCTGAGGCAGAAGGATCGCTGTGAGTTCAAGACCAGCCTGGGCTACATAGTGAGTTCCAGGTCAGTCTCAACTATATACTGAGACCCTGTCTCAATAAATAAATAAATAAATAAATAAATAAATAAATAAATAAATAAATAAATAAATAAATAAATACTGGCAATAAATTCAAAACATTTAAAATTGTGGCCAACATCTTTTAGGCTTAACTAAATCCATTTGCAATCCAAATGTGGCCTGTAGGATTGTAACCACTTGTTCATGCTGTAAATTTATTTGACTAGAACCTCTTTTTAGAAAGTAAAGATTAACTTAACAGTGCCAGTAATTGAATTACACAAAAATGTATGACAAAATATTATTTTTAAAAGTTTTTACTCATTTGTAGAAAACAACAAAAGACAAAGTTAATAAAAATCTCAGGTGACCATATAAGAAAGTGGTACACTATATAGGAGAGAAGATGTTTACATAATTTTCTTCCTAAGGATTTTGGTTTTGACACATTAACAATTAAAACAATCAACATATTGTTACTCAATGATAAACATATGTTTTTCACCACATCCCTCCCAGTTTCCTGTGAAATTTCTTTTGCTTTGTTTTTATTCAAGAGTATTAATTCCTATCAAATCAGCAAATCAAGGTGTTCAAAATATTTGCATAATTAGGCAACATCATAATAAAAAGGAGAATTAAGGAAAAATGAGCTGATTAGAAATATAAAGTTCATAGACATCTCTTCAGAGTTACCCTCCTTCTCATAAGTGTGAAGAAAATAAATTTTGAATTAATGCAAAATTTTTTGAGTATGCCTCTCAAAATATTTATTTAAGCTCTTACAAAATCAAGATATGTTGACTCAACTTTGAGTGTCAAGAGCACCTAGAGAAATAAGTAAGTTTAGTCCTCTTCCATCCAGTTTTTCCAATTGGATCATCTGGCCATCAGTCTTTGCACAGCTGATGCTTCAGACTTTTGGGTTTGAGTCCTAAAGAAAAGACAAAGTTCTTAAATGTTCATTTTTCCTTACATGTTTAGATATCTTATATAGACTTATCACATGGAATTAATAAAAAATTAAAACCGGTTTTCTGAAATCATTTTTTCTTTCTTACAAGTTATTTATAAGTTAGCAATGAAGAAGTAGAAATACCACAGAGTGGAAATGTAAGGTAGGAAATATCGCACTAGCACCCAAATATTCATCTAGGCAACTTATTTGCCATAATAGGACAGGAAAGGGAACCAGTGGGAGAGTGGAGGCCCTCCCCCCCGAGTCTTCTCTGGGAGATTACATCCTTTCCTACTGTTCCCATTTCTGAGAATGTGACAAATTTTGAGGTCACCATATTTCTCCACTTCTCTTCTCCTGATTATCAGGATCATTAGCCAAACTCAGAAGCAAAACATTCACCTCAGCTCCACCCTGCAGTCAACAAATACTGTTTCTAGTGAGCTTCTTCCAAGAAGAGGCAGGTGGAGCATTTCTTCTCCATGCTAGGAGTGCTACAAAGCGATAGAGATATGGATCTCTTACCTTAGGGGTAGCCGATGGCTCATCTTTGGTAAGAGTAGAAGGGAGTGCTTTTGTGTCCTTATGCTAAGGTAGATAAAAGTACAATGGCAGATCATTAAAAATCCTATGCTCTTCCCATTTTAGCAAGTACATTTCTTCCATTAAGTTATTCATTACATCCTCTTCACTTATTTAAATTCCATATGTATGTGACTAAAAATCTGAAATTTTCCCACTAAAGATGTGCAATTTCCTTTAAAAGAGAATTTCAGTATTCACTTTTTCTCATCTATTTACAACAGAGTTCCAAGCATGAGGAAATATGCTCGGAAACAATTTGATGAGTGAATGAGTTCTACTTTTTAATTCATGAACACCTGACTTTTATTGTAAGCTTGACTGTATGCGATTTTTCTCCTTTCATATTCTGTATCTTACAGAAAAACTGTAATAACAATGAGCTTAATGCTATTTATAATAAAATGATAGTAGATATCATTTATAATAAAATTGTATACCCTCTAGAATAAGCAGCTAGAAACAATCCTTCAAAAAAGATATGTTACACAACAGAAGTTTACTCATTTCTCAAATCATAAAATCACGGAAGCTTATTCATATAAATAATTCAATACTCACATGAATGTATAGATAACAAGAGGGTCTCATGTTTTAAACTCTGCTGGGAGAAAGTGCTATGATACATAAGATCAGTCTCAGAATCACATGCTCTGATACAGAACAATTTTGGAACAATGTTCTCAGTGGCCTCGAGAGACATTCAGAAAACTACCAGTGACCAAATAATACTTACAAGGAAAGAGGAAGAAGATACAGATGTAGGAATCGGCGGCGGTGGGAAATCAGGCTTTGGAATTAGCTAGTAAGAATTTTAAAAAAAGAATTAATTCAAAGATAGGCTTCTGAGAGCAGATTTGCCTAATGAAAAGGTTTAAATCATTTTCAGGAGGGATTTCTAACCTTGCACATGAGAATATTCTAAATCTGTGACTGGAGGGCTCTCCTCTTAGGTACACACATACAAGTCAGACACAGGCCTGGTGCCGTGAACATGTCACTAATGAAGATGGCTACTTCGGAGGGAATGTGTCTCTCCCAAAATTCATATTTTGAAACTGCAATACCCACTATGATGGTATTTGGAAGTGAGACCTTTGGGAGGTATTTAAGTCTTGAGGGTGGAACTCTCAGGATAGGAATTATACACTTATAATAAAAGACACATAAAAACAATCTTTCTCACACAGGGTGAAGGTACCTGTTCATAAATAGGAAGCAAGACCTTCCAGATATCAGTACCTCGATCTTGGCCTTCCCAAACAGTAAAGAAATAAATATTAGTTGTTTAAACTACTCAGTCCATGCTATTTTTGTTATAACCACTTGAATTAACTATGATACTCTATGAAGAAATTTGCTATTTTTGTAATATCAATTTCCCAGTTCAGATTTAGGGGCTAAATTTCAGAGTAAAATAGAGAGAGAGGTATATATTAATATAGTTAATGTGGTTCTTACACTATATTTTCAGAGAGTTTTCCAAAGGATTTTATATTTTAGATTAATAGTCTACAAAGTATCAACATTCTTCTGCAGAAGTGCTTGGGCATCGTGGGTTCTATCTTCCACTGGTGCTGTTCTTCCTTGGTCTGGACTCTAATGATGTGAGAGAGTAGCTGATATAACTTACAATGGAAGCTGGAGGTTCAATGTCTTCTACTGGCAGGTCAGACACATGCAGCTTCATCTGGCTGATCTAAAAGGGAGAAATCATACATTAGTATGAAATTATCTGTTGCCTAAATGTAGTTGTCAGATCAGCAGCTCTTTCAAGTTTTAGGACTTTTGAACCATGCTGATATCAAGAGACCAGACAGGAGATGACAGTGGCCCTTCCGGGCCATTTATAAGAAGATTTCTCCAAAACCACAAGGAAAAGTTCCCATCAGGAACATGATTACCAATGTTTCTGTCATTAATTAGCAGTAGCCAAAATTTCTAGACTTCTAGCATCTGACAAGGGCATTAAGGATTGTCTATAAACATCACCTTTTCTGTTGCTCAATTTGCCAAAGGAATAATCAGCCCAGAACAGAGAAGACAGATGGAGACACAGATGTCTATCATCTGCCCTTACTGTACCCCTTATTTCCTTGCATTTCATGGACCCCATCAAATGAAACCCCACTTATTATAGGGATTCTCTTCTTCATTAACAAAAAGTGAAGGTGAAGGAGAATTTTCTGCCTAGGTGGCTATAAAGTCCATACTCCTGCCACACACTAATAAGTAGGTTTGTAAAACACTGCTGGGCAGAAATGAAAGATACAAGATCAAAATACAAGAGTGATCAGTATACAAGAGTGATCAGTATACCAGGGTGAAGAAAATCACCAACAGGGGCTCTGGCGAGAGCACAACCCAAACCGAATTTACCTCTTGGGGCTGGACAGCCCTCATTTTCTGGGCTTTTCCCTTCTGCTTGTGTATCCTGGCCTCGTGGGCACACAGTGGTCTAAAAGTGAGAATGTGTCATTAGAGTTCGACCTAGCAGTTCCTTCAGCATGCTGGATAACTCCATAGAACATCTCAACTTCCTGTGACCTCTACACCATGTCCAGTTATTGACTGTTGGTTTTTGTTTTTTTTATCTGTTTCCTCATACATTCCTCAGCTTTTAGTCCCCTGTCAGCCACCATCATTGTCTGAGGTTCATAATCATGACTAGTCATTTGCTTTTTAATTCACTACAGAGCCTTGCTTCCTATAATGATGGCATTCAAACCAGTTTTATCCAAATATGCCATTTCATTCATTTTTATCACATAATACTTATTACAGACTCATTATGGACTGGTAAATTAGTGTTAAGAGTGATAAAAGGATTCTGTGCATCAAGGCCAAGAAAGAAGTCTAGATGCAAATCTGAACTCCATTACTAACTTGGCAAAAGTATGAATTTCTTAATCCCTGAACTGATTCCCACTCAGTCCAAAGAGAAGTGCCTAACATATGGGAATATCAGATGCTAAATGCAAAAAAAGTAATCACCTCATAAAGTTCTTGTAAAAACTAATTGAAGCAATGTATAGAAAAGGGTCCAGCACACTGTTTATCACATTGGTAGTCATACTGCCAGGGTTATGATAAATCTAAAAATCATTACAAATGAGAATTAATGGCACTTTGATTAATTAGCAATATGGTAACAGAAGAAAAACCACATTTCTTGCTGTGAAAGATTTCTCAGTAAAAGGGACTCTAGCCTCTAGTCCAAAGAAAATGTATCTTGCATATATTTCTGAATATTTTAAGTAAACAAAAATTAAATTTGAGAAGTTAGGTCATATCCTCAAATTTAAAATAAAAGAGAAGTTAAAGAATCCCACAGCTAGAGAAATGCTTACCTCTGAACTTTCCTCTGCTGTCTTCTGGCACTTTGGTGACACATGATGACAATGCCCACCACAAATATGACTGCCACTGGGAAGACCACCCCCACAACAATGGAGAAGTCTGCAACACAGGGAACCATCTTTATTTCCTCATTTGGCACAACTCCCAAATGAACCTGATTCTTCTGGAAAATCCATCATGGACAGTGAAACGAAGATGTGTTTTGATGGTGATGCCTGTGTTAATATCCACAAATAGGTAATGTATAGGATACAGGGTGAGGTAGACACAGCCTCCCACCACCAAGAATTCTTCGAAGGAAAGGGTGATTTTTGCAGTAATGGGAAAGAGAAGGGTGAAGAACTTAGAAGAGAACACAAGTTGGGGAGATGGAAGAGTAGGAATGCAACATTTTAAAAATCCAGCCCTGCAATGAAACAGGTGAAAGAAAATGAAGTCTCGAAATTATACTCCTCTCAGTAGCAACTAAGAAGTTGAGACATAGGAGAGAGAATCGCTAGAGCTATAGGTAAGTGTGCTTCTGCTGATTGCTTGTATTGGAATTGTTATGGGTACAAAAGCAGTTCCATGACTATACTACCCAGAGAATGGTTCGAACAACTATCTCTGGGTCTACGTAGCATTTCCTTCTTGAGCTACTAGACCAAGAAATGGATATAACTTCAATCTTTTGCTATCTCAATTATTCATTTCTCTTGTAATGATCTGAATTCACAAAAGACCAGGAGGTAGAAGTCTGAAGAGCAGGGCAGTTACTGCTCTCGTTACAGACACTGGCAAACCAGTAGCAAGATTCCCTGTTGCACAGTTGCAAGGAATATTGAGAAACATGAGCCTACGTCATTCAGGCTGAGGCAGGTGGCTCAGAAGTAGAATTGTAAGAAGACACTGTCAGTTTCACTTATTCACTCCATCCTCTGTAGAAATTATTTTTCAGTGAAGTCAGCAGAAGATAAAGCCCAGAGACATTCTCTCAGATACAATGCAGTACCGTCAGAATGAAAAATAAACACTTGAACTAAAAATCAGAATTAAAACTCTGTTTTCAGAAGAACAACATAGGCACAGCACGTGTTCAGCAGGCATGAGTCCCTGGGTTCCATTCCCTGTATCAGAGAGGGGGGCGCAGAGAGAACATAATATCAGAGGAACTAAAGTGGAAATTGGCATTGCCTCACAAACAGCCCTAATCTAAAGGAACATGGTCTAGAGATAATGTTGGGGCTTACAACAAATGAAATTATAACTATAGGAGTTAGGTGTGCAGTTTGAGAAGGAAATAACTGCAGAGTAAGTATAGCCTCTTCTCTTTCTAGTAATAGTGTGCTAGAACATTTGGATCAACCTTTCTACCATAAGCAACATAGATATTTTGTCAAACAGAAAACTTCCTGAAAGTATGATAAAGAAGAAACATAAATGGAAACTAAATAATTGTAGATTTATGTAAGTACACCATTACTTTAAATTTTAATAGGTCTCAGTTCAATTTTTAAAAAAATCAAAACACACAGATGAGACTAAAGTAAAACTAAAACTAAATAAAATGCACTTTTTAAATGTGGCAGATTTAAATAAGGTTCAGAAAAGATGAAAGTAAAAAATGTTAGACAAGCACAAACACACACAGAGTTATAGCATAGGTATCTTGTTCTTCAGGAGCTAAAGCCATCCTAGAGATACACAGAATAATTTCATAATTATGAAAGTGTTAATTCACTGGGAAGGCACAGTAATGCTACATGTGTTTGTAGACAACAGTATGGTACTGAAATATATTAGCATGAATAGACCCAGAAGAGGTAATACTCCAATTCACATTTGAGTGGGAAATTTTACATTTGAATCTTAACACTTCTGCACAGCAACTGGCAAAGCAATTAAAAAAATGCATCAGGCCATAATGTTAAGGGAAACAAGTCAGGCACACAAGCTTAAATATTTCATGGTTTCTCTTATATGGGAAACTCAAAATTTAAATAAGCAAAATAAAAGATAATAGGAAATAGGAGACAGATCTTTTTCAAAAGGGAAAGGAACCAAGAGAAGGAGATAGGGAGAAAGGAAAGTGGGGGAAAGAGATGAAAAAAGAATGAAGATGTTCTATGCCAACATACCAACTCCCCATGAGGAAAGGAATCATTATGTACTGCAAAGATGTACTGGTAAAAAAGTGCAAAAATACCAGGAGGAATTAATACACACACAACAGTCAACTTGACATACAGAAAACATGACTGGCAGAACACACTTTTTTTTGTTCAAAGGCAGAATACTTAAAAATATGGGCACCTGCTGAGCCATCAAATAAGTCTCAACAAATTTCAATATATTCTCCACACAGTATATTCTCTGGATATTACTTAGTTCTGCTAAATGCTAATTTAACAGGAACTGGAAAACTCTCTCATTTTCAAATATATCGTAGTGGAACTTTGGCTCCTAGAGGCTCCGGAATACAGGACAGTGGGATGTGGAGAGCTCATGAGTGGGTACTGAGTTCTAGCTAGCTAGCGGTCTGTTCCAGTGTGCTAACTACACAGTGGGAGAACTGTGGATAACCATAATGCATTTCAGAAAGCTACAAGGGTCACCATGTTTTTATGATAAAGGCATGATACATGCTTGAGAAAATACATTATGTTTTGCCTGCTTTCAAGATTAACATACATATATGAAACCATCATACATCCCAAAGTGAGAAGTAATATTTTCTGTTTTTACATATCAGTTACAAAAAGAAAAAAAATAAACCAGTGTGTGCTTTTCATATAAAAAAGTAAAACTGTGATTTAAAAACCCAATCCTGTGCAAGTTGATACACATTTCATTACACAGATTTTTAATAGAATTGTGTAGCAACAACAATATATTTTTTACAAACAAAAACCTAGAAAAATTAACACAGACATCGTCTCACACGAAGAAGTAATTGCTCATGGAGGAGATTTAGTAAATCAATAGAGAAATCAAAATAAAAGCTTTAAGAAGAGGTAAGTCATAGTTTTAAATGATTTTTAATTAACATTGATATCATTAAAGAATTTTTTAACTAAATTAGTTGGTTATATTGTATCTATCAGCCTACCTTACCCATGATAAATCTGAAATCATGTGTATTTGTGAATAATGAAATCATAGAGGTACAAGATCCCAATGATGAATGTAACTGTACTCTATACCTAAGAAGCCCCAATGAGCTCAATAAAAAGAATGAAATCATAGAATCCTTTAAAAGTAAAGAATTTATAGAAGCTCCAGAAAAACAGGAAATTAAAGAATTTGGAGTAGGCAGAAATTATAGCCTACAGGATAGAAATACATGCTATTCTTGCTGGAAAAGCCTAACAAAGAATCTGAATTTGGGACTGATCATTCAGAATCATCCTATCCACATCTCCATGCTGATCCCTGCTGGATGGAAAGCAAGGTTGCTTCGTGGCCCTGGGACAAAGCCCTGCAAATAACTGTCCAGAGGCAGTGGGGTATGCAGGAGCCTGGGAAACAAGATAAGCTGGCTCCAAACAAACATTTAGAATCATACAGGGAGGAAAAAGACAAGGGGAAGTGCTGGGGAAAAGCAGCTCTTGGATAGAAATACAAAAAAGGTCTCTCTTCATGGTAAAGTAGCCTCATCATGGCACTGCAGCTGAGAGTCCTCAACCCCACCGTGGCTCTTTCTCATTCTGACAGCCTGTGAGGTGGCCTGTCTACCTACTAAGAAAATTCACAACCTGTTCCCCTCTGCGAAAGATATCAGTAAGTGCAACAAGCAAACAAAAATACAAAGAAACCCATGTGAGCTCAGGCAAATTACCCCAAACCCTCGTTCAACTAGAATCCTACATTGTGAAGAAAAACAGTACAGTGACACACAGACAGCTGGAATATATGCACATACAGTGCAGAAACAGGCCAGCCCACCCTGAAACAGCTAATGGTAATGCAGAGAGCAGAGTCAAACCTACAACAGTAATCTAAATCACACTAGACATTTTGATGAGCTTATTTTATCTATCCATTAAGTCAGTGCTGATATGAAAATAGAACAATCATAAAGCACAAAACTTTGGGAAATTAAAAGAACATTATGAATGTAAAATTTGAGGCTTGATTTTATGTGTAAAATAAAAAACCTAGAAATGTAGAAATATAATTTAAAAGTTATTAGAAATATGTTTGGAATTAGTACTGTGGAATCAACAGCTAGAAAGAGGAAGCAGGCAGAGAAATGGTACGTGATGCACAGTAGGTGTTTGGAAGAGGAGAGCCATGCTCCCTGGGTGTGGAGTGTTACCTACGGAAGACCGTGGAGGAATCCTCGCAGTCAGGAGGGGCCCACCCTTCTTTGCACTGACACTGGAGCTCGTGGTCACACACCTGGAGGAACCGTGATCTCATGAGTTTCCTCATCCCACTGACCACCAGCCGGAGTAAAGTCCAATCACCCAGGGATGAGGCTACTCCACCAGCCTTCCTCTGCCTACCTAGGGATGAGTGACGCCTGGGGCTTAAATCATGGGCTCTCCGAAGAGATGCCTGACATACTTGTCATCAAGTAGGCAAGCAATATTGATGACTGTCACCACTGAAGGCTAAAGCCTCTGCTTCAGCTTTGTCAGAGCTAACTTAAAATGACCTAAGATTCAGCAGGCACAAGTACACATGTTTGCAAAACTTACAGCATGTCCTTTGCACTTAGAGGAACAGTTGGCTGACATGTAGATCCTGTCCATGTCCACGCATTCTGCATTAATGCACACCTAAAAGGGACAGAACACACAGGAAGTTGATGTTAATGTCATTGGCTTCAGATCTGCAAATTCTTGACTGCTTAGAATTTGGTCTTATATTGTTCATCACAATTATTGTAATCACATCCACCTTTTCATCAGTAAATCACAATATTTGGTTGAAACAGGAAGATAACATCTGGTAATTTTGATAATAAAATGTTTAGAAAGTGCTCTTAAAGAAAACTTGCTTCCTTTGTTTCAGTCCAAATGGGTCTTTCCATTAAATTACAGTTTCAGTTTCATACTTGATATTTATCACTGAGCTAAGCATTGCGCATAATGGCAGGTGTCACTTCCAAATAAAAATATAAGAGAAAATAAATCCTGACATAACATCATGTGCAATATTATAATAACTGTCATTGATATAAAGTCAATAACATTGTCCTCTCTGTCTTATAATTAGAGTGGTGCTCAGGTATTGTGCACTTACCAATTATGGACTGCTAAAATGTATGAGGTTTGACAATTAACTCCAAAACATAGAATAGGTATTTATTAAATACCAGCAGAAAAATGAATGCAGACAAGCACAATTGCACACAGTGCTGCTCAGAACACTAGGAGGATGCTGCAGGAGTGGAGTTTGCTGCCCACTTTCTCTAGAGCTGATCTGCTTTATTTATTTCGTGAATTTGTATTCCATCATATGCTTCCACTTAAATAAAGTGTTCTGCTAAAGGTGTAGGGGAAGTGGGAAGGGTAAGGGAAAGGAAGTAAGGGAAAAGAAAAAAAATATGAGAAGAGCAAAACATGGAAACAAAGTCTCTGTAAGTAGGGGAGGGTGGAGGGGAGGAGTAGCAGTCCCTCCTCTCGGGTCAGGGCTCCTGTTGGCGCTGGGGGTAGACAGGATTCCGGTGGGTGATAGGCTGGCAGTATACAAGATCCCAATGATGAGTGTAACTGTACTGTATACTTAACAAGTACCAATAAACTCAATGAAAAAAATAAAATAATCCAAATAAATAAAGTGTTCTACTGTTAAAAGCTAGTGTGAAAATGTCAACATCATGCATCCAAACGTACTGAAGCTGTGGTTCGTATTGTAATTGTTTCACATGCCTGGTAGAAGGCTTTGTTTGTCTCAGACATTTGATTTATTAATATTTCAGGTCCTTATGTGCTACCTAAGCCAACTGAGGCCTCCCCTAATTCTGAGTGTGAATTTTAAGGGATACAGATCAGCTGTCAAAATTCCTTGTCCGTTGTCAGGTATGGGTTTAAGAACGGGTGGGTGATAAAATTTGGGGCAATGAAAAGTGATGTCAAATCTGCCAGAAAAGAGCTTTAAAGAAAAACTGCTTTCACTCTGAATATGTACAAGACAATCTTGCATTTTCCACCTTTGCATTACTGCCGGGAGGGGGTCCGCAGTTCAAGCAGCAGTTTAAACCAGCATGGAGACTTCTGGAGATGGTGGGAGAAAAGGAGAAAAGGAGCTAAGTTCTTGATGGAGATTTTGTACCACTGAATCAACTACGCATTATTCTTCCACCTCTCAACCTAGAATTGTGCAAACTGATGGATGTCCCAATGGTGAGAATGAATTGTAGTTGCTTTTTCTCTTCCTCCACAGCCTAACACATTCTAACTGATGCGACGTGTGAATTGTTACTGCTGTACAGTAGGAGATACAAAAAAAGAAATCGTGTGAAACCAACACCCGTCTATATACTGGTGATGACAATTTAGGGGGGATTTATAACAGCAGAAAAAAAGGGGAAGCAGTGTGACTGGTAGAAGTAATGCTATGCAACTAAGTGTTGAACAAGGAAATGCAAGCCTTTAAAATTACCTGAGCTCGTTTGAAGATGAGAAAGTTGAGGTGTATGTAAGGAGGATATCAGGCAGCAGGTAATTACTATGGGGGGGAGATGCAGGATCCTCTTTATTGTGTAAATGCAGGTGAGGGCAGGTGCATGGGAGAGAAAATGGAGATGAACTCTGTTGCTCATGGTACTCATGTAGTTCAGCCAGTCCCAAAAGGACAATGGATTTCATCTAAACAGTCACCTACTTTTTAAAAGTTCACACTGCTCTGTATCTCAGGTGCAATGATATAGTAAGAGGGGATAAAAAGATAGATGATATAATAAGAGATGAGTAATGATAATAAATGAGTCTGATGCCAGGGGACCTAGGAATATCTAAATCCTGCCTTAGTTCAAGCATTCCTCCTCCAGCATGGCCCAGCACTGTAACACTCATGCCAAGTCCTGTGATGACATCTTGGTGCCGTCAAAATGTCCTCATTACCTATCAGAAAGGAATTAGTATGTGAAAAGTGGAAGTTCCCAGTGAAGACTTTTTATTTTATGTAATCGTCTTGGCCTTGATGAGGTGCATATTTCAGGAAACATAGGAGGAAGGGAAGCTAGATACTGTGAGTACTTCTTACAGTCTAGAATTAAGATTTTAATTTCAAATCAGCAGAACTAAAACTTTTCCAAATTTATATTCTTGGTGCCCAGCCTCAGAGGCCATGCCAATGCCATGACCATTTTTATAAATACTCCCCAAAACGTGTAATGGGTAATACAAACACTGAACCACAAAGGTGATTTTACATGCATTTGTGAATGAATTTACATTTAAATAGCCAAAGAAAATTATGCAAACAAGATGGAATGTTCAGGATTGCCTTGAACAGAAAATCAGGGTAGATCTTGAGTCCTACAGATATCTGGATGCAATCAGCAGTGTAACTTTAATTTCCTATGGGAGTTGAATCTCCTCGTATCAAAGCTCATGTGTTATCCCTGATAAGGTGGTACTGGTGCTTCAGATCATGGGTTATTATATTTTTATCGATGTACAAACTCATTAACTAAAGCCCAGTATCCCATATGAAAGCATTTCTAGTAAGTTTCCAAACGTAGTCTAGGAAGGGAAGACATATATGTATCATACTTTTTCTGAAATCATATCTTTAAGAGTCATTTCTAGATTTCAACATAATGCTTGAAAATGTTAATGAGAGTCCTTATTCTTGGTTTATTGTTGTTTTTTTTTTTTTTTGAGGTTCTCTACCATTTTCATGGCTCACATTGTTTACAGTGTTCCATATGCAAATCCCTACCTGTTGTGTCAAGGTATGATGAACCCGATAATTGGAAATCAAAGCAACAAGTAAGGAACTGAGTAGTGAAACAGCAAAACAAAAACCAAATGAAAAGCTACTACTTTGAGTGAAAGCCACAAATTCACCTCACCTTGTCATGCCCACACTTGGTTCCATTGGCCACCATGTCTATGCCTTGACTTTTGTCTTCAGGATCAAATAGCTTACACATCAGGAAAGATATTGTAAATCCTTTCCAAGGCAGATTACCTGAGCCACCTTGACAGAACAACTTCCCACACATGATATCTCTGAGGAAAAAACAGAATTTACTGAAGATTTATTCAAATGCAAATCAGCTCCAAGGCTATCAGTACATAATACATAATATTTCTTTTCATAGCAGAGACTTCTATTTTGTATTTTGTATCCATTTTGTCTTATCCTTCAATGGCAGTGTCCTAGAATATCAGCATAATATATTGTTGCTCAAACAAAGATTTTTTCCAGATCCTGTCCAGTAAATTTTGCCAGTTACCTAGATTCTAGTCAATGGGAAAGAAAAATCTTAAGTCAAATTCTAGAAGGTTGTCATAAATGAGGAAACATGTCCTCTTTCACATCACTTTCTCCTCTTTGCTGATTGCAGTGTGATAGTTGGAGCTGAGAAGCCCTCACAGAGCAAGCAAACTCTTGGGAATGGAGGTCAGATTCATTATGAAGTCAGAATATACATGACGATTGGGTTTCAGACATCACAGGATAACTTAAGAAAGAAAAGCTGTGAATTTGTTTTTAGGACATTCAGAAGAATAGTTCTAACCCATGAAACCACTCTCAACTCTGCTTTGGCCTCTACAATGTCGAGTCTCCCTTGATGCATGAACTCAGTAGCTGTGATTACCAAAACTGGCTGCCTGCAGCTGCAGATTAAACTGCTCCAAACTCAGTAAAGCCCCTCATCTAACACCAATAAATAAATGTGCACAAAGTCAAACACAAAGCTGTTGGATCCAATTGCTTGATGAAGAATTCAGAGACGGGCTATAGAAAAGTGTTCTGAAAGTGATGATGTTATGGCTTAACCTACAGTGTCCCTCAAAAGCTTCAAGTGTTCACATGTAGGATTTTAGAAGCTGATTGGATTATGGGGTGCCTAACCACCAGCGGACTGGTCCATGGATACAATCAAAACTAAATGCATTGGGGGCTGGGGATTTAGCTCAGTGGTTGGGTGGCCTGCCTTTCAAGCACAAGGACCAGAGTTCAATCCCCCATACAAAAAAAAACAAAAAAAAACAAAATTAAATGCATTGGTAGGAGGTGGGGGCTGTCAGAGGAGCCTGGTCACTGGTGATGTAACTGGAAGGGTCTGTCTCCCTTCCTGGCTCCTCCCTTCTCTCTCTCTCTACTTTCTAGCTGCCTTGACATGAGCGGTTGTCCTCTGTTTCTGCCTTGCAGACAGCTGACCATGGATGGAAACCTCTCGCAACTGTGAGCACAGGTGATCCCTGCCCACCGTATGTTATGGGTGCTGATGATATTTTGTCCCAACAATGAGAAAGTGTCTAAGACTCATGGAGTCAGATTTTTCTGATGCCTTTGGTGACAGCAGAAGTATAAATGAGAAGTGGAAAAAGCTGTACATTTTCCCCAAACTTTGGAGGGTATTTTTCTTGTATCTTTTAAAGAAAACATCAAGAACCTCCCCGGGTACTGGAAATTTCATTCTCTCACTCCAGGGAAGGACTAGTAAATAGGATGCACAGGTGTAAATACTGAATAGTTTCTCTGAAGTGAGGAAATGAAAGTGTAAATAAGGACTAACAGGTATAACAGATAATGTGAAATAGGAAGAAAAGGGGCAAGAGAAAGAGAAACTAGGAGGGGTGGGGAAAGCAAAGAAGGGAATGGAGTTAATATGAGAAAATTAAAAAGATGGAAACAAAATCTTTGTAAGTAGGGAGTGATGGAGGGGTTGAAGGGAGGGCAGGGGAATGGAGAAAAAATAAGAACCAAGATAAATTATGTAAAGGTACATATTCCCAATAATGAATGTCACTATACTGCATATCTAAAATGTACAAATAAAATTAATTTTAAAGAAAGGAAGTGACAAAGGGTCTGTCTGTGGCTGCATGAGACCCTTGAGTGCCTTGCAACAGAAATTGTTCATTGTTCATACGGATAGTTTTTCAGGACAGTAGCAGGTGCACAGGCTGCAGGTGAAAAGCAGAACTACCCTGCTATCTGCCCCACAAGCTGTATTTACACTTCTGGCCTCCACGTAGTGCCTTTTCTGTAAGTACCCCCCCCTTCCCAATCTGCCCTGAGTTCCTATTACAGAAAAATCACACAAAAGGATTTTTTATTTAGGCTCAGATTTCTCTCCAAGAGAAAATGTTTCTTTCAAACAATAGTTTGTTTAGTAATATTTTCCATCAAGCAACATTAGTGTTCAATAGCAAAACTTTAAGAAATGCTAATCTTGTTCAACCTGTTGCTTTGAATTGCTTTGTGTATGTAAAATTTGAGACTTACTGGGCAAATGGGAGCCATAGGGGAAGGGTAAAAAGGGAAGAGAGAAGGAAAAAAATGGAAAGAAAGTCTTTGTAACTAGGGAAAGGTGGAGGGGGGAAGGGAGATTAGGAGAATGGGGAAAAATAAGAACGGAGATAACGTCCTGTAAAGGTATAAGAAAGCAATGATAAATGGAACTGCATTGTATATCTAAAATGTACCCAAAAAGATACAGTTTATAATAAAATAAATAAATAAATAAAATTTGAAACAGTTACAAATGTAGTCTCTTGTAACTAGAATTTTTGAATTCATCTTACAACTGTGAATTTAAAAAATGGGGGGAGCTCAACTTCATTCTGTAAGTTTTTTTTGAGGATATCGATAAGAAAAATAAAACAAATGCTTCTGATGAATTGTCAATCTCTTCTCTCACTGCACATTTTCTTCATGTAATTCCACAGCAAACCTCAATAAAACTGTACTTTCTCTTTATTGATTATCCCTCCAGGTAGATGAATATTTCTATCCTTGGCCTCATAATGAAAAATACTAGATTGGAAAAGGTGCCTAAGGAATCCTGGGAAATTGATGAGCAAATCTCCACCCAGCCCACTGAGTGTCGCCTGTGGCATTCCAAATGCCCATTCTACCTTGTGTCAGTGCTCGGTGCTCTCTGCAGCACCCACCGTGAGAGATCTAAAGGAAGTTGTGCACCCCGTTGTGTTTCAAACTTGGGACCTCATCCAGCTGTGGTACACAGGTCACTCACTGCCTGTGTCAGATGAATGACGCCCAAACTCACATGCCCTTTCACTGGGTTAAATCAGCTTGGTAAGGTGCCGTGGCCTCAATCTGTGGAGCAGCAAGATTCCAACAACAAGACACTTACTCTGCTTTGCAGGGAATGTGGGTGCCATTCTCCATGTGACAGTATCCATACTTTGACCCACCTTCATTCTTCTTGTAACATGATTTATCTGCGACCTTGGTTCCTGGCAAGACACAGGAGTGTATTTGCAAATAAAAGAGATAAAGAAAAATTTAAAGCTGCAAAAAATTAGCATTAAAAGTACAGATTGAGTATCCCTTATGCAAAAACCTAGGAACAGAACTACTTAATTTTCATTTTTAAATTTTAAAATATTTGCTCATACATAATGGGGTATCTTATGGATATAGTATGAGTCTAAACATGGAATTGATTTATGCTGCAAATATGCCTTTTACATATAGCCTAAAAATAGCTTTACACCATATTTTTATTGTTCCTGTACTTGGGGTCAGGTGTGGCATTTTCCAATTATGAATCACGTTGCTTCTCAAAATAATTTTGGACCTTGGAATATTCTGGATTTCAGATTTTCAGATTGTAGATGTACAGCCTGTGCTCTGACGTAATTCTACTGAACATTCTCGGCAACACCGGATGCAATAATTTGCTGTCAGAAGTCGTGGCTAGAATTTGAAATAATATTCTAACTCTTCTTCTACTGTTAGACCATGACCATCTAAGCACCTGGAAGCACAACTTAAGCTAAGAAAAGCTAAAAATCCATCTCTGTATGAAGACTCAAGCAGAAAAGCTGGTCCTAACGTCAACAGCCTGTGAACATTGCTATTCCATTTCTACCCGGTGGATATGTGCTGCCATACTGCATTATTAACTCCTCCTGTGCCACGAACGATGACCAGCATCACATACGGCATTTCTCATAAAATCTTCCTCACATTTCTAGCAAATGGGTCCAAAACTACGTGGTTAAGAGCTGAGGATTCGAGCAAGACTGAGCAGTCGTGTACACCAGGGCGGTGAGATCGTGTCTGGGGTGGTTCATTTGTAAAATGAAGATTTGTACTATTGAAGATTTTGTACTATTGAACCTCCCTCGTGGGGTTGATGTGAGTATTATATGAGTTAACACATGTGAGCCGCTGAGAATGGTGCCTGCTCAGTAGTAGGTAGATGAAAAATTCTAGCCCACCTTTCTTTCTTTCTATTTCTTTCTTTCTTTCTTTGTGTTTCTTTTTTTTTTTTTTTTTTTTTTTTTTTTCTTGTACCTGGGATCAAACTCGGGTCCTTGTATTTGCAAGGCAGGCTCTGGAACCACTGAGCTAAATCCCCAGCCCTAGCCCTTGTTTATATTACCCTACATTTTTCTAAGAGTATGAAAAATTTATTACGAGAAGGAAAGCTTCTGTCTAAGAGAGACAGAAGGGGACTGGAAAATGGGTTGCCCCTATATTAGTCTCATTTTACCACAGAGAAAGCTGGAATTCATATTAAATCTCAGACAGAGATGATAAAACCAGAATCACTACCATTTAAAAAACTGTCTCAGAATAACTGTTGTCACTAATTTTCTCTGGGCACAATCTATAGGGTAAAGATTACAATATGTGTCTGTTTTTCCAATTTTCCTGTGATGACTGCTAATCCATGTGCTTTCCAGCAAGGTATGAAGTTACATGGTCACATCTGTGCCAAAACACAACACTAACACCTGGTACAAATCTTGGCAAACTCACAAATATAGAAGACTAATTTGTTTTGTTCATATTTATTATACTGTTGCTGTGTTAAAATGATTTTAATTTTTGTTGGACATTTGGATTTCTTCATTATGCCTATTTGTCTTAACTACATTTTCAGCACTTGGAATTACAGCTGATTTGTAGAAACGACTTGATGTATAAAGAAGTAACTTTTTATTGTGTATATTTGTATACGCTAGAAGTTTTCAGATTCACTTAAACTTGGGATCTTTTATGAAGTGTAAAATTTGAAATTTTTAGGCAAATCTATTTCTCTAGTATTTTATTATGGATGCCTTTATATATATGATTTTAAAACTCTTTCCAGTTCTACCATTAGATGAATGTGTTCAACATGAGTGCAATAGATAATTTTGAACATTTACTAAAGTCAGGCACTGTTTTGAGGGGTAGTGGGAACATGACCACAAGGACAGACACAGTCCCTGTCCTAGGAAGATGATAGACTTGAATTAGACAGGTAAGAGAAGGCTTTCTTGCCAGATGTTTTTTTAAACGTCTTTAGAGCTTCATTTTTGTGCTAATGGGTTTCTTTCCCCAGGCTTCTGTCACAGAAAGAAGTTAGCCAAGGAAGCATAAGGTTGTTATCCAGCAAAACCAATTTTGTTTCTACCTTTTATTGAGCATACCCACCTCCAGAAAGTGTTAGTAGGATTTCAGCTAGGATTCGAGCCCACGACCATGTTACAAAGTGTTTCAGTTTTGCTCCTCGAATCCTCTCAGGCCCCTCCAGCTGGACACGGAGGGTTTTACTTAGAGATTTTTTTAAATAGGATCTCTGTGTTTCTTCTTTTCTGAGTGTTTTGTGGGTTAGGGATTTTTAAAAATTTCATTCCTCACTCTTGGTTTAGGTATATTTTTAGGAGCTATGTAATGACCCTTTTCATTTACTTTAAGGAATTTTTAATTTCTTTGCCTTCTTGAATAAATATTCCCTCAGCTGTTCAAGCAGGAATTCAAAGTATGGTAGGAAATGTTATGATAATTAAATATTTGGACACAACACACAATATTCAGGAGGTTCAAATATTTGTTCTTTTAATTGCCTTTCTTTTTTCCCAGAATTTTTAAATCTTTACTATCACTTTCCCACACTCCCTAGTAACCACTTATTTACTCTCTACCTCAGAAAGTTCAATTTTGTTTAGATTTTTCACATCAGTGATCTCACATATAGAATCTAAAATTGCTTTTGTAATCAAACTATTTAACAAATTTAATTGGGGTTAAAATTTTTGAAGATCTTTAAATTACACTTTGGTTTTTTTGTTTTTGTTTTTGTCTTTTTTTTTTTTTTCTGGTACCTGGGATTGAACTCAGGCCCTTATGTTTGTGAAGCAGGTGCTGGAACCACTGAGCTAAATTCCCAGTCCTTAAATCACACTTTAAAAAATTTTTTTTATTGTCTTTGAATCTGAGAGGAAAGTCTCTAAAATTCCAGTGGACAGTGACCAAGTAAGAGTTGTCCTATATTCTCACTGTGCTTTTGCATTCTCTAGGTCCTTCTCTTTTTCTCCCCCTTTCCTTGCTACTGGTCATCCCCCCAGCATGCCTGCCGCAACTATGCACACGTGTGAGCATGAGTGTATGCGAACACACACACACACACACACACACGCACAGACTTCTAAGGGTTTGTCTGAAGAGAATCTTAGGGTTGACAGTACACAATATATCCTTTTTAACTTGAATTTTTAAAATAAACAAAGATGTTTTTGTGGTGCCTCAAGTATCGCATGGGACATATGCATGCTAAAAGAAAAGTTTTTTTGCTCCTCTGAAATCAAAATTTAGCTGATCCACTCTTATCTTTGTTAGCTAAATCTAACAACTGTAACCTTGTAGTCTTTAAATGCACTCACCCAGGATTTTGATTAGTGACACTATTTCTAAGAATGGTGGCCATGATTAAACACTATCACCTGAATGTACACAGAAGAACTCATCCCCTACCTGGGCCCCACACATCCATGCACTGCTCTGCCAGTGTGGGGCACCTCCCCAACAAGCAGTAGCCTTTCCCGTTTTGACAAGGGAAGCCATTGACTTTGAATCTGTCCTCAGGGCAGTGACTAGATTTCCCATCACACATTTCTGGCAGGTCACACTCATGTTTTGCTGATCTGCACACGGTTCCAGCCTTTTTCAACTGCAGATAAACAAAAACAGAAGGTTTTTATCCCTCCCCCAAACACCTTTATTCAAATCCTTCACATTTTCTATTTGGCCTTTCTGGACATGGTAGTTGGAAGGGTAACTTTCTGCACTGTATACATTAAAGCTGTCTTGTTGTATCACTTCTGTTGATGTTGGTCATCACCTGAAGTCTTTAAGCAACCAACATTGTGAATGTGTAATGTGCACATAAACTCAGTGATGAAAACTTCAGAAGAAAATCGAGCCACATCTCAGAAGCAGAGAAGGAAGCTATTTCTCCCTTTGTTGATAGCATCCTTGTCAAGATTTTCAAGATTTACATCTGCAACTTCAGAGCTTTACTGGATCTTCTGTATTAAGGATGATAGTTTTGTAAGTGCCAGATTTGCAATTGGCATAAGACTTTCCCAAGCATTAAGTTTCTTAATCTTAACTCCTTTGATTATAAGTTCAGATATTTCTTTTCAACTCACTTCTTCCTATGGAGTGCTTCATCATGAAGGAAAAATAACCAAATATTTGCTTGATATATTAACTTCACTGCAATCTGTTACTGCAAATCTTGCTCCTATTCTCTCAGAGAAACTTTAGTAAAATAAGTTTTGACATTCATGCAAATCTGAGGAAACATGTCCTTTCCTAGCTGTACAGGCAGGCATGTCCACTTGACAGTGACTATTTTGATTTTTTTAAAAACTTAATTGTGTATATTTGAGATATAAAACATGATATCTTAATGTGTTTGTACAAGGTGGAATGATTGCTACAGTCAAGCAAGTTACCATATTTATCTCTTCATATAATATGATGGTTAATCTTGATTGTCAACCTGATTATTTTGAGTCTCATAGGACTTCTGGGTGTGTCTGGATGGGTTATGGGGGAGTGGCCTTGGGGAACACATCCAGCCCTGGGCCCTTCCTCTCTGACACTCCCTCTATTTTCTACATCCCCACATGCCATGAGTTCACTGGGTTTCCTCTGTCGAACCCTTACACAATTATGTTTCTGCTTTGGAGCCAGCCCACCCCAGACTGAGCCCTCTGAAACTGTGAATCAAAATATTTGTACCAAATCCTATGTATATTACACTGGTCGCTTCTTGGACTTTTGGCTACTATCAAGGTATATTATATCATATCATGATCTAGAGCCATCATGCTATCTATTAGATCTCTAACTTAATTCATTGAGTATAATTACAACTTTGGGCCCTCTGTGTCTATGTGCACATTCGTAGATTGCTCATATACCTGAGATCCTTCAATGTTTCCTTTCTGAGCCTGGCTTATTTTCACCTGGCATAATATACTTCAGAATTATTCCAGTTGGTCACAAATTGTGGCCATATTATTTTGTTCACATTCTGTCTGATTCTCCTTTCCCCCTAAAAGTAAAATGAGATTCTACCCAACTTGCAGTGTTGTTGAGTGATTAATAGGAGTTGTATGTAAAGAACTCACACAGGAAGTGTTTAATAAGTGTCATTACTTTACCCACTTACTATGTCATCTCATAGTCACTGAGATATTAGAATAAAAATGTTTATAACTATTAAGATAAAATGAATTAATCTTACTTGGCATTTTTCACAACATTCTTCTGATGCACATTGAAAACCTGCTTTGATTTTACATGTTTTAGCATCACAGCAAATGTTGGTACATTCCTAAAAAATACCAAAAGCAAATGTGTATCATGGATTACTTTTTGGTCCTATTTCAGCACAATTCATAACACTCTTTAATCACAGATATTTCTTTGGTAGAATCTAAAATGATTTTTAGGAAAATTAAAAATGAGTCATAATTACAAAAATAAATAAAAATTTAACATTTCAATAAGACTCTGGAGCAACTGGTCGTTTGTATTTGTCTGAATTCTCCTTACACCTTTTTTAAAACTTAAATATCTTTTTAAAATATCTTTCCTCCAGATCCCACATCATTACTCAAGAAAATTCTATTCTTCTGGCTAAAATATGAGGGAAAGAAAGGAAAGGGGCAGTTTTAAATTCAATGCATCTAAAGAGTTCCAATACATAATTGAGTCAACTCATTTGTTATATACCTATCCAGCAGTAAATCAATCTCTAGAATTTACACTGAAAAGCTGAAAGTGTATTGCTTTATATAAGTCTGACATTCAATTCTATTGAATTTTGTTCTGTCTCTCTGCTTTATTTCCAAGAAACCAGAAACCTGTGCTTGTGAGGAGATGGTAAAGCTCCGACCTTGGATGATTTTCCTTGCAATTGTCCAGGTGTCTACACAAGAATGGTACCCTTGGAGTGTTCTTTCCGGTTAAAAGTCGAGCATTCGGTTCAAATGCAAGCACTGAGAAAGGTTAAGCTTGCCGGTTGGGTGAATTAATTTGTAATCCTCTTTTGAAGTGACTGCAAAGCTAGCCCTGAGGATTGACCCATTTCTCCCGTGGATTGTTAATAAGCGGTAGTGAAGGGCTGCTTCTGAATCACAGCAGCACTGTGAGCTGCTGCATCCTGAAACGGTCCAGGACATGCCAGATCTCCACTGGTCAGCTCTGTGAGGCTGGACAAACCTTCTAGTCCTCCTCTGTCAGCCCTGGGACAGTGCTGGCCTAAAGTGATACTCAACGAGTCATAATAGTCACATGAAAAGTCCTCCAGGGACACCGATTAGAATGGGAAGGATGAGGACACAAATCCCAAAGTAGTGAAGGGTAGCTTTAAAAAAAAAGCCTAAGAAGAGATCCTGAGGGACAAATTAAGGAAAATTATTAAGCAATGCATACACTTTCTATATTGGAAAGACTAGCCTGAGACATACTTACCAATGAGAACATCCAAAATTATAAGAAATATGCAGTTTTATAGTGGGCCATATATTTTTATACTTTATCTTCTTAACAACTGCAAAACAAACTAAATCATTTTGAAAAGGCTTTGGTACTACCTCGGGGGTCCCGCAGTCACAGTCCTCTCCCACTTCTACTAACTGGTTCCCACAGGATGGGGTGGATATGATGTCTGTGGATAGTGGGATATTAAACAGGCAACTTGATAATTTATCTTCAAGGAACCTGTCATAATTGGCACGGCTACAGGAACTGAAATCCGTGGGTATATCAAAGCTGTGAAAGCAACGAAAAAGAAAACAGAATACTATCATTCTTGGCACACAGAGGCCAGTATCTGACAATGAGTAGCTATACCGACAGCTTGTTCCCAAAAGAAAAACAGTTCTGTTGCACAGATCAAGTGCTACATCATGAGCTCACTTGTATGCCTGAATTAATCTGAGTTGGACTCATTACAAAACACCTCCAGCTCAACAAGAAGATATGTACATATCTCAAAATGTAATATCCAGAACAGTTTCACTAAAACAAAAATGCTGCTGGCTCAGCCAGGTGAGATTCAGTTTTATATCACCCTGGGCTACCAAAAGAAGCAAAATAATTTATTCATATATCTTAGAATTCACTTTCTCTTATAGTAGATTCAACTAACAGCGTCTTCATCCCACCAATAAAAAAGAGTTCTAAAGTTTGACACTACCTGAGAGAGATCAGGTATATGACAGCCATGCACACATGTGCTGTATTGTGAAGGGACATGGGAAAGTTAAGCTTGGCTTTACAGGGCTGGGTGACAAGAACAGAAAAGAGGAAATTAATATATAAAGGAGACTGTGAAATCTTTTAAAAATATGATTTCCTAGAAATAGTATCTAGGGAAATACAGGAACATGTTACCTCTTTTCATAAACTATTTTCACCTTTCTGTGAGAAGTTCTGTTTTGAATTTAAAGTTTCATCAAGAAACTGTTCCCTACCACCATCCCTCTGAATTCATGGAAATTTGATAAATACAAATTTTTTTGATGCAACATCTTGCAGATGAAGATAAAAGGATGAGTGGCCTCAGAAGCAAAGAGGCACTGTGTTTAAGCCAAGTCTTAGTTAATACAAAATACTATACATAGATCCAAGGTAAGGTAGTGTTATATAGATATGCCAGTGAATAATTCAGTTATTAAATTAATGAATTTTAGAACTTGAGCGAAGTTTAAAAGGTGACCTAAAGAATAGCACAACCCAAAATATATCAAAACAAATGCATGTGTGGCTTTTACCTAAAGAGTCTTACCTGAGTGTTTTATTCATCACGCAGACTGTGGACGGGCATTTGCAATTGTAGGAGTCATGAATCATGCCAAGATTGTGACCCATCTCGTGGGCCATTGTCCCTGCCACTCTAAGATGATTGCTGCTGTGGTCCTAAGGGTAAGAATGTGGAAAGAGGGTCTCTGGTTAGCACTTGGAAGTATCACTCAGAAGATGTGTTCTCACAAATACATATTCTTTCTGTTAGCCAGTAGCACGGAAAGATCCAGTTCGGTATTAGTGCTCTCTCTCTCTCTCTCTCTCTCTCTCTCTCTCTCTCTCTCTCTCTCTCTCTCTTCCTCCCCCCTCCCTCTCCCTCTCCCTCTCTCTGATTCTTTTGGTGTTGAATACCCTTTTCAATATATAACAGGCCATTTTCTCTTCCAATTTTATAGCAATATCTTCCAAAGTAAAGGATATATATATTTAATTTCTGTTTATCCCATGAAGCCTATCAAAAATCCAAACTCATAATATATTTACTAAAAATAATTGATTCCATTTCTACTAAGGATTCAGAAAGCTAGAAAGAGCAGTATTCCTGTACTAATCCAAGAGAAAATAAACAATTATAACTTCCTTTTCATCCACTGTAAATTGCAGTTTCAATAATTCAAAGAGTTTGTGAAGTATGCATTTTAAATGGAAGCTAGACAAGAATATCTCAGAAAAATGAGACTGACAGAATTCACTCTATTACAGGAAACATTTTGGGGGTACCAGGAATTGAACTTAGTGCCTCACATTTGCCAGACAGGTGCAGTGCCACCGAGCTACATCCCCGGCCCTTACAGGAAATGTTTTTCAATTCATTTTATTGGAACAATTTAAGCATACATAACATTCACACTCATCAAAAGGAATTCGTACCTGTGCATAGCATATTTGATTCCTATTTTTCTCCCAATCCACTGGCCTCCCTTCTACACACCTCCTTATTTACAAAAGCTTTGTTTCCATTTTTCATTTGTTTCCATTTTCTCTTTTCTCTTGTTTTCCCCCTTCCCTTTCACAGTTTTGAACAACTTCTTCATGCTTCACATTATCTATTATGGGTTTTGATCCTTATTTAGCCTTTCAGTTTCTCACACCAGAAAGACAATGCCATATTTATACATATGTTTGATTCATTTCACTTGAGTATAGTCTCATGGTGCATCCATTTAGCTATACATGTCTCATTTGTTTTTCTTTATGGCTGAGTAGTATTCCATTGTATTAAAAAAACACAGCTTTTTTTAATCCATTAATTAGTTGATGGGTATTTGGGCTGTTTCCAAGATTTAGCTACTACAAACTGTGCCGCTATAAACATGGGTGAGCATATGTTGCTATGGTAGGATGCTTTTAATTCTTTTGGGAAGATACCCAGCGGGGCAATAGCTGGGTCAAATGGGACCTCTAGTCCTAATTTTTTTGAAGAGCCTCCACACTGATTTCCACAGGGGTTACGCCAGTCTACACTCGCACCCGGAGTGGAGCAGGGTTCCTTTTCCCCCACCACCCTGCCAGCATTTATTGTTGGTTGATTTCTTGATAGCAGCCATTCTTTGAGGCATGAGGTGGGCCAAAATTGCTTTAACTCACTTCTCTCAGATGACCAGCGATATCAAACATTTTTTCATATATTTATTTGCCATTTGGCTTCTTCATCTGAAAAGTGTCTATACATTCAGATGCCCATTTTTGGACTGGGTCTTTAAATTTGGGTGGTCTGCTTTTTAAAAATTCTATATATTTCTAGATATTAATCCTTTATCTGAGGGACTACTTATTAAAAATTTTCCCTCTCTGTGGGTTGTCTCTTCACTCTGTTGGTGATTTTTTTTTTTGCAGTGCAAAAACTTTTTAATAGGATGAGATCCCAGTTGTTGATTCTTTGCATTATTTCCCATGCAATCTGGGTTTTGTTAATAGAGTCTTTGCCTATGTGTATGTCCTTAAGAGCTCTGACTATTCCCTCTTTCAGCAAATTCAGGGTTTCGGTTTTAACATTTAGATTTTTGATCCATTTTTATTTTAGTTTAGGGCATGATTAGAGACGTGGTTATAGTTTTAGTCTGTGGCATGTGGAAAGCCAGTTTTTCCAGCACCACATAAAGAGTATTTCTTTCCTCCAGTGAAATTGCTCAAAACATTTTTTAAAGGCTTGTTTGGAAAGAAAAAAATATAAAATCAGGCAGAAATTTAAATCATTATAAAGAAATGAAACGTTGCTTGGAAGTTGATAAAATGAAGTTAAGTGACACGTAAAGATAAACTCCTGGCAAATGTCAAAATAAAATAAAGTTATTGGTAAAAAGCTAAAAATTGAGGTAAATAAATTACTATTAAAACATTCAATTAATCTTTTAAAAATCAAATAAAGATTAGCAGGAATGGAAGACAGCTGACAAGATGATAATTTTAGCCCCAGAATGTCACTTATTATATTCCATGTAAATGATCTCAAGGTACTAAATTAAAAAAAATTTTTCATATAAAATTAAAAAGAAATATTTAATTATCTACTGTCAACCAGAAACTTTCTCTAAATATAAAGATGTACCATTGAGTGTGGTGGTGCATGCCTGTAATCCCAGCACTCAGGAGGCTGAGGCAGGAGGATTGCTGTGAGTTCGAGACCAGCCTGGGCTATATAGTGAGTTTCAGGTCAGTCTCAACTACATAGTAAGACCCTGTCTCAAAAAAAAGATAAAAAAAAAACATAAAAACAAAAAACAAAGATGTACCAAGGTTATAAATACAAATAAGGCAAAGGATTTATCATGCAAATATTACCTAAAAATGTTACAGTAACTATATTAACATTAGATAAAGTAGACTGTGGAACAAGTAAGAGTTCGGATACATCAGGATGGCAGAATGGTGGTAAAAGGGTTATTTCTTCAAGAATAGCTAACAATTGTATATGCCTAACAAGAAAGCTCCAAAATTTGTGAGGCAAAGAACTTATAGAATTGAAAGAAGAATGGAAAACCTAGGGCCAGGGATTTAGCTCAGTGGTGCCGCTGCCTGCCTTGCAAGCCCAAGGACCCGAGTTTGATCTCCAGTACAAAACAAAATAAAAATTAAAAAAAAGAAAGAAAGAAAGACAAAAACTGTAAAACATATAATTATACCTAGGTACTTCGGTACTCTCATTGTTCATTAGAATTTAGAAGAGCTGACCAACACTAAAAATTAACTCGAAAGAATTAATTATTATGAAGCACTCTATTCAACAAATAGCAGAAGACACATTCTTTTCAGGTGTATATGAATCACTGATGAAGAACAAATCTCAAAAATTAAACATATTAAAGTTATACAAAATACCTTTCAACACATAAAAATTAATTATGGCAATGATTATAGCACATGTGTAAATGGTATATGATTCAAAGAAGGGAAACCCCAAAAAATTAGAAAATATTTTGAATTTAACAAAAAATGTAAGCGTACATATCCAAATACCTTGGATGGAAATGAAGGTATGCAAGTGTGAAAATTATTGCACCATGAAGAAAATTTGGATAGTGTAGAGAGAAGAAAGCGGGTAATTAATAAAAGAGCAGAAATTGATAAAATTAAGAGAAGGAAAACCATAGAAACAATGAAACAAAAAGTTGTTTCTTTGTGAAGATCAATAAAATAGGTGAAGATCAAGACTGATCAGGGCCAGGGATTTAGCTAAATGGTTCTGACGCCTGCTTCACAAATGCAAGGACCCGAGTTCTATCCCCGGTACCAAAAAAAAAAAAAAAAAAAAAAAAAAAAAACAAAAAAAAAAAAAAAAAAAGACAGATCATGACAAAAAGTCACACAAAATTAATATAAATGAGAGATGGCATTACTCACAAATTACACATTCATAGGATAATAATATTATCAATAAATGTGTGCCAATTTAGATAGCTTTCTTTAAAAACAAACCTGCCTAGTAATCTGAAGAGTCTTAATAGTCTATTAAAGAAGTCAACTTTGTAGTCAAAACAGTTAACAAAATACATTCCAGTCCTACATGTATTTTCTGGCAAATGGTATCAAGCATTTTGAAAGGAATAATAACCACTCTGCTCCAATATTCCAGAAAATAAAAGAGTCAGGAGCATATTGCAATTCATTTTATGTGGCCAACTTTTCTGTGATGATAAAGGAAAAAAATAAAACAAAACACATTACAAGACAATTACGTGAACACACCTGAATGACGCCAACAGAATGATACGGCGTGCACATCGAAGACAGGAAAGCAAGGCCCACTGTTGCTCCAGAAAAGTCTGTTTTGCTATAAGAGGGAAAGGGATTGATGGAAAATTAGTGACGGTGGACTGTATTCTCTAGAGACAACTCACTCAGCATTCTAAATGGAGAGGTAAGAGACAATCATATTGTAATCTGTTTAAAGTTTCTCTTCAGTTTTTGATATTGTATGAGGCATTTTTTCTATGGTGTCTTTTCTATCACTGGAAATCCAAGCACTTGGAATTAATCATATTTAATATTTTGTATGTGATTCATGATTGTTATATTTTCCATTCTGAAAGGTATCTCTTGCCAAGATGAAGAAGTTTTTGGTCCTAGTAAATGCTTCTTTCTACACAATATCTCTCTGTACAGATGTTGTTTTGTATTTTTATTGCCACATATTTAAATAGTTAAAACATGTGGACTCTCTTTCAAATTTATATTATAAAGTTATGTTTACTTCTACATTTGTGTGGCATCCATTCTCACTAGTAATACATTTATAAGAGCAACATCTTTCCTCATTCTATAGTTATGCATTTTAGTTTCTCTTCTTAGTGAATACTGCAAATTTAGAAAGTACTATTCTTACCAATTGGTAACTTTTGTTAATTTGCCTGGTAAATTACAAGAGTTTCAATTTGAAAATGAAGGAAAAGGGTTTCTTTTGTCATATCTTTAATTAGTGTTTTTATCCTATCTCTTCTATGAATTATTATCAAATCATCAGTATCACTTAATAAAATAAATAGTACTTGGATCAAAAGTAAGAGTATATTCAATATATGAATATTGGGAATGCCTGTCAAAACTTTAATTTCTTATGAATGAACCCTCTCCTCTTATCTGTGTCCTGAGATACAACTTGCTTTTCTAAGGCTTTGAAAATCTAGGCCAGATACCACAAAAAGTGCAAAGAGGCAAATCCATACATACGTGATTAACTGAGCAATATCATGATGCTTTCTTCGAAGGAGATTACTCCCCCTCCATTTAGAAAAGTTTTCCAGGGTAGAACTTATATTTGGAGTTATCTTTATCTTATCATCATCAGTCCAGATTTCTATCCCAACTAAGGCCACGTGAGCATTGAACTTTTTGTAAAGCTGTCCAAAAAGAATACACGGCAGAGCAAAAACTTAAATGGTGATATTATCTTCTAATATCCAATACACTATATCTTAAAACATTCACAGCAAACCTCTCCAAACATGTTTGGATGCAGAAGTTACCATCTTTTGACAAACACTAAAATCCCCATTCTCAGGGTAAGATAGATTCCCCTACTTTTAGGCTGTAAACTCCTTTTTGTGGAGCAGACCATACGGAAACAAATTTTTCCTGCTTCTTGGCCTCAAGAACTATTATCACTTTATGTCAACAGTTCATTATTGTGGCCTTACTTGAAGTACACTTACTTGCATGTTGGTCAATATTCTTATTGTTGTGGTATTTAGTAAACATTTAATTTAAATATTTGATTTAATATTTAAATGTCACATGGTTTTTCTTATACAAGAGATCCAAAATGTAGATAATTTAAAGAGCAAAATGAAATAGACAAGTTAGGAGATGGGGAAGTAAACTCTAGAGGGATGCAAAGGGGGCCTGAGGATGAAGGACAGGTAAGAGAAGGCAGTGGATGGTGGCACAAGTGACCAGGATGAGATGTGCATAGGTATCAATGTCTTGAGACAAGCGCACTCTCTATGTCTCACGAACATGTACTAATAAAAAAATCAGTCATGCTGTCTCAATGCTGCTTTAAGCATTAGAGAAGTGAAGATACACGAAAATGTCCTACATCCATGAGTATGAGTTCAATATAAGCTAAGTGGTTGCTATGGTCTGTGTGTGTGCCACTGCCCAAATTCACATTTGCAACTGTGATCCCTAAAGTAATAATTCTAGGACCCGGGCAATTGGGTGCTGATTAAGTCTCCTCAGGAATGGGAGTGTGCCTTTGAAAGAGACCAAAAAAGGAAGAGGAAAAAAAGGGAAAGAAAGAAACCACAGAAGATTTTTTAACTACCTGGAAACTTAGGAACACACTTCTGGACAGTCACTGAAGGGGTTACAGAAGGATTCAAGGCAAAAATTAAACAATTCCTGGATCAAAAGTCAATGCAAATACATCACAGCAAAACCTGTGGGACACAGCAAAAGCCCAAGAGGAATCAGTGCAGTCATATTAGAAACAGAGCGAGTTCACATAAGTACCCCGGGGAAGAGCCTCAAAACACTGGAAAAACAACAGTCCAGACACTAACCAAGATCAGAGTGGAAACTAAAGAAACTGAAACACACAGACACACACACACACACACACACACACACACACACACACACACAAGAATCAAAACACCAGATGTTTGAAAGATGAACAAAAAGATAAATCCTTAGACAAACTTAGCAAGAGAAGAAAAGACTCACATCAATGCAATAGGAAGTGAAAAAGGCAAAAGCCCAGTGGACCTCACTGAAATCCAGAAGATCACTTCTAACTGCTGTGAAAAGTTGTGCTCCAACAAACTGAAGTTCTAGAAGAAATGGACAGATTCCCAGACTCATAAAAACTAGTAAAACTAAACCAAAATAAATAAATAGAAATTCTAAGCAATCCAATAACAAATAATAAAATTAGTGGAGTAATAAAATTCTTATGAACTACGAAAAACCCAACGACTGGTAAACTCTCTAAGACCTTCAGGGAGGTTACCATAACAGTACTCCTCAAGTTCTCTCGTGAAACTGAATGTGAAGGAGTACTGCCAAAATCATTCCTAAGAGCCAGAACCACTCTGATTTCAAAACCAAGCAAAGATCCAGCTAAAAAAGAAAATTTTAGGCCAATCACCTTAATGAACATAGACGCAAAAATCCCCAATAAAATGTTGGCAAATAGAGTGCAAAAAAGCATCAAAAGGAGCACACATCACGACCAAGTAGATTTCATCCCAGGGAGGCAAGGATGCTTCAACAAACACAAATTAGTAAATGTAAAACACTACATCAACAAGCAAGAAAAAATTCACACAATCATATCATTAGATGCAGAAAAAAGAGCTTTGACAAAATCCAACACCTACTCATATTTAAAAATAATTCTTGAAGAAAATACATCTAGAAGGACCTTAGCTCAAAGTGACAATCTGATTCATGACAAATCAACAGCCAACATTATACTACATGGGAAGAAACTGAAAGTTTCCACTCTAAAATTAGGAACAACACAAGGATGTCAAGTACAGTAGTTGCAATACTAGCCAGAGTTTTAGGAAAGAGAAAGAAACAAAAGGGATACACATAGGAATGAAGAAATCAAATTATCATTATGTGCAGATGACATGATTCTTTACGTAGAAGACCCAAGAAATTCTACTGAAAAGCTTTCAGAATAACCAAATTCAGTAATGTAGTAAGACAGAAAATTAACTTAAAAAAAAAAACAATATCATTCCTATATACCAATAGAGCTCTCACTAAGAAAGAAATTAAGAAAATAATTCTATTCTCAAGAGCATCAAGAAAAATTAAATACTTATGAATTAACCTAACCAAGGAGGTGAAAAGTATAGAACTCTGAAAAAGATTGGTGAGAATATCAGAAAATGACAACATATCCACTGTCCTTGTTAGACAGAAACAATATTGTCATAATGGTCATACTTCCAAAGCTGATGTACAGGTTCAATGCAATCCCAATCAAAATACCAAGAGCATTTCTCAAGAATGAGAAAAAAATACTTCTAAAATTCATAAGGAAGCAGAAGTGACTCAGAATAGCAAAAACATTCCTGGACAACAAGAGCAAAGTGAGAGGCATCACAATCCTGATTTGAAGTTATATTACAAAGATATAGTGACTGAAAACAGTATGGTATGGGTGCGAAAACAGCATGTGTGGTGCAAAAACAGAAGAGTGATCCAATGGAACAAAACAGAGGACACAAAAGGAACCACAGATACATTCAGCCACCTGATCTTTGACAAAGGGGCCCTAAACACATGCTGGAGGAAAAGATGGCTCTTTAACAAATGGTCCTGGAAAACTGGTTATCCACACGCTGAAGATTGAAGCCAGAAACGTTATTTCTCACAACATACTAAACTAAACTAAAAATGGATCCAACAACCAAGTACTAAAATAGAAACAACCTGCTGGAAGATAAAATCAGTAAAACTCATGAAGTCATAGATATAGACAAGGAACTTCTGAACAGAACGCCAAGTCCACGAGAAATAACATAATAGTGAGATTACAACAACCTAAATGCTTCTGCACAACCAAGGGGACAGTACATAGATTGAAGAAACAAACTACACAATGGAAATTTTTTTCTAGCTACACCTCAGACAGAAGACTAATACCTAGAGTATATAAAGAATTCAAAACTTTAGATGCCCCAAAATAAAACCCCCAATCAAAAAATCGACAATGGAAATGAATAGACACTTTTTAGAATACAAAATACAAAAGGCCCACACATAAATGAAAAATTGGTCAACACTGGTGTTCCTTAGAGAAATTCAAACTAAAGCAACACTGAGTTGCCATCTTCCTCCAGAAAGAATGGAAATCATCATCATCAAGAAATGGAACAATAACAAATGTTGATGCGTCTCTCTCTGATAAGGATGAAACCTTGCTCCATTGCTGGTGAAAATGTAAATTTGCACAACCATTATAAAAATCAATATGGAGCTTCCTAAAAAAAATTAAAACTAGAAATTGCATTTGACCTAATTATTCCCCTACTAGTCATGTTCACAAAAGAGTTAAAGATATTCTATCACAGTGAAACATGCATCAACATGTTTACAGCTGCACAATTCATAATAGCTAAATCTTGGAAGCAGCCTAGATGTCCATCAGTAGACAAATGGAAACCGTGGTGTTTATAAATAAAAAAATACTATTCTGCTCTAAAGGATGAACAAGCCACTTTGGAAACATAATGTTAACAGAAATAAATCAACCAGAGAATCTAAAATACCATGTGGCTTCTTTCATGTGAGAAATCCGAAGTATAAATATAGAGCAAAATAAAAAGCTAGATTAAAGAACACAGGGAGATAGATTTTTTTTTTTTTAAATGGGAATGGGACCAGAAGACCAAGGGAAAGGGAAGGGAGGAAGGGACAGAGACACAAAAAAGGTTTAAGATGTGCCACGTACATGTACCAACTATCCACAACGGAAGTAGTAGTTAAGTATTACAAACATATACTAATAAATTAAAGATCTCCAGCAAAGGTCTTGTGGGGAGGAGATGTTCTCCTAATGCCACTCTTTTGTGTAATTTGTGCTTCATTTCTTCACTCTCTTTTACAGCAGAACAGTCTGGAAAAGGTTTTCTGAATTTCTTTTTTTTTTTTTTTGTTCCGGGAATCAAACTCGGGTCCTTGTGCTTGTGAGGTGAATTTCCTATCTCTAACTCTACTAATCTCACTTTCTTGGCCTCATACTTACTCTCGTACCCAACAGAAACGGGGTTTGTCTGAGGGGCAAATAAACCTTATTTTGTCAAACCCAACAGCAGTCCTCAGTTCTCAGGAGAATTTAACGTCACTGACCATCTCTTCTCCCTGTCTGATCCTTGTTACAAGATCTTCCCTTTGCATCCCTCTACCTGCTTGTCTCCTTCTTAGTCTCTGCAGCAGTTTCTCCTTTGTTAAGATCTCTATTCAAAGACACACTCCAGACTCTCAGGCATTTCATCTACTTTTCATTCAGTCTTTTAATGATCTTATAAAGTGTTGCTTAGATTTTTTTCCACATAGTTTCCAATAGATACTATTGTAGGCTTTGTTGGTTAGATGACCTCTGTTTCAACTACTTCACCACTGTATCACAGAAGTATCTATACATAAAATATTTCTTTTAAATAATGCGACTGTGTTTCAGTAAAATGTAATGCTATTAAAAGTGATGACACAGTTGACTCATAGGCTACATTTTGCTACCTCTTGTCTCATGCTGTCTCTAAGCGCTGAAGATGTAAATTTGTAACTCCTCTCAGATCTTGTCCTTGGATGTCAATCTCTCATACCCGACCTGTCAGTGTTTCCACTTAGGGGTGTAACAGACACCTCAAATGCTGTCTGTCAACAGAATCTCGGTCTTCCCTCCACGGGCACCATCCGTTCCTTACCATTCTTTGTCTTTCTTGAATCTGCTGAGGTTGAAGTCCTTCATATCATCTCCCTCTTCTCCCACCTCCTCCTATCTCCCACCCACCCTGTAAACCCTGTTGACTCTGTCCATGGCTTGGCTTTTTCTCATCAAATCCCCATCGCCGCTTTTCCCAGGACATCATTCTCTCTTGCCTCGAACTGGGGCACGACTGTCCTGCTGGCCTTCTCCTTTCTGCCTTTGATTCTTTGCAGTTTATTTTTGGCATAAAGAACAATACAACCTTTTAAAAGCATAATAGCTCAGGCTCTTCAGTGTCTTCTGCACTCATGGGTGAGACAGAGCATCACCGAGAACTACAAAGGGTGCTCAGGTCCTGCTTGCCCCTGCTTGTCACCTCTCCGCTCCTCTCGGTCTTGCCCTGGCCTACTCCATCCCAGCCACAATGGCTTTCTTGCCTTTTCTCAAATCCACCTGGATTCTGCCCTTGCTCTACCCTCTGTCAAACATTTATTTTTCTATCATCTGCAGATATGAAGACATTCCTGAGAGTTGTTCATTTCAAACTATATGATCAATAACTAATAAATGCATAATATTTAATTAATGTATATGTTCACTTTTGCTATAAATTGGACTAGCGTATCTACAGAACATAATTAACAACTGTACAACTTGAACAGGCTTTTGAAATCTGGCAGCTCTATATTCAAACCTTATCTCCATCACTTTGTAACTGTGTGACCTCAGGCAAGTTACTGTTTAAGTACTATAGCTAAAATCCAGTGGGTATATGTTAAGCTTTTGTAATATTTTGGGGCTCTTTTGAAGCTTAAACAAGGTGGTGCATATTACAAATGCCACAGTGTCAGAGATGAGCATAGCTTGGTGTTTGTTTTCCTCTCTGGATCAGCTTTTTATGAGATTTGATTTTTAACATTTTCTTAGATTTCAGCAAAACCAAAAGCATCCAACAAAACTAAAAATAGTGAAGCATTTCATAAACAGCTCCATCATATGATAGAAGCACTCAATTAAGTAGCAGAAGTTGTGGTCACTCTTGGCAGAGCTGGTCAGCAACATGGGACTCAGGGGCTTTGATTTCCTTCCCAGAATCACAAATATGCACAGAAAAACCCAATAAAATGTCAATTAATAAAATATATTGTACCATGTTGACGTAATTGGCCATCTCAAACACCCTCTTTCTTATTTCATCTAGATCTTCATTATACCTTTTATACTAAAAAATACAGAAATAGGCATTAATAGAAATTAATGTAATTAGAAAGTAAGAAAAGCAAACTGACATATAGCTTATCAGTGATTATAATTATTATTAAAAGTGGGAGCCAAATTGACTCCTTATTTCTCAGCCAAGTCGAGGCACTTCGGAAATGTAGATTTTGTTTTCTCTCTTAAGGAATATGATCAGTGTAAAACTCTTAGAAATTATTCCAAATATATTTTCAGAGTGACTAGCACCAAAATTTACCTTTTTCCAAAGGTTCCATTCACTTGACTTTTATGTTTATTACTCTGTGATGAGCATCAAGTCTAACTTACAAGTGTCTGCTTTATGGAAGACAATCTGATGAGAGAACTTCATTGAAAATTAAATTTGGAGCACTTACCACAAGGGAAGAGCATTATAGTGTCAAAAATTAAATGTATGCATGTCATATAACCTGTCTATTTCTGAACAGAAGTGATTTTAGCACTTAATTGTGAATATCAAATTTTATATGTTCAAAATGATTTGTAACTCTAGGTCATATTCATGATTTTTAAAAATTGGCATGGACATTTACTATATCACATCACAAATTTATGTAGAGACCGATTTTAAAGAACATAGTTATCTGATATAATTACCTCAGCATTGTCCAGGACCAAATAATACTCTATGTAATTCCTTTGATTCTGGTTCTTCCGAACATCTAACTTCTGAAAAATAAGTAGGACAGTTACTACGATGACATCTTTCTCTGAAAGAATCCTTCTGTTATTTGGCATGTGTGTTTGCATAAGAAGTTAGATGGTATCTGTGAATAAGGGCAAACAATATTACCAGTTTAATACTCAACGGTCAGGATTATCTGCAGGCAAGGCTCAGGACGTTAGAGCTAGATGGGACATGAGTAATATTCTAGTGTGACAGTTACGTTTTACCAAACAAGTTAAAGAATTTTTTTCACTAGCAGGAGCTGGAACCAGACTCCAGATTTCATGAAGAGTAGACTTCTGCCACTATTGGGCCATGAAATAGAGAAGCATCGACTTCAATGTATTTCCAGTGTATTTTGTTTATTTATTTATTTGATTCATTGTGAAGTAGCTTTTGTTTCTTTCCTGATTGATATACACTCCCAGAGGCACTGCTGTATGTCCTCTGCTTTCCTCTCCTCTTGCAGGATGCAACTCTTCCCCATGCTCCATGATTCCCTGTTTTCTGTTCTTTTCTTTCCAAGAAAACCCCCAATCTTT
This sequence comes from Fukomys damarensis, assembly GCF_012274545.1. NCBI lineage: Eukaryota > Metazoa > Chordata > Mammalia > Rodentia > Bathyergidae > Fukomys > Fukomys damarensis. Next base: position 44,649,252 of record NW_022900930.1, on the reverse strand, counting down.
TTACAGCATATTGTTTTGTTGAAAAGTAATAGATCCGGTATTCCTCCTAAAAGATAAACTGTTCAGGTTATTAGAGTGCATTTATGGAAGTCCTGTTAGGTTATTCAGTTCCCATTCCAGAAAGAAATTCCTGACAGTTGACTTTTAGGCATTACCTAATAAGATACACATTTACCTCCCACTCTCCATTAAAACAGAATATCTATTAATGCTTGCTATACACTGTCAGTGCTCACCACAGCGAAGCAGATTAGGTCACCTGCCTAGGGAGCTCACAAGAGACAGATGTGTGCGTCTATCAGAAAGTAATCAGTATTATGGAGAATTCAGCGAGTAATGTGAATTTGTGTGCAATTAGGTCTTTATTTCAGAAAAGATGGTTAGCAAAAGTTTCTTTAAGGAATTGTCCTATAAGATGACTTTTAATAAAAAAAAAAAAATAGGTAGCCAAACAAGAAATGGAAGGAGGAAGGGAGGAATGGAAAAAGGATTTGAGAAAAGAGTGATAATTCAAGGGAAAAAATGGAAACGGATTTTGTAAATGGAGAAGGGAGGAAGGGTTGAAAAGGGAAGGGGAACGGGAAAAAGGAACTGAGGAAAACTACACACAAGCACACATTCTCAGTGATGAATGTTATCACTGCGTAGGGAAAAGAAGTACTAGTAAAAAAATTTAATGAGAAGCCAAAGAAGCAAAGATATTCCAGCAGTGAAAACAAATTAGTGAAAAGACTATAGGGCAAATCATATCGGTATATTTGAAATATAGATAAGAATTTGTTGTCAGAAAAAAAAGCAGAAGGGACTTTTAGTATGTGTGAAATATAGACTGGAGAGGTTGACGTGTATGAATGGTTTGGCTTTTATTAAATGGAATAGAATATCATTGAAGGGCCTTAATGAGAAAAGGGATGTGGCGTGATTTACAATATAAACCATCAGCCAGCCTGTTTTATGCTAAGTGGACTCTCGAAGGTGGTACTGAGAGGAAGGGTAGGTGGAGGCTGTTGCCATGGTGACTGTGGGATGGCACCTGGAGCCATCAGAAAAGAGGAAAGTGGAGGCGGAGGCACATCCTGATTGGTGCCCTACAAGTGGGGTCGAAGGAGGAGGGAGTCAAGGGTACTTTCCAGATACAAACTCCAGCAAAGGGTCACCCATGGTCTTATTAACAGAGGAGGAAGAATGAGAGGCAAGTTTTGTCTGGGGCTCAAAAACTGAGTTTGCAATAGCAATTGGAAACAGCCCAAGTGTCCATCTACTGGAGACTGGAGAAAGAAAATGTGGCTTTTCTGTAAAATGGAGTACTAGTCAGCCATAAAGAAAGAGAAACTAGAGACGTTTATAGCTAAGTGGATGTGTGTTGTGGCCATCCTCTTAAGTGAAATGAATAGGACACATGTGTGTAAATACCAAATAGTTTTTCTGGTGTGAAAAGCTAACAGTGTAACTAAGGTTCAAAATGCATAACTGATAATATGAAATAAGAAGGAAGGGTCTAAAGGAGTGGGGAAAGTAAGAGCGATAGGGGAAAGGAAAGAAGGGGAAAGAAAAAATAGGAGAAAAGGAAAAAATGGAAACAAAGTCTCTGTAAATAGGGAAGGGCGGAGGCGTGAACAGAGAGGGCAGGAGGATGGGGAAAAAATAACTGAGACACATCATGTAAAGGTGCAAGATCCCAGTGAGGAACATACCTGTACTGTGTACCTAAAATGTACCAATAAAATTAAAGAAAAAAAATGAGAGTTCTGCTTTTCTGTGTTCTGTCTGTGATAATTAGAATTTAAATGGTAGCTAAATAGGTAGTTACTTATAACTCTCTGATCTTTAGGGGGGCTAAACATATATGTAGTAATTCAGATAAAGCAAAGAGAGTGAGCCGGATCTGAGCTTTCTAGGTTCCTCCACTAGTATCAATCGGTGAGCCAGAGAGGGGCAAGAGAAAGGAGCTTAGGCAGAGGAACAGCAGCGAGGTGAGCGAAAGCCAAAACAACACATCACCAACACAAGGGCGTCTCCACATGATTCCCAAAGAACTGAGACACAAAGACAAGCGGCCTAAACCAAGGTGTGTCCAGGACTGGTGCTTCTGGGTGCTTAGATAATGCTGGTAGAATGCAAACCTACAGCATGCACCCGAAGTTTTCATCAGAACAATTCTTGCATTACTTAGAGATTCTGAGAATATTTAAGAGATGATTGGATTTGAAGTAGATTCTGAAGGAAACTAAATTAATAATGGCAAAGGCATTTTAATATACACTTAAGAGTTTAAAACAAAAGGCTGCATTCATTTCTTTTCTGTGACTGGGAGCAGAATTTCATACAGGAAAGAACATTCTAAGCTACCGTAGGCCTATCCTGTGTCTGTTGTGCTCTCTGTTAACTTGCTATTACCGTGGAAGTCGTTTAAGAGAGATTTGTTGAATACATACATAAACTTAGTGGGCTATGTCATCTGAAAATAATAATAGTTGCACACTTTTGTGACTTGTTATAGGCAGCAGAGTATTGTGACTTTTGCCTTTTCCTAATGATAGGTATTACATTTTAACATCTTTTTAACTTTTGCACATAGTTAATCCGTAAGTACTGGTTAAATGAGCCATCCGTATACTGGAATGTTTTATGATTTGTGTCTTTATAATCTACTAATTTCAACAATGACTAAAACTGTAAGTCAGTTGCACTGCTAGGCCTGGAAGCCCAGCAAAAGTAAAAGACAGGATAAATAATAATACATAAAGCTGTACGTACCAGCCGCCTGGAGGCAGACAAGAGCACATCCCGTGATCCGTGCGTCCATGGCACGTCGTCCATCCCACAGCTGTGGTCAGCCTGGCGGTCGCGGGGCTCGTCCCTGAAGAGCGCATGCTCCTGCTCATCGCGCTGTGCAGAGCTCAAGGGCTCGATGAAATACCTTCGGTCTCCCTGACTGAAGTAGCCCCTGAGGTAACGAGAAGTCAGCTTCTGGACGAAATACTCTTGCATTGGGCTGGTACAGGTTTACAAGCACCAATAATGATAGACTACAGTGAAACATACAGCTGGAGATGCCTTTAAATGCTATTGTCTAAACTTCTGCTCTCTATATAGAAACAGGACCTGTTAAGGAGAAATGACTATTGAAATATCACATAGCCAGCCGTGTCACTTCTGCCAATAAAAGGGACATTTCCTGTCTCAGCCTGGTGTTCTTCCAATTTTCATCCTGTGTCTAATTTAAATGTGCACAGAAAAGTGTGAAATTTTGAAATCTTACACCAAAAAATAATTTTTTGCTAAAATCCTAAACCTGTTGCTTATTATTTATGAAAGGAAAAATTATTTAAATTAATTCAGCTAGCCTTAGTTTTTCCACCTATGATGCTGATATGATGATACCTGCTAATATGGCGATGTCATGATTGAAAGAGATAACAGCTAAAGCAATATGGTTAATTCCTTTTCTACTCTTTATGCTGAATCTTGAGCTAAGACTCAGTCAACTATTCAACAGCCAAGACCACAGACAGAGAATTTAAAAAGAGTCATGATCTCTTCCCTCATAGACATAGCTCAAATGGGAAAAGCAGATATACAGTGAATAATCAAGGAGTTTATATAATTATACAGTAAACAACACACATAATTGGGACAAAGAAAGAAGTACAAGATCATTTAAAGGGAAACTAGATTGAGTGCACACAGAATTGGAAGATAGCAATGTTTGTTTGCAGTAGCTGCATGCAGGGCCTTGGAGTTGAGGCAGGATGGTGCAGTAGAGAGAGAATGTAAAGAACAGAACACTCTCTGGAAATATTTTGAAGATATCATCAATATGTCTGGAGAAGGGATTGCTAATGGAAGGCTGCAAGAAGTCCTCAACGAAGTAGCTTTCTGGATTGGGCAAGTGATCATTTGATGGTACCATTGACTGAGATTCCGAGAACAGAAAACATTTCTGAGATAATCATTATTTGGACTTAGGGCACATCAACATCGAGATTCCTTATGGTATCCAACTGGAAATATGGGAAAGGAAATTAGACAATCAAATCTGAGCATTAGAAGTGATTCTAATTGTGGACAGATGCACAGGAAGCCATTAACAGACAGAAATGGATGGTACAGGTGTGAATAAGACAAGCCAGGAAAAACTCAAGTTGGGGTGAGGGTAACAAGGAACTTCCATTCCCTAATTGTAATTCTGGTTCTGATACCTTGATTCAAGAGCCTGCACTTTTAAAACTATCAAACAAATAAAAACACCTCTCAAAGCAACCGAGATGTGCAAGTGATATGCCGGTACAAAGAAGAATGGTTATGTCTTTCAAATCAAAAATTTTCCACACTTAGAATTCATGCTCAGATATTATGGAACTAATTATACTTAAGATTCATAGTCACGTCATTATCACAGGCACGTACGAAATCTTAACAAAGTCTTACCTTAGGCCCCTACATGTACTGATGCTAGCGTCAGAAACTTTTTCATTAATGATGCGTCCTTGATAGTAACAATCATCCTAAGGGAAGGGAAAGGGATCTTGTAGAAGGAAATATTCATGGTTTTCAGGCTCTCCCATAAATCTGAATTTGAAGTCTTGAAATGGGACTTAGTATTCTTTCAAGCTGTTTTCTACCAGACAAGAGACAACTTAAAAGATGCAAGAAGGCACTTAAATATAAGTTTTTTTAAGGTGAAAGTATTTAATGCCAGTTAATACTCCAAAAATACTCATAAAGCATTCATTACACATTGGTGTTGCTTAAATAAGACTGAAGCATTAAAAACTGTTTCACAGACACCAAGCTTTTATTCTTTAGCTTCAATGACTAACAGCTCACTAAATTTTTTTCTAGGATCTTCTAGATTTTTTCCCCAAATGGAAGGTTATTCATAGTTCATTTTTATATCTTAATTCATCCAGAGATCTCCACCAGGTTGAAATGCATCTGCACACCATTCTCTCCTTTCACCTATAATGTTGTTCACGTGGGTCTTCCGTGAAGGACTGATCTAACTGGGGACAGATGAGGTGATGTGGGCCTGTATAAAATCTTGTATCATTGTTTGACAAGGATACAGCAGAGAAAGGACCTTCAAGATGAAAGCATGGCTGAACCCTGTCATGCGCTTATTCTGTAGGGGGATCCAGGATGGTCATATTTATGGAACACACAAAACCCTACAGTTGCCACAGAGGAGAAAGACTTGAGTTTAAGGGAGGTGATCAGAACGGGCACAGAACTCCAAAGTGTTTAATTCTCTGTGCTACTGAAAGTTACTCTGAAGAAAACAATATTTAAAAGAAAAGCCCACTATCTTGAAATATGGAAAGGGTTACTAGGGTTGCCAAGGAAAACCATTTTGCTGAGTAAAATACGAGTTATTACTGCAGAAAAATAAATCTCAAGGCTACAAATGTCGTTTCCTGTCTATTGGCCAGGCAAGGGCACTGAGCTAGGTCTTCGGGTCACATTCCCATTAAGAAGGAATCTAGTAGACTTTATATACCATGATTTGTGGGCTTGTGGTGACCGCCTTTCCAGAGGAATTATAGTATGTTTCCGTGTAGTTTGATGAAAGGAGATTCCTAGAGAAAGTGGGGGGGGGACATAGTTACTCACAGCAATAGTGAAGCCTGATAATGAAACGAATTATTTCAGGGTGTACAGAAAAGTTGTAATTCGCCAGCTACACCTTCAGACCCCTCAAGACAAGTATAAGCAAGAAAAGATTGCTTAACTTGGAAAAACAAGCAGGGCAAGGACATTCTTGAGCAGGGCAGAACAGAGCTGCTTCCTTGTGGGACTTTGCAGGCTCCCTGGAGGAGGGACTTCAGGGAGATGCAGAGCTGAGACGGTCACAGTTAATAAAAGTGAACAATGTGTTAACAAAAAATGCTTCTAACTACTCTGGGATAATTACACTTTCCCCCATTGTCTTCCCAGTTCCCAGTGACTTCGGACCAGAGATCACTGGGAATGGACTTGAATTGAATAGCTAGGGGCCTTCTGGCATTTTTACTAGGCTTCTTGAAATTCTTTCAGTTTTAACCAAAAATAGGAGCCTTTATGTATGTATACAGTCACCCCTCCTCTCCATGGGTTCTACACTCTAGTTTTCAACCCACCAGTGAGAGAAAATATCAGGGGAAAAATATTGCATTTGAACTAATCAAACTAATGACTTTTGGTGTCATTGTTATTTACACGATTTTATATAAAGGACTTGAGCATTTGAGGGTTTAGTAGCCTTGAGGTGTCTTGGAACCAATCCTTTGAGGATAGGGAGGGGTGACTCTGTGTGTGTGTGTGTCCATCTATCTGTTTCCGTGTGCAGGTGTATATGAGGTATACATGTCAAATTCAAATTGAAGATATTTAAGCTGTATGATGTGATGATTTGATACACAAATTCATTACAAAATCATTACACAACTAAGCTAGTGAACATATCTGCCACCTCACACTTGTTTGTATGTGTTGAGAATACTTAAGACTTACGCTCTTAGCAAATTTCAAGTATAAGATAAATACTACTGACCATCAATGCTATGCTGTGCAGTAGATATCATGTCCAGCTGGAAATTTATACCCTTTGGCCCACACCTCCCCATTCCCTTCTTCTTCCCCCAGGCCCGCCAGGCTTTGTTTCTATGAGTTGGGCTTCTTTGGATCCCACACATAAATGACATCATGCAGTGTGCTTCTCTCTTCCTGGGGCTGGCTTACATCACTCTGTAGAGTGGCATACAGTTCCATCCATGCTGTTGCAGATGGTAGGATTTCCTTTTTTGAGATTCAGTAATATATCACTGCATGCAAGTCTGCACATACTGCAATTTCTTTACTCATTCATTTATCAACAGACACTTAGGTTGATTCCATACGGTGTGAATGATTAGTACATTGGTTTAAAAACAGGCAAAGTGAGAGGAAAAAGGCTATATATATATAT
>NW_022900930.1:44612828-44642085 GCF_012274545.1 Fukomys damarensis | reverse complement strand
ATATATATATATATATATATAATGTATATGTTATATATATGTATATATAAAATCTCTAGAGCAGGCACTATGTTAGAAATATAATGTGCAGCATTCACTTTAATCCTGTGAGATAAATATCACTCTCTTTATTTTCACGTGAGAAAAAATATTTCAAAGAATCCTATTTAGGCTAGCCTGCATCCAAAGCCTGTACTGTTTTCCTTCTACCACACCATTTCCAAACTCCAATCTATTTCGATGATTTTCAAAATCTTATAAATTATTCCTTGAAGAAAATCTTACTATCTTATATAGAATGATGCAGGGATTAAAAGCACAGGTTTGGGAAAAACTAGTTTAGACAAGTTGAGGTACAGGATGACCAAGATCAGGGTGAGGCCTGCAGTAAACTGGGGAATTGGGGCTCTTCTGGAATTGAAGATTCATTGAATTCTGATCGACCAAATGAAGAAAATGGAGGAACAATAAGCTAGAGTAAGATGTGGGTAAATAGCAGGTGACTGGATTGCTGGGTGGAAAAACCACTGGTGTCACAGCGGACCGAGGCCAGCTTTGATTCTGACTTTTTACTTGGCTCGAGAGATTTATTTCACCTGTATATGTCTTGTTCATTTCTCCAAATGGTTTTAGAATATTAGGATGATAAATTGTAATAATGTACAGGGAAATCTAAAAGTTATAGCAAAGCACATTAGGATTTAGACATCTGTTCTTTCACAGAATAAAATGTTGCCTGCTCCATCTCATGTATTGTAAGTCTAAAAGTAACAAAATACTAGTGAATTGTTTTACCCAACGAATTTCTATTACTTTTGTAGAAACAAATACTCACATGGGTCAATTGAGAGTAAACGCTTAATGGTCAAGTTTCATGAGAGCCACACGTGGTAACAAACTCAGTACACTTTCTTCACCTTAACTTCTTCAGGATGAGGATAATATTAGAGCTAAAAATACTTACATATTTCTCTTCAAGTAAAGCACAGCAATTTTTCCATTCACTGTCATTTTATACTTTAATTCAGTTTCAAACGGGTCCTGTAAAAATGCACAAACATTTACTGTGAATTAAAAAGTACACACAAATATGTATTTGGCTAATTCTATTTGTTTAATCATCATCTAGCAATATTTGCATTTCTTTACCAGTATACTATAAGACACCAAACATCTACATCATCCTACCTTCATGGATCAAACAATTCTGGCCACTAAATAGATTAATTATCTAATTATTTTATAGCCGCTCTTTACAAGGTAAATGTGATATGTTTTGTAAAGAGTTATTTGAATCAACAGGCATTTATGTAACATATGTTTATATCTCAAGGCAGAGGTTGGAGACAAGGGGAAAGATGAAAGGGCCTGTCAAAGACACACAAAACACCTCTTAAATTGGCTCAGACAGCTTCAAAGCAGAAGAGAATGCTGCACTCTCTCATAGGCACATGCGTGTGCATACACCCACCCACACACACACTCTCTCTCTCTCTCTCTCTCTCTCTCTCTCACACACACACACACACACACACACGCGAACACTACAGATCCCAAATCAGTATTTTTTAAAAATTGAGAGAGAAATTTTGAAATCTATCCATGCCTTCAGCATGACCAGAGGAAAGAGTTTCTTTATATACATGAATAGGCCACAGTGACCTTACAAAACACATAGGTAGGGTGCTCTTTAAATATAAACATTTTGAGTAGCAAGAAATCTGTTACATGAGACAAAGGGTAGCAATAAGTATATTGTTAAGAAAAGAATCCCTGGGTGAGTAGAAGGTTTATTGAGGAAGATAAGCGAAAAAAAATTAGAAATATTGACAGTAACATAAAGCTATTAAAGCTTTGGAATTAGTCATAAAAAGTGTAATACGATGGGCTGTATGGGGAGGGGTCAGCATAATCTCCAACTTGGAGTTAGCATTTGCATCCTGCCTCACTTTTCATATAGTAAATCTTAAAGTTCACATATGATATAAGCAATATCGTTGTTAATTCCATTTTTCAGAAGAATTTGAGGTTTCTGTGTGTCTGGGTTTATGCAGGGAGAACTGACCAAGCTAAGATATGATCACAAATTAGTCTTTTGCGTTGAGATCCCATATACTTTCATTCCAGATCAGGGAAGCGTTAAGGCCCAAGCAGCATTTGTTAGTCATGAATTAGATGAGTAATATATCTCCAATAAGCATTAAGCACATCACATCAATCACATCAATCCACCCAATCATTTGAAAAATTAATTCTGATCACCCTGCGTGTATCAATACCTTGTGCATGGTGCTGTATCAAAATAAATTTTTTCTAAAGAAAATCTTAAATTTGTTTTTACATTTGTGGGAAAATTACTTAATACCTACCATGAAAGACACTTCAACTGTACCCAAATTTTCCTCAAAATATTCAGAGAAAGGTAGCTGACACTTCTAAGAGTCTATAACAAATCACTTGAAGCTATATTAAAGAAGACTGCAACACACAAAAATTGCATTAAACTCAGTAGAAATATCTTCTTGATAAATAGTTATCTTGAGAAACAGAGTCTACTTTGGGTCCTGCTATTATAAAAGTGTTTTGGAAAAACTACTGTAAGGAACTTTGTCTCATAGTGGAATGTGTGTTCCTGGTAAGTTGGATTTTAGAATATTTCTTTAAGTTTATAAGTTATGTCTCAATTAACTGTAAGTAATTACAACAATGCTGTTAAATGGAATGTTTTTTAAGCTTTCCTCTCGCAAAGAATAACTTTGTTCAGGGAATGTTGACTGAGAATATGTAGTTTCATTAAGTTGTAAGAATTATACAAATTATTTTAATGTTCCTAATTTAGAAAAGATAAATTTCAGGTAAATATGTAAGCATACATTCACTTGAAATATTTTATTTTCTGCTGTTTTTGATTGAGCATAGTCGTGTGCATATGGATAGATATATGTGGATGGATAGATAGATAGATGATACTAGACAGATAAAATGAGTTCTATCTTACTTTTGCAAGTGTGTAGAATAAATAATCATATTATATTAAAGTTCATACTCTCAGCTAACTGGGTCTGTTTATTTTACTTCTCAGAAGTTTGGTTTGTAAAATAAATTTAAGAGTAGAACTTTAGATTATGAGGAAGATGAAAAGGCAAAATATCAAACACAAACATCAGTCTTATTATTGAATTTTGAGATATAAAAGCTGCAAACTTCCCAAAGTTTACTTGACATGTCAAAGTTGTATATCTTCATTGCTTTCTCATTGCTGGGACAGAACACCTGATACCCACAAATTAAAGAAGGAAAGGTGTATTTTAGCTTGCAATTTATAGAAGTTTCAGTCCTTAGTCAACTGGCTCCAAGGTAGGGGAGCATGACACAAGGGTCTAGCAGAGTAGAAAAATAGGCAGGAAGCAGGGACCCTTCTTTCTTTCCATTTTTGATTCCCTCCAGGCTGCAAATCTATTGGTTTGTGCCACTCACGTGCAGGCGTAGGTCTTCCCTCTTCAGTAAATTAACCACCTACACCCAGAATTATGCTAAACCGATCAGTGGGCTAATCCAGCATCACACAGCCCTGATCCAGGATTACACACCCATGATTCAGTTACTCCCAAAACCCTACCTGTGAGTACATCTAGAAATAAGCCATAACAACATATATGAGGGATATATATGATATACACACGTGCATTTATCCCAACTCAGAAATCTTTGATAAACAGAAGCTATACCTGTTTCTCTGATTCTTTGACTTCTCTTTTGTGTACTGGATGAAGCCTTATGGGATAAACCACTTCATATCTCTTCGCCTGAGGCAGCTCTTCCATAGCACTTACTAAAGGGGCAAGGTAGAAAAAGAAAATACTTAGCTGCAGAACAAAAAATAAGCTGGTCTTAGCAATGGCAATCCTTATTGTATTTGAAATGAAGGAGGCCACACACAGAGACTTTATGTGGTGTATGTCAGTATTCAAGAGAGACAGACCATAGCAGAAATCCACTCTTTCTCTCAAATCCTTACTATAATTTCTATCTTCAAATACCCTACCACTAAAAGATGGTCAGGGGTTCTTTAAGGACAACATTTCTCTTGGGTTTTCCCATTTGTCTTTCCTGTCTGGGATCCCCACAGAGGCAGTAATAGAGGTCAAAATGAAAGGGAGGCTGAAACTAAATTAATCCACTGAGAAGACAGGGAGGTCCAGAACCATTTAAAGAAAGCCCTTAAAACCCACGTGATGTTATAAGAATGCTGTAACAGAGTATACTATTTTTTATTCTACTATATTTTCCTTGGTTTTTCCAATAGCAATATTTGGACATTAAGTCATGGTAAGAACAAGCTCCAATAGTAGGTTCCTACAGTGGGGGGCATTAACAATACAAATAACCCTTTTATTTTTATACAGGACAAGGAGAAGAAGAGGAAGAGGAAGAGAAAGAGGAGGAGGAGCAGGAGAAGAAGAAGAGAAAATTAGAGAAGCAAAGTGCTTGAAGCGCATCACTGACCTGGTAGGACGTTTCCTGGGCAAGTAGTTGTATTGGAAGAGAATGAGAGGCCATCTGTCACAACCTATTTATATGTTAAATACTCATCTGTGTACTGTTTCTGTCTTTTTTTTTATATTCAGTCTATTTTATTCCAATTTCAAATTACATTTTTTTGTGTGTGTGAGTCTTGTAAAATGAGAGATTGAGGGCCGGGTATGTAGCTCAGTGGTGCCGCCTCGAAAGCTTAAGGACTCCAGTTTTATTATTTTTTTTATTGAGTTTATTGGTACATTCTAGGTATACAGTACAGCTACATTCATTACTGGGATCTCGTACCTTTACATGACAGGTCTTGGTTCTCACTTTTTCCCCTTGTTTGATCCTCGGTGAGAGAGAGAGAGAGAGAGAGAGAGAGAGAGAGAGAAAGAGAGAGAGAGAGAGAGAGAGAGGGAGGGAGAAGACACAGGTGGCTGCAGGCCCCCAGGACACAGACTGCAGTGGGAGATTTGGGGCGCAGAGGCAGGCCCCACACACAACTCATGAAGACCGGGACTGGAAAGGCCTAATCTTTCCTTAGTAATGATTAGAGGGCTCTCTGAATGTAGTCTCAGTTTAGGAAAGTCAAGAAACCTAGAGGGGCATTGCAACTCTCACCTTTAACCCCAGATATTTGGGAGGCTGAGCAGGTAGATGTCAAATTTGGGGCCAGCCGGGCCAACTGAGAGAGACCCTGGCTCAAATTAAAATTCTTTGAAAAGGTCTGGGGCTGTAACTCCGTGTTGAGAATCCCAGGAACCTAACTCCTGTAACAGTATAAATTTATATAAATGGGACTGACCTTTAAACAAACAGAACTGAGGTGCTCACTAACCAATATCTGCCCATCAGTCCCAACGACATTACAGGGCACAAAACATTCATGTCTTAAAACTTTCAAGAATATCAACTAATGTCAAGTTTTGACATTTACAACCACTTTAATTGATCTGATCCGTCAAGAGCTATTTGAATGTACCATGCAAAATTAGAAAAGGTGATTCAATTGTTTAAGAGCTAAGAGTCTAAAACTGAGGTATTAATGAAAGAGCTTTTCTTTATGTGGCCTGAGATTTACTCTTGTGAAATATTTTGGAAATGCTTAAAGTTATGGTAGTGACACTAGAATATCTTAATTTTAGGTTTTATTTAAGTGTTTGAAACGAGGGGAAAAATTAAATGGTGCCTAATGCGTGATCAAGTGTTCCATAATTCTATGCAAATAAATATAAACTCTCAAAACATTTCTGAAGGGCCCATGATCACTTGAATAAAGAAATTCTAATTGAGTTGTGATAAAAGAAGCCTTATCACATCATCACACTTCAAAAACACCACCACAAGTTTCTATGTAAAGTTTCCTTTTGACGTTGAAGTAATCTGTGGTATATTTTATTTTTATTTAATTAATTTTTGGTAAAGAAAATGTATTACCTTAGTTATAAAACATTTCCAGAACAGACGTACAAACATCTAAAGAAACCCTAAATAATGAATTTCTTTCTGTCCAGTTAAATTTTCATATTTACTTCAGAAAAGTAAGGCGCCAAGAGGTTTAAAATAGTGACTCTTGCCAGAAATGAGCTGGTGGGACTGACTCAATCCCCTGCTGTCTCGTTCATTTCGATGACGTAGAACCAGCTCACCCTCAGGCACCAACATGTGGCTGGTGTGTTGTGATTCTGAACCAGTGCAATTGGCCCTGGTGATACGGAGTCTGTGAAACCACATGTCACCAATGCTGTGGCCTCATCAGCTCTTCTTAAAAGTGTTGTATCAGTGGTTTTCACCCATAATATATATGATTATAGCAGGGCACATTAATCCCAGCTGCCTTTGGCTTATAAAATACTAATTACCTACCTCTTCCTTGTAAAAAACCAGCAAGTGACAATACACACATTTTTTATTCAGAAGTAGTGAGACAGAAAGAGGTACATCTTTTCGACACCCGTTTTCCCTGCTGTGTGCTCTGGTCTCCACGCTTCTACGTCATCTCTAAATCCCAATGTTTCATGAAATGAAAAATTAACTCTAAAATATGGTCTATGTATGTGTACTAGTTATAAAATGTATTCCCTACTGTTTCACGATGAGTGCTTCGAAATGAAAACCAAAGCCAATAAAGTGAACCATAAATAAAAAACGGCAATTCTTTCATAAGCCTTTAGCAACTTCTCACTCTTTTCAGTATGAAACAAGCGAATTTCCAGTGCATTCCACATTCTGGCAACACAGGAAATACACTAAAGAAAACAGATAGAATTTCCCTGAAGGACCTTTTTTCCTGAAAGCTAGAAGACCCCCTGAAACAATGAGATCTGGAATACAACAGTTTACATGGCAGATACCTGTTTGGATTTAACAGACCTGAATATTCATCCTCAGGTAGATGGAGTTAGAGATGTCTCCTCCCAAATAAATAACGTCGAGTTAATTCTTTTGAAGCTAATGGAACAAATACAGCTAACTGCCACCCACGGATTATACAAATCCAAGGTGTAACACAATATGTTTCTACTAATTTATTTTAATACGTACTTTCTCTCTCCCACAGAAGTCATATGCTAAATTAGTATTCCCAGCAAAACTGCATCAAGAAACAGATAATCATAATTTTGGTTTCAGTCCGTTAACTAGTTTTTTTGTTGCTGCTGTATTACTGTTCCTTATTTCCAAAAAAGCCAAAGCTGATTAACAAGATTGACGAAATAGACCTTGATCTGAGCTTTATTTGTGAATGGCTTGGACGCTATGTTGGATTTCAAACATTTGTACATAATACTGACATTTTCATTTTTATTCAAATCTGTTCAACATCTTTAAAGCAATGTCTCTCCAGACAGACACATGGCATCAAGCCCTGAAATAAGATTTGTGGGGTGATGTTGATGTAAGTTCTGAAATTCTCTGTGTCCCTTCAGACTATCTCATGATTTTAAACTTCCTGCAGTAAATGTGAGTACAAACACTGAGGAAAAGATATATCCTAATTAAGCCTATTATTTTGACTGTTGAGGTTAAATTCAATATACTTTTTTGGTCCTTTCTGTAATCTCATCATGGCAAGACAGAACTGCTAGTCTAATAACGTAGTTTCAAAAGTACTGTATCTGCTGTATTTTGCTGGAATATAGTAAAATTTTCTCCTTTGTGAACGTGCTCATTTATTTCCCCATGCCTCTAATACCTGTGACATGCTTTGAAATGTTTATGTTTTTTCCTTTCCTGTGATGAAATCCCATTAAGTAATTTTTCTCAGAGGACTTGGAAGCTCATTAGACGCATCTGGCCTTACTTTGCATCTCATTCTTTTATGTCCAATGTAGGGGAACTGGGCAAAAGTGACGGTCAGAGGGGCACACTTGTATGGGCATGATGATGAAGACTGGGAACCAAAGAAGAAGAGGTCCCAAGTGAAGATTGCTTTGCTTTTCACATTCTGTTGGAAAACAAATCCATAGGAGTGTTATCAGTGATCAAGGAGAGGGCTTTGCTGATACAGGCTGGGGAGTGAGGGAAAAGAAGTAGCTTTCTGTTCATGATGGAAGGTAAGAGGGTGCAGTTGTCTGCCCTCCGTCCCCATTTTCACTCAGGCAACTTCAGACTCTGTTCCCACCAACACTAATTTGGGGGTGTGAGGTCATATTTTTAGGCATGAATTCTAAGAACATCACCTTGTTGATACTATGTTCTGAATACACAATCAAGGGGGGCAGGAACAGTTGGGGTACCCAGTTTCCCTCAAAGGATGGTGATGGGTGTGAACCCAGTATTGGCAAAAGAGCCCATTAGTGGACCCAGTATATCTCTGTCTTCTTGCAACAAGCTGGAGGCCCTTGCATCCCGCAGGATGACTCCAGCAGCGCAGGCCTGCCGTTACACAAAGATAAGGACCCCAGCAGCTTTTAGGCTTCAGTGAAGATTGGCATCTCTAAGAGCTGTGGGGGACCGCATTTCTGGAAAACGTAGGGAAATAAGATTGCTATCAACTTTTACTTTAAAAGTAGGAATTTTAAATCAAGTAATAAAATGCCTAGCACCAGTCCTCTATTTAAAGATATTAAGTAAAATATTTACAAGTCTGAAAAACAAATCAGAAGAGTCAAGGAGGGCAAAAAGCATTTTTAGTGACCTTGTACAGATTGGGTACATAGCAGAAAATCTCTCCCTCCCTACCCCTGCATCTTCTGTTGTCAATTTGTTCTACTCCTGGGTTCCATTAAACATTCTAAGACCCAAGAGAAGGTTTAGCAGGGAAAGATCCCAGAATTTACAGCGAATGTGCTAACTTAAATTCTGGAAATAGAAATGTGTTATCAAGTCTTATTTGTCCAAAAATACAATTGAGGATTTATCAAAAATCGTGAGACAAGCTAGATATAATGGATCCTTGAGAAATAATATTCTTCTACTTTTCAATTCTTAATTGGTATAAACCAGCAAAATAACAGTGAATTATCAAATTACACTTAACTGCAGCATTTTTGTCATCACAACTCTTTACAAATATAAAATTGGTCAACTGTTTATTTACAACTTGTTATATTTATTTTTACCAAAGATAAAAGGACTGAATATTGAAAGTGTGCAGTCAAGCAGAATAAAAGCAGCTGAACTGGCCCCAGGAATAACAGCAGCTCTGTTCCTGTCTTTCCACACATATCACCAGTCAGATCCTCGCATCGCTAATGCATTAAAAATGACACGATGAGTTTTAAAGAAAAAAGTTTCCACTTTTTGACCCAAAGATCATATTCACTGCTTAAGTTGTGCCATCCAAAATCTTCTCTTTCATTTCTCAGTATTCAGAGGTCAGACACATAAATATCATTTCTCATTCCCTCCTCTGCATTGTTTTTGTAGCAGCCGTAGTCCCCAAACAACAGATTGAAGCCAGCCCAACTCGTTGGTGAACTTCGTTGGGTTGGGGACTAGTCAAGGTATTTTATACACCAAAACTAGTGGGAGTCGGTGAAGCTCCAGCAGACCCGCGATACACCTGAGAAAGGCTTGACGCCTACCTGGGAGTGGAGAGAGGAGGAGAGCGAGCGCCAGCAGAGTCCCCTGCCACATGCTGGGTGTCCAGCCACGCCGGCCTCCCCTTGCTAACACCTGAGCCCTGTGAGCTGCAGCTCTGTCCCTGCCTCCTCTGGAGCGAGACAGAATGAAAC
Source organism: Fukomys damarensis (assembly GCF_012274545.1). NCBI lineage: Eukaryota > Metazoa > Chordata > Mammalia > Rodentia > Bathyergidae > Fukomys > Fukomys damarensis. Next base: position 44,632,387 of record NW_022900930.1, on the reverse strand, counting down.
TCCCTGCCTCATTGTCCCGCTTCAGGAAGTGTTTACTGAAGGTGTTGCACAACCTTGGTCCTGCAGCCAAAGCGAGGCGGGCGGAAGTCCGCGCTGCCTCTTGGCTGATTCTGAGATCCCTTCATCTTGAGCTGTTGTGGCCCCCTTGCTTCTCCGTATTGTCCATTCAAAAGTAGCACGTTTCCATGGGGCCGGGGATTTAGCTCAGCGGTTCGGTGGCCTGCCTTTCGATCCCCGGTACAAAAAACAAACAAACAAACAAACAAACAAACAAAAAACCAGAAGTAGCACGTTTCCAATAGTCTCAGGAGGTGACTGCTTTGATCATCTTAATAAATGTTCTAGTCATTTATGGTGTACATACTATATGTGTATTATGTCTATAACATGTATAAGCACGTTATGTATTCTGTACCTTACACTTGCACATATAACATAATAGTATGCATTATATATTATGCATAGAATACAGAATATACATTTGAGACATGTGTGGTACACACTTTATGTATATAATTTATGTGGTGCATGTATAAGAAATATATTTGAATGTACTTTATGTATAATTTTAGCTATGATAGCAAAAAGTCATTGAGAATGCTATTATCCCATCATATACATATGTTGTTCGATGGACTAATTTCCAGTTCAGTCTAATGTTTATGTAGCATTCCCATTTCCGATGACTTTGTGTTATATTCTCACACTTGGGTGCTCCCAGGGGCTTTGAACTATCTTGAAATAAGAACGCAGGCAACATGACACAGGCTTTTCAGATCTGCAGGGTGAGAACTAGGGTGGGGCGTGGGGACAGAAGACTTCAGGAGCCACAGCGCCACAGTTCTGGGCTGGCAACTGATAGTTGTTATACTACATCAGACAAATGCAGAAATCATACTTCATAAAATCCAATAAAGTACTGAATACTAATTGAGCTGCGTATTGAGTTCCAGGCACTCTCTTAAATCCATTATATTAGGTATATTAATCCCAGAGTACATTTTTCATAGAAATACAATTTTACCACCATTTTGTATAGAAAACGGAGCTTAAACACACAAAAGGTTTCAAAAGATTAAGATGCAGTTGTCTTCACTGTAAGATTAAACAGCTTGCTCAAGTTACCTCTGTAGAAAGAGGGAGAGGTGGAATTTCAACTAGGTTGTTGTCTGAGCGCTTAGTCATACCCTTCATGTTTCCCAAGTGCTTAGCTGACTTATACACACAGTCTCACTTCTATTGATAAGTTTCCTAAGAAATAGAAATATATAGAGAGGACAATTTATCACTGCAAAATCCAATCGTAGCCCACTAAAATTATGTATTATTTATGGCATCGGAAGCACTTTATTCACACAAAGGAAATGCCTTAAATTATCATAAAAGCATCAAACAGCAACCACGGGAAACTTTATATCTAGTTACTGCGGATGTTAACCATCAGGATTAAGGACCTCACAGATTTCTGGCCTCTTCAAAATAAGATCTACAGCTTTGTTTTTTCTGGGGAACAGAAAGGATACATCCATTTTTCTTTATTACATTATATTTTTCCCTATTCATTCAGTCCACACTCATTAGCACCTAGTATTAGACAGACATTGATATCACATTTGAAAAACGCAATCACTTTTTTTGAGATGCTTATGGTCTGGAGAAGAAGACTGGCAGAGCTGTGACTGTGGATTTGCATGACATTAATTCTACCATGTGTAATCACAGCACTTTCTCTTGTGTTCTATGATCCAGTCTGGATAGACCTCAGAGGTCATTGTCAGCAGGGCAGGGAAGATTTCCTGGAGGCCACCACAGAATTAACTCCCTGTGCTCTGTAAAGAGTTAACTCTGAGGAAATGTGAAGAGGACATACCAGAGCTCATTAGATGATGACTGGTAATGTTTTGGTATTGTTGAAACAAAGAATATCTGGGGGAATAGGAAGAGGTCCTGCTAAATATAAAAAAGCTTGTGCTGAACATGTTACTGTAAGAAATGAGGACCATGTGCATTCAAATGAGGGCAGGATTTCAAAATGTGCCTGTTAGATGTGAAACACACTGGGTGGAAAAGAGTGATAATGGTTTGTGCGGTGATGCAGGAGGCACTTAAATTGGCAATTGGCTTTCATTTCTCCTCGTATTTCTTATTATAATGACATGACACTCAGAGTGACTTAGTTATCATTCTCACAACTTGTGGTACATCTTCAGAATCTAGGGTTGCATTTATGAGACCTCTTAATAGGAAAGAACTCTTAGCAACACCCAAATGAATTTTGTTCTCTGCTTTCTGAGTTAATTCCTTGAAGCTGATGAAGCAAAATGAATGCTTGATGATAAATAGGTGAATTTTTACATATAGCTTAATTTCCCCCTTTCCTTTTTGGTAACAGATACAACATTATCACTTATGTATTTTCTGGTTATTATTAGCCAATCTCCATTCGAACACAAAATGAATGGCAGAAAAAAGAAAAGAGTCCATGGGTGGACAAGGGACATTTCATCATATGGTAAAATCAAAACACAACAGCTGATGATGAAAAGCGTGAACTAGCACTCAGAGTCTGTGATCAAACAGATTTTAACAATATGTCCTAGATTCATATTATAATATAGTATATATATTTGGATTTGGATCTTTAGCATCCCCCAAAGGCCTATGTGGTAAAGGCTTGACCCCTACCTGGCACTGTTGAGAAATGGTAGACAACTTAAGAGCAGGGACAAGTGAGAGGTCTTTAGGCTATTGGGGCCTTGCTCGTTCCTCTCCTACATTCATTCTGGCCATGAGGTGAGGGGTCTTACTCTGTCATGACTGCTACCAGAGTGTGCTCCCTTACCCTGAGCTCAAAAGCAATATGGCAGACTGTCACGGACTGAAACTTCCAAAACGGTGAGACAAAATGCTCCTCCTCTCCTTATGAGCCTTTCCTCATGTATGTGTTCCAGTAACTGATAGCTGACTGACACAGATATGGCAAGGTCTTAGGGCCACAAGGGAAAGCGTGGACTGGGAGAAAGTAGGATTTGAGCATTAGCACAGTTAGCTTCACAGCAGTGCAGAGTGGCTGAGAATGGGCGAAGCCAGATTAGAGCAGAGAAAATGAATCAGAGAGAAGTAAAGCTGAAAGAATGCAAGAGTCTGAGTTTAGTCAGAAGCAAACAAGATGGAAAGAAGGGGAAAATTTTGAGAAATACTTAAGAAACAAAACAGATACGTTTTAGTTACTAATGAGATGTGGCAGGCTAAGAGTAAAAAGTGGGTTGTTTATTCTTTAAAATTTAGTGTCTACTATATCCTGACTACTACTACTACACTCACTCCTGCAGGGTAAAAGCTTTGACTACAGGAACAAAGTCTATACATGCAGAGAACTTAGAATCTCATTGGAATCTTTGGTGGACAAAATAAAAGAGATGCTAAGTACTGAAGAAACATGGAGAACAGGCCCCTAATGCTTCCCTCCATTGGAAAGATACTCAGCACATGCATTCCCGGCTCCTTTCTGCCCCTTCTCTTATCCTACTAGAAAAATGGAGTTAAGCATTCAGGTTAGGGACAAATTCAGGAAGCCTGATGCCGACATGTGCCGATAGGTTGACACTGACCATCTTTGCATGGGAATTGGAGTGGACAGCCACGCGTTACTATTCTACTAAACCAGACCAGTGTAGAAAGCATACTGCATAACTATAATATAATTGTGGTGCTGCATTCTCTGAATGTTTATTTTATTCAGAACACTTCCAGACATAATTATGTAGGGCCACCTACATAATTACAGAAATGGGAGATATTTTCTTCAGCTCTGTCTGAGGAGAGCTGTGACTGACATAACAGAAAGACCGCAAGTGCCTCTGTTTCTCCCTGAGGACCAGAAGAGCCATGTGCCTGGTGTTCCCCTGGCTGGGGCAGAAGAGGAAGCACACACTAGGGCTGCGTCTTACCATCTTATTTCTTCCTATTCACCCAGTTGGGAGGGAGGGATTCCATGTCGGGTTCCTGATGCCGGCTGCACACAGGATGCTGTACCTGGATAGATGATGAGGTTCACAGCATCTGGCGACATATGGAGGAGGACATAGCTGTCACGCAGGCAACACAAAGTTGCTCTTGGTATCGGTGAACAATCGGGGCTGCAGGAAGCAGGCTTTGTGGTATCAAAGGTGAAGTTGGCCTGTTCCCCCTGGGTGTTGGTGATTGGCCTGTATGAGTAATGCTGTGGGTGGCAGGAACTGAAGTGCACCACGCAGGAATAAGTAGCAACTGTGCTGGGTCTCTGATAAAAAACATTGTTTGACTCAGGAACCAGATCTGTGGCAGCAGAGTGCGGAGCCCAACTTCCTGTGAGGCCATCCTGTTCCTTCCGGTTTTCCCCAGAGGTCCAGACACCTTTAATACGAGGCCTTAATTTTAGCCCTTATGATAAGGAGGGGAAGGCAGGGAGAACAAAGAAACACTAGAGGAAGCACAGGTCTGTGGATTCTAGCAGGCATTGTTCTGCCAGGCCTGGTCACCTTCAGATTATGCAAACGGCACATCAGCTTGGTCAGACACAAGATATCAGTAGTATGAGAAGAAAAGCCACTTCTTATTACAAAGGACCAGATGAAAGTAACATTTTGTAAACATTTATCTCAGTCATTCAGGCCTCAAAGGGTTAGTAGCCAATTATAAAATTAGAGCCTAAGAAAGAAAGTAGAACCTTGTGTAAATATAGTGCCTGAAAGGCGATAACAAAATCTCTTGGCTTTCTTTTTTTACATGTATTTACTAATCTCCAGAGCAAATAGCTATCTTTTCTTCAGTTGCCCTATGTACTTACCACAGGTGAAAACTGATAAGTCCGAATAGGGAAACTTAAGCGTTTAAACTGGCTTATTTTTCTCCCTTTTCTCCTAAGACACAGAGGCTCATAATGTGCGGCTAATGGCCTGTATTTGTTTCCAGAGAGTGATTCTTATTCCCTCATAAATTCAGCACGGAAATGTTGACTTGGTAGCTACTGTGTTCTGCTGTTGCCTGGTTCTGTGTCATGTGCTTCTGAATTAGTATAAGCCAATCAATAAATACCCCAGAGGATAAATATACAGCAGTAGGTAATCTTTTATGATTCGTCACACAACTTTCTTTGTCTTTGTTTTCGATAGTACACATTTGCTGTACACCATGGTGACATTCTTCATGAGGAGCTAGGTCATGGATGGAACACATCTTCACTCTTCTTCATCCCTGTTACTTTTCCTTCCTCCACCTCCATCTCTTGATCCCCTTCCCATTTGAGAAAAATCTATTTTCCTACTTCCCATTATCTACCTTGTATTTGGCTCTTTATGTATAGTCTGGGTTTCTCATATAAGAGAAACCATGCGGTAGTTGAGGTTGTGTGTTGATTTGTTTCACTTAGCATATGGTCTCAAGGTGCATCCATTTTTCTACCAATGATTCAAGTTTATCTTTCTTTATGGCAGAATTGTACCCCATTGTGCATAAATACAGCAGCACATTTTCTGTCTCTGATCATTCATTCATCTGTTAATGGACATACAGGCCACCTCCAAGATTTAGCTAACATGAGTTGTGCTGCTATAAACCTGGGTGTGCATGGATCACTGTAATACGATACCTTTAACTCTTTCTGCAAAATAACCAGAGGGGCATAGTTTTGTTGTGGAATTTTCATGCGTGCATATAACATACTTTGATTATCACCAGCCTCCATATTCCCCTCCCTCCTCACTGGTCTAATAGTCTCCTTTCTAGTTTGATCACTGCTTTTTTTTCTCCCTGCATTCCATACATTAGGGAAAATGTGATATTATTTTTCTGAGTCTGGATTATTTTGCTTATGTCTCTCAGGTTGGAACTAAGCCAAGTTATTAACTCATACGCCTATCATTACAGAATCATTTGCATATGTGTGAACAGCCTCCGTTCAGAACTTCACAGATTCTCTTTCTTTTGGATGAAGCAGTAGGGGATGTGCTTAGCAGCTCAAGAATAAGATCATTTCTGAGAGTGGCTTAAGAGGAGAGAAGATAAATGCAACTGAAGGTCAAAGAAATGAGACAGAAGAGTTTGAAGGAATTAAAGTTTGAAATTCATTTCGCTTATAAGTATTTTATGCTTAAATTTATATGTCAATTTAACTGATCCATAATGCCTATAATTTGGTTGAATTATAATAGATATCTGGAAAAGTGTTTTTAGATAAAATTAGTACTGACATCACTGGACTGTAAAGTAGATTATCCTCCATAAAGTGAATGGCCTCATCCAGTTAGTAGGAGCCCTCAGCACAATAAAAGTAACCCCAGTTCCTGAGCATGACATAATCCTGCCTTCAGACTGCTTTGAACCCAGGATGTAGCTTTGTCCTGGCTTGGCCTGCTTACCGTACAGTTTGGATTTACTAAAACTCCAAAACTGTGTGAGGCAATTCCTTTAAATAAGTCTTGCCTTACACCCCCCCACACACACACAGTGGCTTCTGTTTCTCTGGAGCATCCTGATTGCCATAAAGTACCTTGGACATAGCAGCCTCCTTAAAATGAACAAGTTCTTCCTTCTTCTACTTAAGACATAAATAAAAGAGGAAGAAATAGGTGAAAAACAGGTTTCAATGTTTTCTCCCAAGTAGGATCCTCACTCTTCTTCCCTCACGAGCCACTGTCAGGAGTCTGGAGGGTACAGAATCCAGCCCTGCCACGGCAGAGGTGCTCCCCAGTGAATGTAAGAATGGGACACTGCTCAAGAAGCTACCATGTTTCCTTGCTTCATTTGCTTCTACTTTCTTAAATCTCCACTGCCAGGACTCAGGTTGCTCATACAAAAATGTGGGGAATCCCCATGCTGCAGGTCTAACGTTTGTCCCTGCAGACTCACCCTACTCCCTCATGTATTCTGCTTTGTTTCCCAGAAACAGAATGGGGCCAAATGGGCTGGAGCAATGGGCTTCTTGACCCTTGGCTTCCAGTTGTGGTTGATTAAGGGAAACAGAAGAGGGGAGAGTGGGGCCAGGAGGCTTGGGTGCTCTCCATGGGGCCCTCCATATGCTCTGGATGCATTTTTACTGAAGACTCAACTTCTACTCAGAGGCCTTTTCTGGATTCATATTCTCTCCCCTCCCCCGTCTCTCCCTACACCCAGTCTTCATTCTGCAGTGACTCCTTCCCCTTCCCACTGGTAGCTGTAGGTGATAAAGCTTCCATATTTTTAGTCAAACTCAGGGTCATGCGTGAACCTTCATGTTTTCCTTAGGTCCTACCTAAGCTGTTAAAAATCAAACTCCTTTTTAAATTCTTCCCAACTTGGAATATGCTATCTCTTTCTTGTCAGAAAGAGGCACTTTCCTCCACATTCTCTTTATTGGCTGCACAGCAAGACAAAGTCCAGGCTTCTCTCTTTTGCTCCATTCTAGGCTATCTGACCACCATGAATAGCCACCACCTGATTCTACATTGGGCTCCCCTCTCCCTCCACCTTGGCATAGTGAATAAACTTTCTCTACACCTATGGTTCCTTTAGAAGTGAAATGGGCAGACACAGGAAGAGAGCTATGTTTCACCTAGAACCATTAAAGTTGGTTTAAAAGAGAGGGCAGCAAAGCTTGAAGACACACTGCTGCTGTCCTCTCCTTACTGAAGCAGGAAGTTGTTTGAGCTCCTCAAACCCCAGCTCAGCTCAGCAGAAAAGAGCAGGCAGGTGATCTTCTTGCCAGCTATGTACATCTCCATTGAGAGTAGAAAGTTTTAAAGATTTTTTCTCCTAAAGATCAGCTTTGAAGAGAAAGCCAAGGACCATGATGGCACTGAGTATCTGAATTAGGGCGTATGGGAATGAAAATTATTATTGAAAGTAAAATATTATAGAAATACTGAAGAAAGTTCAACTTCAGTTTTATGATAGGATTCACTTCCTTTGAGATACTGGGTCTGTGCTATTGAACTCTTCTTTGGTTTATAAAGACCTGACAAGACCTGAGGACAGCTGTGGACTTAAACCTAGATATATGCAAAGAAGATCCATAAAATGCAGCCTACTCCTTCAGGTGGGGAGTACTGACTCCCTGAAGTCCACTTATGAAGCAGTGTTCTGAAACATATCCTGATTCCTGGTGTCAAAAGTGAGTTATACCGAACTGACTAGAGGCTGTCCAGCCCCACCGTGGCTTCAATCATCACCCCCTCGAGGTAGCCAGCCAGGGCACAGAGAAACCTTGTCCCCAACAAGCTTTCTACACTGGGGCACCCACCATGCTATGGAACTAGTCCTGGAACATTTTGCCCATTACCTAGAACACTATCTTCCTAAACCACAGTTATTCAGTAATTTTCAAAACCTAAGAAGTTCATTACAGACAGGAGGAAGTCAAGAAAGTAGATTTTTATGACTTGAACATTTGCATTTTGGCTTCAGATCAGCATGACTTAGGAAATTCACATACCTTCTCTATGTCTTGCTTTTCTCCTCTCTAAATGAATATAGACTGAATCATTTAAAATTTTTCTTTTTGCACTGCAGACATCTCCAAGAGGAGATGGGACAAAACCCGGGTCTCTAGTGTCTGGTAGAATTAACAAACAAGGGAAACAGTCAGGTCCTCATGTTTAATGGGCCTTTTATGTAGTCAACAGTGTGTGCTTTTGAGATGGCATTAAAAATTCCCATAAAGTTATGAGTTTAGCTTTTTTCAGAGATTGAGCATAATTACTTTAGAGTAGAAGTTCCTTTGTTTTGGAATACATTATAGAATGTAGAACATGTACTGGAAATAGACCAGTCACCAAGATGTTTTCTTCATCACCGTGTTTTTGTTGCACCATACTCTCACAGAAGGCACAATAATCCATGGGCCTCTGGGTTTTGTAGAACTATTCCCAGCATGGTCACACTGGAGAAATTGGGCCTTGCTCAGCCTTAACTTTCTATATCTCTGCAGAAGCATAGACTCATTCATCTATGACTGTTAAGATGATAAGAAAAGTGTTGCAGTGATATCACCTCTCTGTAAATTGTGCATACACACATGTAAAGGCATACATACACTGTAGTTTACCTTCCCCACTGAAGAGACATCAAGGTGAGGGAAATAGTCTTTGCAGTAAGGAGCTATCTGTTACAGAATTCATACATTTCCTGAACTGATCCAGATTATCTAATATTACTATGAATTACATTACAGTGTAAAATCCTATCACATACAGATATAGACAATTTTACAAAGGAGGTTTTTTTTGCTAGCATTTCATCTAATGTACTTAAGTTTGTGAAATACATGTTTAATAGTAAATTAGAAATTTTGCTACGCTCATGTAGGCTAAAACAGACAGCGAAAATCACAGAAAAGTTCTTGCTTCTCTTCTTTTTCCTAAGTATTCCATACATCGTGCATGAGTTACACAATCAAATATCAAACTATCAGTTGGAAAGCTTTATAAGATTTAAATTTCAGTTACGATTGAACACTCTTCAGGTCCTCCAGTTTCTTACAATGACTTTTCAGTTTTATATGCAGCTTATGTAATCATCAGTCAACACATTCATTTTTAGCACATAACTATTGAAAAATCCAGTGAAAGTTTTATTCCCAAAAGGAATGAAGAGTATCCATCCACTTGTGAAAGAGCACATTCCAAGAGGGTGTAAGATGTTAGCACCAAAGACAAAAGACTGGATAGTTTGAATAGGCCCACATTTTAGGCATGTTGTTAGAGCCAGTGCCGAGCACACTGATGAAAAGACAGTAAGAATGCAACCAACAATAAAAATCTTGACAGAAATAGCTTGATTCTCAAACAAGATGAAATTGAAAACACCACAATTTAATAATAAAAAAAAAAACTTGCAAAAGTAATTCCGAAACTTTATGAGAAAATTTACAATGTTGGAAAAAGAATTTCTCTAAGGCTTATGTTTCCAGAATTCTTGGTGCAGGCAGCTTGAGAAGGCCTGAGCTGTGCTCCCTGGCTCCTCTGGTCCCAATCTAATCACATTTCAGACAGCAAATGATTCCATACAGCGCCTTTTGTCCTGAGTCAATGTTCCTCTTTATAACTGATTACTGTTATTACTAGAAATAATCATAGAGTAAAATTACTCAAGTTTCATAAGTGAGCTAATCTCATGAAATTTCTGAAAGATCACCCAAAATTGAACAGTTAAGTTGACAAATCACAAAGGAAAATAATGGAATATAAGAAACGTGCAATGGTAGTATAGGGTAGAACTTTATATACTTCTGTTAACTTACTTTGTTCTTGCTGAACACATCACAGCTATGTCTGAACCTATGAATAACGTATGCTGATGCATGATTATTCTACAAAAGTACAGTTTGCTTTTGGCAACCTCTTTACTCATAGCAAGTCTTCTTCCAGACATTTCATTTTGGGGTGTTTTTTTTTTTCATTCTACTTCAATTACCAAACATCTCTGGGAATTGGGAGAGAATTTTGCAGAAGGAGTGGGGGTGCGGGCAGAGAAAGGAAAGAATGAAAATATAGGGCAATAGGGCAATATTCAGGCAAAGTGTAGAAAAGTTCAATGAATCATCCGCTGGATGGCTCACAAGTGTACAGACCACAGAGGCCAGGATGGGAATGAATCAAGAATTGAAAGAAGAAGAAAGGTATGAAGATATAACTCTGAATAATGCAGCAGGGAGCCCACACAAATAAAAAGATCAGAATGAGGCAGCAATATGGCATAGCTTCTCATTAAATATTCACAGGATACACTGTACTTCCCACAGCAGTGCTTGACAGTAAAACTGAAGAAGGTCAACAAGCTGCATTTTGCTGGTTTGAGCTTTGGAAATGTTGAGAAGTGAGAGTTTACAGAACACCTTTTTCATATATTGTGAGGTATGATTGAAATATACACGTAATGTTTAATTTTTAAAATTACTACAACAAAACAACACATTGTCATTAATTCCCTTCAACACAGTCTGCCTCAATTTGAGCATGTTTAACCCATCAATCTTGCTACATTCTGAAGCAGTTCTGGAAGTTCTTTTTCACAAGTGTCCTTAGTTGGACTATTGGGGCTGCCTTTATGTCCCGAATGAATTCAAAACATTTACTTTCACTGGTAATTTTGAGTCAGAAGTCACAAGGTGCTCCATGGGGTGCATAGAGTGGGTAAGAACACACCATGCTGTGACAAGTCTGCCCTTTCATTGTGTAGTATTTGGCAACAGCAATCGCCGTATTTTATTTTCATCACCTCTCGTAAAGACAGTCATGAAAGAAGACTCCTAGAACTGCTTCATGAGGTAGCAAAGGAGAGCAATGAGATGAGGGTGTTTAGAGCAAGGGGTAATATTTTGAGGCTGGTTAATTGCAATGTGTCTTGTACTATAATAAACATTTCAAATTTTAACAATTAGTTTAGGCCGAATTTTACTCTAATTAAAATTACAAGATAAGTAATAAATCAAGAAACCCGGTAGGTAAAATATTACCTAAGTATTTATCAGATGGGGCAGAATTTCAGGGGAATTTCTTGAGAGCCAACAATATCTGAGACTGAGATGGAGTCAGAGCGAATGGGAGGTGTTGGGAGCAATTCTACATGATTTTGGAAAAAAATCACTTCATAATTAAATCATGATTAGGGCCTAGTTTTCCTTTCTGCAGGCCAGGTACAGCAAGTCAAGACAAAAACTCCATCTTCCCCTCCGGTCATAGCTAAGACCTCCATGGTCTGGTGAAGTTCCAATGCTTCACAGTCGGACCACACAGGCCGGTGACACCCCGGGAGGAACCAAATCTTCATCTGAATAGTTCCTCATCGTTCCAGGATCGTTGCCACACCCTCTGAGTCATTGGCTTCTTTGGTTTTGCTGACCTTTGCTGCCCCAAGCAGTATGAATCAGGCCAAGGCTCAGTTTATTCTCTAAGGCTCATTTTCTGTCTATATATTAATTCATTCGCTTTGTGCTGTCCTGGCTCGCAGGAGACTGGGACCTGCTGCAGAGGTTCTAGCAATATTCCCTTTCTCTGCTCCCTACAGGAAGGATAAGCAAAAGGAGGAATCACAACCTCAGATGGAAAGGAATAGGAGATTGTGAAGCACACTGATGTTACGTTTGGGAAGCTACATAGAAAGATTTGGATGTAGGTCTCTTCCATGGCTTCTAACAGATTGCTGCAAGCTGTGTTTTTGTCTGGGCTCTGCTCCCTACTTGATCTTCCACTCTTGTCCAGAGATGACTTCCCACTGATCCTTGAAAGTACATTAAGTTGCTATTATAGTCCAATAAATGTAAGCAATGAAAAGCTATTAAAGGCACTATTTGCATTTTTGAGGAATGAGACACCGCCTCCTTCCTCATCGTGCTAAATTATACAGTTTTAATACTACCTATCAATTTTCTCCCCACTTATGGAGCAATAAAGCTTATTCCCCATGGATTTTCCACCACACCTGGACCAATGGCTTTGAGCTGCAGCCTCTTCTCACTGCAGAGGACTATGGAGCTCCACCCAACCACATTTCTCTACGTTCATGCTCCTTGCTCTACCACTTTTCCCTCAAGAAGGAATGAATGTTTGGCTACTGCGGAGCTCTTTCCAAAAAATTTTTCAATTCCTGCCTCAGAGTCATTTGGTTCAGAGCCTTGATTAATGTTTAATCTTAGAAGAACACATTGTGTAGCCCTGTTTTTATTAAGGACTAATGATAGTTTTTATTAAGGACTAATAGAGAATTTGCTGCAACAGCATTGTGAAAGACCCAATCCTCTCAGCTACACTAAAGAATTGCCTCAGCCTGGAGTTTTATTGTGCTTATATGTGTTAAACTTCTAACTACATTTATGGAAACTGAAAAAAGTTACAGATTGACTAATTTATACCTTCAGTAAAAATAAGAATAAAGCACATCTCATTACAATACATCATATGGTGGAAACCATTATCAGGGTCAGTAGTTTCCTGACTACATATTAGAATTTCCTGGAGAGCTATTAACATTCACCAGTGCCCAGATGACCCAGAGTCAATTAAATCTGACACCCACAGGTCTGTATTCAGTAAAAATGCCCCCAAGCGTTCCTTTTATTCATCCAGCTCAAAAGCCTCTAGTCTCAGCCAGTCAGACTCAAAGCCCGCTTGGTTAGAGATCTAGGGTGGGAAAAGTCTTGCTTCTGGATAGCTGTCTTTCTTTGGTGCTTCTTCATTTCACTTTGAAAATACTCATTTCCTGCTGAATAAACTGCCTTGTTTCCCATTTTCACCATTATAGCTCTTTATTTTAGTATTTAGTAGAATTTCATAAAAGGAGGTGACTCATAAATGCTACACTAAAGCAAAAGCCTATGCTCTAAGCTGGTCTGAGTAAAGCACCAACTGGAAATTGAAGACCAAATTGAAAGGGCATGTAGCTTAAAGTGGATAAAGAACAAGCTCTCTTACCAGAAAACTTGCCAACACGTTGAGGAGAATTTGGAAAGGTTCAAGTACTGCCTTCTCTGACACTGTCAGACTCAAAAACTGTAAGTCCACAACATGAAGAATTAATGTTGCAAATGAGCCAACTAGACAGTGAGAGACTACATGTGCTCTACAGTGTGAAATCCATTGTGATCCATCAAGAACTGAGTCACTTTCAGGAGAAACCTCAGAACATCCTGAAAGATGGGGTGAAGCTATTTCAGATTTATGTGGAACCTTACAGAAAATGAAAGGAAACAAAACTCCATCGATTCTTCCGGGCCATTTCCCCTCATTCGATTCTGATCTCTTTCACCTTCATTCCTTTGCAAAGTTTTGCGTTTTCTGTGAAATCAATAAAACCACAAAACTGGATTGTCTCATCAAAAGCAGAGTAGATAAGAACTACAGGCTGTGATGAAGGGCTACGGTCTTCTCCCCCGACTCAATGCCAACCACCCATCTGTGAGCTCACCCTACAGACGAGTGGCTGGGGAAAACATGGAGCTTCACGTTACCTCATTCAACCACACTTCAGTAATCTCCTCTTATGCTTAAAAGATACTGTTCATCTGTCAAGATCCTGTGTGCCTGTGAACACTTCCTGACCACACAGCCCACACCCACTCTTTCTTCTTAGGTATATCTGCGGAACTTACTGCCACAGCAATTTTTTGGCTTTTAGAGCAGAGTGTTTTCAACTTCAGTGATCTTTTCTTGTGGCTATTTTATTTCAGCTCCGCCCCTGGCTGGTTATATGCGTATAACTTTCTTTTGCTTCAGTTTCCTCATGGAGAAAATAATGGCATTTATCTATTCATTTATCATGCAAATTCTATGAGTTGATAGATATCAAACTCTTGGAAGAGTGCCTGGTCCATAGTGACTAAAATCAGCTTTAGAAATATGATAGTATATCCTCAATAAGAAGGAAGGCTCTTTGATAGCTTTAGAGCCTATAATCCCACAGTCCCAGGAAGCTAGAGCAGGAGGATCTTGATTTCAATCCCACCCTAAGTAATTTAGCAAAAATCTATCTCAACATAAAAAAATTAAAAAGGAATTAGGATTTGAAGTCCGATTTGACCCAGCTATTCCCCAGCTGGGTATATTCCCAAAAGAATTAAAAGAATCATACCACAGTGATATATGTGCACCCATGTTGATAGCAGCAGTTTGTAATAGCTAAAACTTGGAAGCAGCCCAACTGCTCATCAACTGGGTAAAGAAAATGTGGTGGTGTTATTTTTTTAATAAAATGGAATACTACTCAGCCATAAAGAACAAGAAATTAGAAACATTTATAGCTAAATGGATGCACATTGAGGAGATACTCTTAAGTGAAATAAATAGTAACACATACGTAAATACCAAATAATTTCTCTGGTCTGAGAAACTGAAAGGGTAAATAAGGATCAAAATGTTTAACTGATATTGTGAAATAGGAAGAAAATGTCTAAAGGAGTAGGGGTAGGGGGAAGAAAAGAAAGGAATGGAATTAATACTAGAAAATGAAAAAAATGGAAACAGTCTTTATACATAAGGAGGGATGGAGGGGTTAAAGGGAGGGCAGGGAATGGGGAAAAAATAAGGACCAAGATATATTATGTAAAGGTGCAAATTCTCAATGATGAATGTCATTATATTGTATACCTCCAATGAGCCAATAAAATTAATTATAAAATTAAAAAGGGGATAGGGATGTAACTCAGTGTGAAAGATCTAGGCCCACTTTCTGGTGCAGCTCTCCTGAAAATTCTTTCATCACTCTATGGAGCCTATCACAGTGTAGGTAAGGGTGTAAATAATTAATATGTATTTGTGGACTTATGCTATATATAAATGATTAGCTCTTTCTTCTTGATACAAAGGGACTTAAGAAGAATTAGTATATTTGTGTCATAAACTTAATTCTTTCTGAAATAAAAAAACTCCTGTGAGAAAATCAACCTCACAGTGAAAGATTACTTCTTATCACAGTGAGTCAAACATCCTACATCTGAGCAAATTTAAACTTGCATATATTGCCCTCTGGCTATGGGACAAGACAAAAGGATAATAGGCAGATGGCACAACAAATCACCAGTTAATACAAATGACTAAGACTAGAGCTCACTACTTATGTATGGTGATAGAGGTTTAGCTCTGTCACGTGGCCTTAGGCTAGGAACAAAAGCAAAACTAAACTTAAGTAGCAGTAACCAAATATGCATTTAGAAGACCTTATCACATAGAAAGGGAAAGAGTTGTCAAGAGAAGCTCTAGTAGAGAGGCCCAATATAATGTATTGACATCATCACTGAAAAAATGAATACATTACTCTTTAAGAGGCTAATACAATAATTTTTTTTTGGCAATTCTCTTGGTTGCTGAGATAAACAAGCTATATTTTTGCAATAATTGAAAATACTTTTTATGTGTTTTATTTTGTTAGAAACATGTAAGATAAAGAAGCAACACAAGTTTTTACAAATGAGTTCTAACAAACTAGCTGGAGTTTCTTGCTGTCAGTAGGCCATAAATGGTACTAGCAGCCCAGTGTGTGTACTTAGCTTACCAGGCAGCATTAGTGGCAGCCATCTGCCCTCTTCCTTATACATTGGTCAATATTGCTTATTCCACTATTCATTTATACTTCTTACCCAGGTATTATTCACTTTGTTTTAAATTCTACCATTCTTTTTTTTTCAGCTTTAATTGAGTTTATTGGTACATTTTAGGGATACAGTACAGTTACATTCATTGTTGGGATCTTGTACCTCTACATGACAAGTCTTGATTCTCATTTTTTTCCCCTTACCTCTGCCCTCCTTGATGATGCCAATATAAAATTATGTCTCTCACTGGGCCACTCTACTAGACTTGTCCTGATAGCTCTTGGCTTCTTTCTGATACTTCCTTATTCTTCTTTCTCTCTTTCCTTCCACATTTATGGGGAAATACACACACACACACACACACACACACACACAATCACCCTCTTTTCAACAGACAGAAAAATTTTTTGAACTTCAGAAATTTGTAACTAATGGAAGATTAGCCATTAAGAGATTTTTTAAAAAAATATTTACCTCTTGTTAGAATGAAATAAACAGATGTGAAGGGGGAAAATGGAAATAGAGCTTTTGCAAATGGGGAGGGGAAGAAAGGTTAAAGGGAGAGGAGAGGAAGGGGACAAAAAACGAATTAAGATGTGCAACATTCATGTACATGATCCTCATGATGCATGTGATGGTTATATACTACAAACATACTAATGGAAAATCAGTAAAAGGGGGAATAAATGCAACTTCATGTTTTATATATCAAAGCAACAGAATTGAAACTGAAGAAAGTTCTAACAAAATGGAATTGATTTCATGCATTCTTCTTATGAAGCTTCTCACTTATGAGACTCATCTTAGATATGGTATTTATTTATATCTATTAATTAAAGACCTCACAAAACTTGATAATTAGCAACATTCAGTAGTGATTCTTCTTACTATTAACAGCAATGATTTCATCTATAGATAAATTGCACATGAAGACAGCTTTTCACAGAAAGTTGAGCCCATACATGAACAAATAGCTCTCAAATGAAACAAACACACTGGAAGACATAGAAGAAAATGCTAGCAAATAGATAATTTTGTCAATCATCTTTATCTGAGAGAATATTATATGCAGTCTTTCTTGGAGAGAGCAAAGATTAGGCCATGCTTTTCTGGAAGAGGAGTAGAATCAAGCAAGACTATTTCTAGAGATAAATTATCTTCACTAACGTGTGTGATGGGAAGGTGTAGTAGTTAGAACAGCACAGAGCTGGAATCGGCATCATAGAAAATGTATCATGCAATATAAAAGGTGATATATTATTCACAATGCATTGCTACTTATAAAGCAAATTTCAAAATAATGCTGTGTTAAAAAAAATCAGAAAATATTGTGTGATTCCCACACCTATGAAACCATGTGCTATATATTCCAAGGGAAATGGGAACTATAACAAAACACTTATGAATAGTGGTTCACCTCATGTGGATGAAATATGAAAGAGCCTTCCTTCCTCACCTGTTTTTCCCCCTCAGCTATGGGGATGGAGCCTGCTAAGCCAATCATCTACCACTGAGCTACAGCCCTAACTTCAACTTCTTTTTATTTAATTTTTTTTTTTTTTGCTTCCAAGTGATCTTTTATGGGTCTATTCTAGTTTTTAATTTTAAAATGTGGCTTTTGTTTTTCATTTTTGAGAGTAGACTTGAACGTGAAACAACACAAATACGTACCAATTTTTCTTCTGAAGTTCAGAACGGGAAGCCAAGTGCCTGTCAGGATATTCGTGAAAATCACAATTGGGAATACCAGCTCAGTAACTGTGCAGGATTAGGCTGCAGATGTATGTAATGGCCCCATGGCTGCGACTGACTTAAAGAGAGGCAGTGCAGGGGTGATTGGCTCTATTACAGCATGCTATGCGGCAATCTTGATATGCAGTACTTTAGCACTTTCCAACTGGGTAATGGACTGCTACCCAGCAGATGTCTACTTGTGATGGGAGCAGAGAACACAGTTGCATTAAGTGTAAAGAAATGGGAAATAAATGACCACAATTTCGGCCCCGCTCATTCCTTCAACTCCCCGGTCCCAGTCACCTTTGTCTGGGAACCTCTGAATCCCAGTAAAGTCCGTGCAGATTCATCCTGTGGTCATCGAACCCATTATCTGAAATCCCACTTGCTTGACAAACATATGGTTTTATGATGGGGGGTGGTTGAGGGCAAAAACAGTCTTTGCTAAGCTTCTTTACCCTCCCAGAGGTGTGTATTGTGCTTTGACAAGAAGCTCTAGGAAAAACATTTATTTCTTTCCTTCAAAATTTAGTCCCAGAACTGGCACAATCGATGAGCACTGTTCTTAGTTAGAATTACAGTTTAACACTTTTTAAAATTATGGGCGAACATGGAAAATAAGAGGATGTTGAAATTAAATGAAAAAGAAGCAACATATGTTATCCAAAAATATTATGAAAGTGAAAAAAAACGCTTGACTGGTATGAAAACCAACATGCTTTTCTTCATGTACATCAGTAACTATAAATCCAGTTGCCTATACACTGTGTCTGATTCTTTTGGATGCACTAGTAAACTAAATAGCTATTTAAGCATAGGAGAAGAGATGCTGAGCATTTGCTATTGATGAATGCAGAAGAAAACATCCATTTCTAGGTTTAGGAATCTTCACCATAGCTCAGATAAGTAAATATAAGCACAGAAATAAAGGTAACTGACAATGTAGACAGCCTATGTAAAAATAAAATGGACACACTGCTAAACAAATTTTAGGAGAAAATTTTTTTGTCATGGGGCTCAAGAAAATCTTTTTACCATAAATTCAGTATACACAGGGTGATAAATTATGAGTGGGGTGGAGAAATAAGAAAAATAGTTTGATTTCCCTTTCTAAAGGGCAGAGATTCTTAAGCACAGGTATATTTCTTAACAACAAGGAATTGTATAAGTCTTGGTGAACCAGTGGTCCCAGAGCTGGCTGGAGGAAAATGGAGCTGGAAAAAGTGATAACAGCAGATCATGAGAGTGACTGAGAATTCAAGCTCCACAATTCAGATTTTTGTCTCATGGGTAATGAGCACGCAAGGATGATACTGGATCAAGGTCACGATAGAATAAACTCACTAGTTTTGCAAGTAACTGGATATTATGCAAGAATCGTGTCAAACACCATTGGAATTCCTGGATTTATATTTTGTCATGTGGATTTAGATTTCTCATTCCAAACCCCCAAAGAAAAATCCAGAAGAGCCATGTGTAAGCTCATCCTTTTGTTCACTGGCAAACCAGTGCCATCTCAGAATCCACTTAATAATGAACACTTCCACCCTGCCTTTCACCAAGTTTAACATTAGCTTTAACATAACTTTTCAAATTATGAGGCTTTATATTTGTTTGTTTAAATATACATACATACTACACTTTTACAATTGGCCCCAAAGCCTACCAAAGATGAATATTGCCTAAATACAAGGGGCTGTGGGATAATTGCACTTCAAAGTTATATATATACATATACCTATATATATATGTGTATATATATATATGTGTGTGTATATATATGTGT